>NW_012140302.1:145990-148191 GCF_000956105.1 Propithecus coquereli
TTTAAGAGTTTACTCACAGGCAGCACTTTGAAATTAGGCTTTTTAAATTAAAGGCCAAAACAAAAAAATTTTGCAAATATGACACTGCTAAAAGAATGATCGTCTCAATAATTTAAACCCTAAAATGTCCGTCCTGTGGAGTTAAAGTCTTTATACATAGCATATGTAAGACTGACATCTTTTAAAATAAACCAAAAAACCACAGATGGTGGGTAAATTTGTCAATGAAGAGAAACATAGTTTCAAGCCTTCCATAGTATGAAAACCAGCAATAATTCACCCTGTGACAGAATATAAACAAACTATGCTTCAGAATTTTGACTTTAAATTCTCCTTCTCCAGCAGCAAATCAGCATATCTATGTTGAAGTTCCTTTTCTCTTTCCTGTTGTCGCTGAACATCTTCTTTTAGACACTTTGAAGAGACAAAAATATTAAAATAATTATTTCATATGTTAAGTACACTGAAAAAAGTATCTATGGTATTTTACCATCTTAGAAACAGCTGAGTTAATTCATGATTCCTGAGAGGTAAATATTCCCCAAAGAGAAACAAATACAGCAAATACTTTTGCCATAAAAACCAATACTACAGCCATTTTTCGATTTGGTCATGTGATTACCCACCTTGATTACAATCTCTGTGGCTACCTCAAATAAACAAGCTATTCTTGTCCTATCAATACCTACAAATGCTTGTAAATAAGTCCTGACTGCCCGTTAGCACAGAGGGGCTCTCGTGCACATTTGGTAGATAAATCTAACCCAAACCTGGCCAAAGGAATTCGATGCTTTGGGATGACTAGCTATGCTCCCCACATCTTAAGTTACAAAACAAAAAGACACTGGTTTACTTCCCCCTCATAAAGCTGCATGAATGAGATGCAATTAAGTTTCAGAGAGAAAAATGACAAGGGTTATTTATTCCATCTCACAATATATCCCTCTACAAAACACAAAATGAGTGAAGGGAAGATCTTTGTATCCACCACTTGCCTGGTCTATCCATCGCCACACAGATAATTCTAGATTAGAAAGTCAAAAACTTTAGGCTCTCATTGAAAAAGTCTGACTGTATCAACTTCAGAATAGCTTGCACAGGAAAAGAAAAAAAAAAGGAAAGCTCTGATAATTCTCTGCAGCTCTCTTTCTAAGCAACACTTCAAGGCAATATATAACATTACCTCTAGCCTCCGGGGAATAGCAGAATCTTCATGTTTCTTGAGTTCTTCAAAAGTACGTAACTCCAAGTGAGCCTGCTCGATTTGGTCCCATAAGTCATTCAACTGTTTCATGAGCCCCATTGCACGAGACTGGTAACCCCCAAGCAAAATTTTCATCTTCTTTTCCATCTTTGCAGCTCTCTTGGCTTCTGTTGTCATGTGGCCCCTATTTATCTGGAGGGCAGGCGAAAATCACATCAGCATACATGAGAAAAGCAAGCTCCTAAATAACAGGGCTAGAAAGGTACTACCGATTCACTACATGCCTTGAAGCAAAAATACACTAGAACTCCTTATACTTCAACTACCATAAAACAATTTAGGCTTAAGAGGGATTTATCTTACCCCTGAAGGGTTTCACAGGTTAGTCCCAGTAATTTATAATCCATTTATATAATAACTTAACCCATGATTCAATCTCAAAGCAGAACGGATATTCACAGTATGGGAAAAATTAACATCCACTTTCTGAAAATAGCTTCTGCTATCATTCATCTGCATTTATTTTGGGACTAGCAACAACCCATCTTCATGATCTATACCTCAAAACTGCTCTTCTGGGAGTCTATCCACACATCAAGCACCCCAACTTTCACAGTTTCCACGTGAGGGGCTGCATCTTAGCTCTAGATCACTAGACTCCTAGAACAAAGAGCTTGCCTGATTAAGGCATGCAAGGCCAGGCGTGGTGGCTCATGGCCTGTAATCCTAGCACTCTGGGAAACTGAGACAGGAGGATCCCTTGAGGTCAGGAGTTGGAGACCAGCCTGAGCCATGAGCAAGACCCTGTCTCTACTAAAAATACAAAAAATTAGCCAGGCATAGTGGTGTGACCTGTAGTCCCAGCTACTTGGAAGGCTGAGGCAGGAAGTTCACTTTTGCCCAGGAGTTTGAGATTGCGGTGAGCTGTGATGATGCCGCTGCACTCTACCTGGGGCAACAGAGTAAGACTCTGTCTCAAAAAAATAAATAAATAAAT
>NW_012140302.1:150476-151553 GCF_000956105.1 Propithecus coquereli
GAATACTATACCCAATACCTATCTTTCAAAACCAAAAGGATGACAAAGACTTTCTCAGACAAACAACTGCTTAGAGAGTTTATCATTATTTGACCCGCCTTATAAGAAATCCTAAAGGGAGTTCAAGCTGAACAAAGAGAATGCTAACTAGTAACATGAAAACATATGAAAGTATAAAACTCGTTGGTAAAAGTACATACATCGCCAAATCCAAAACATTCTAATATAGTAAAGGTGGTGGGTAAATCAATTATATCTCAGGCATAAAAGTTAAAAGCCAAAACTATTAACAACCAAAGCTACAATTTGTTAAGGGATACAAATTATTAAAAAAATTTAAAGTATCACATAAAAAACATAAAACTTGGGTAGGGGGAGTAAAAGAGTAGTATGCGATCACAATTAAGTTGTTATCAACTTAAAATAGCTTGTTATATATTTTTTGTAAGCCTCAAAATAACCACACACTAAAAGCCTAAAGTAGACATACAAAATATAAAAGAAAGATCCAAAGCATACCACTACAGAAGCCATCAAACCACAAAAAAAAGCAATCAAGAGAGGAAGGATCTACAAAAGAACCAGAAAACAGGTAACAAAATGACACTAGCAAGTCCTCGCCCATCAATAATTACTTTGACTGTAAATGGGTTAAACCCCCCAATCAAAAGGCACAGAGTAGCTGAATGAATAAAGAACAGGATGCAATTATATGCTGCCTACAACTGAATCACCTTACCTTAAAGGACACTGAAAGACAGAAAGGGATGGAAAAAGATATTCGATGCAAACAGAAACAAAAAGAGAAAAAGAATAGCTATATATTTCAGATAAAATAGATTTTAGATCAAAAACTGTAAAAAAGAGACAAAAAGGTCATTATATTGTGAAAATGGGGTCAATTCATCCAGAGGATATAACAATTATAAATATATATGCACCCAGCATCAGAACACCTAAATATATAAAGAAAATGTTAAGAGATCTGAAGACAGACATAGACTGCAACACAATAACAGTAGGGCATTTTAATACCCCACGTTCAACAATAGACAAATCATCCAGACAAAAAAATCA
>NW_012140302.1:154188-155592 GCF_000956105.1 Propithecus coquereli
TATTCACATGCAGAAGAATAAAAATGGATGTCTGCCCAGCTAGCTCAGTTGGTAGGACATGAAAAGAATGAAAATGGACCTTTAACTTACCCTTATACAAGAATCAACTCAAAATGGATTAGACTTCAACATAAGAACTGAAACTATAAAACTACTAGAAGAAAACTTCATGACATTGGAATGGGCAGAGATTTCTTGGATATGACCCCAAATGCACAGGCAATGAAAGCAAAAACAGACAAATGGGACTGCATCAAACTAAAAAGCTTCTGCAAAGCAAAGGAAACAATTAACAGAATGAAGAAAAAACCCACAGATTGGGAGAAAATATTTGCAAATCATACATCAAATAAGGGGCTAATATCCAAAATATACAAGGAACTCAAACTACTCGATAAAAAGAAAACAAATAACCCTCTTTTAAAAATGGACAAAGGACCTGAATAGACATTTCTCAAAAGAAGACATACAAATGGCCAAGAGATATACGAAAAAAATGCCTAACATCTCTAATCATCAGACAAATGCAATTAAAACCACAATGATATCACCTCATACCTGTTAGACTGGCTATTATCAAAAAGATGAAAGATAGTAAGTATTGGTGAGGATATGGAGAAAAGAGAACCCTTGTACACTTCTGGTGGTATAGCAAATTAGTACAGCCATTTCGGAAAATAGTGTAAAGTTTTCTCAAGAAAGTAAAAATAGAATCACTATATGACCCAGCAATTCCACTTCTGGGTATACGTCCAAAGGAACTGAAATCAGTATATCGAAGAGATGTCTGCACTCCCACATTCATTGCACCATTATTCTTCACAACAGCCAAGATACGAAATCAACTGGCATGCCCATCAATGGATGAATGCATTTTTAAAATGTGGTATACATACATAATGGAATACTATTTAGCCTTTAAAAAGCAGGAATTCTGTCAACTGCAACAACACAGATGGACCTAGAGGACATTATGCTAAGTAAAATAAGCCAGGTGCAGAAAGCCAAATGCTGTATGTTCTCACTTAAATGTGGAATCTAAAAAAGGCAATCTCATAGAAGTAGACACTAGAATGGTGGTTACCAGAGTCTAGGCAGTTTTGGGGTAGATGGGGAAAGGTGATATGTTGGTCACAGGGTACAAAGTTTCAACTGGACAGGAGGAATAGGTTCTGGTGATCTATTACACAGCTTTGTGACACAGTTAATAACTACGTATTCTATAGTTCAAAATAGCTAAAAGAATAGATTTTTAAACATTCTCACTATAAAGAAACAGTAAGTATTCAAGGTAATAAATATGTCAATTAGTCTGATTTAATCATTCCACAATGTGTATGTGTATCAAAAAAATCACATTTTCTCCATAAATATATATGATTTGTAAATTAAAAATAAAATGTA
>NW_012140302.1:155642-156733 GCF_000956105.1 Propithecus coquereli
TGGTTTTCTGAAAAGATAAACAAAATTGACAAACCCTTAGCTAAGAGGAAAAGAGAGAATAAAATTAAATCAGAAATGAAAGAGGAAACATTACAACTGATAACACAGAAATACAAAGGATCATAAGAGACTACTATGAACAATTACATATAAACTGGACAACCTAGAAGAAATGGATAAACTCCTTGATATAATCTACTAAGACTGAATCACAAAGAAGTAAGAAATCTGAGCAGGGAGACTGAATCAGTAATTAAAGTCTCCCATGGAGGAAAAGCCCAGGACCAGATGGCTTCATCACTGAATTCTACCAAACATTTAAAGAACTAATACCAATCCTTCTCAAAAATTCTTTCAAAAAAACTGAAGAGGAGAGAATACTTCCAAGTTCATTTTATGAGGCTAGCATTACCCTGACACCAAAGCCAAAGCCAAAGCTACTACCAGAAAATAAAACTACAGGCCAATATCACTGTTAAACATAGATGCAAAAAATCCTCAACAAAATTCTAGCAAAGCACATTCAACATTACATTATTAATAAAAGGACCATTCACCATGATCAAGTGGGATTTATCCTGGCGACGCAAAGATGGTTCAACATATGCAAATCAACAAATGTGATTCACTATATTAACAGAATGAAGGGCAAAAACCACATAATCATCTCAATAGATGCAGAAAAAACATTTGACAAAACTCAGCATCCTTTCATGATAAAAACTCTCAACAAATTAAGTATAGAAGGAAAGTTCCTCTACATAATAAAGGCCATATATGACAAACCTACAGCTAACATCACACTCAATGGTGAAAAGTTGAAGGCTTTTCCTCTAAGATCAAAAACACAAAAAAGATGTCCACTCACACCGCTTCTGTTCAACATAGTACTAGAAGTCCTAGCAAGAGCAATTAGGTAAGAAAAAGAAAAAAAAAGACATCCAAATAGGAAAGGAAGAAGTGAAATTGTCTCTGTCTGCTGAACACATTATCTTGTTTATAGAAAATCCTGAAGATTCCACCAAAAAACTGTTAGAACTGATAAATAAATTCAGTAAAGTTGCAGGATACAAAAAAAAAATCAACATACA
>NW_012140302.1:160928-163339 GCF_000956105.1 Propithecus coquereli
TCAAAGTAAGTTCCATGGCAATGCTATGTGTCTTCTAAGAGTCAGGAAACAGGACTGAAGGCAGGCAGCACAGTACAGTGGCAAAGGAGTGAGTCACTCTTACTACCCAGCACCGCCATCCAGCTGTTTTGAGCTGATACAAGTTATTTAACCTATGTGTCTCCATTTCTCCACCGGTAAAACAGCAGTCAACTGCCATAAGTTGTTATGAAACTCAAATAAGATCATATGCGTAAAAACCCTCAGCCTTCCAGTGCCTGGCACAGAATAAGCAGTCAATAAATGTTAGCTCTGATGACAATTATTATTTTACAGATATTAAGAGTTCAAACATTTACCTCTCCTCTCTAATAACTAAGGGACTAAGGATAAGGCTTTAAAAGCTTCTTTAAAATTCCAACTTTAATAAAAGACTACATGGACCCCTTCCTGGAAACAGATCAAGGAAAACCAGCTCTTTCATCTTCTAAGTGAGCAGTTTGCCTCTCGAGGATCACGAGACCAAACACCACACACTGGACCTCTGTGCTACAACATTATCAGAACGTGGACTCATGGAATTCCCCAATTCTATGGGAAGACTTCCTAACCCTGAAGTTCAAACTAGGTAAAGAAAGTATCCAAGTACATTTGACCCAGCAATTTCACTCTTACTATTTCCTGAGAGAAATGAAAATATAAATCCACACAAAAAGGTGCACATGAATGTTCACAGCAACATTATTCATAATAGCCAGAAGGTAGAAACAACCCAAATATCCATTAAGTGATGAATGGATAAACAAACTGTGGTATTATCCATACAATGGAGTATTACTCAACCATAAAAAGAAATGAAGTACAAATACATGCTATAACATGGATGAACACTGAAAACATTATGTTAAGTAAAAGAAGCCAATCACGAAAGACCACAGATTATATTAGTCCACTTATTTGAAATGTCTAGAATAGACAACTAGATACAGAAAGTAGACGGCTGCCTTAATGGTAGATTAAGGGCTGGGCAGGTGAGGGGGATGACTGCTAACAGTACAGGGTTATTCTAATGATGGTTGTTCAACTCTGTGAATTTACTGAAAACCAATTAAACTTTAAATGGTTGCCCTGTAAGGGGTGTAATTTTTATCTCAATAGGCAATTATAAAAATAAAGTATCCAAGTAGTAGAAACATTACCTCCACGGGGTCGGGCTGGTAGTGGGGGTCAGGGGTGTGGGGGGAATCCTCAACATCAATTCTTCTGGACATAAAAATCTAAGAATTATTTCCCCCAGAAATCAAGAGCAGTACTTTCTGAGTCTAAGCTCTAGAAACGTGGTGGAGGAAAGAATTAGATTTTTTTAAAAGAGGCAAAACTTCCACCTTACACATTTTACAACACAATCAAGGAGAGAAGATAATAACTTCCACTCATCCTCTCCCACTTCAAATATTCCTGGAGCGTGTCCTTTTAAGGCAGTGGTTTTCAACCATGGCTAAACTTGAGAATTACCTGTGGAGCTTTTAAAATCTACCAGCACCAGTGTCTTAACCCCACAGAATGATTTAAATGGCTTCAGGCTGTATGATCTTTAAAGCTCCCAGGTGATTCTAATAGGCAATCAGGATAGAGAACTCTGTTTCAGCCCAACTCATTATGTAAGCTAGGTATCAGCTGTTTTCTCAGCTATACCTACCAAAAAGTCCTCATTCCCCATAAGAAATGAACTAAATTCCTCAAGTTATATCAAGTTCCTTATACCAGTGGTCCCCAATCTTTTTGGCACCAAGGATAGGTTTCATGGAAGACAATTTTTCCACGAAAATTGGGGGGTGGTGGTTTTGGGATGATTCAAGTGCATTACATTTACTGTGCAGTCAAACCTCTCTGCTAATGATAATCTGTGTTTGCAGCTGCTCCCCAGCACTAACTAGCATCACCACCTCAGCTCCACCTCAGATCATCAGGCATTAGATTCTCATAAGGAGCGCAACCTAGATCCCTCGCATGCACAGTTTACAGTAGGGGTCCCGCTCCTATGAGAACCTAATGCCGCTGCTGATCTGACGGGAGGCAGAGCTTATGTGATGATGTGAGCAATGGGGAGCAGCTGTAAATACAGATGAAGCTTCCCTCACATGCCGCTCACCTCCTGCTGGGCGGCCCAGTTCCTACTGCCTAGTTCCTAAGAGGCCACAGACTGGAACTGGTCAACGGTCTGGGGAGCTGGGGATCACAGGGGGATTCAGTTACACTATAATTCAGCATGTTCTAAGAATACGCACATTAGATACTCTAATCACATCTGGATTCAAATACACATTCCAAAACCTAAAAAGCAAAGAGTTTCAAATTAAGATAAAGTGTTTTAAAATTAGCCATACAAATTAATATTTTCATTGTTAAGACAACTCAATTAGATATACATT
>NW_012140302.1:163389-165522 GCF_000956105.1 Propithecus coquereli
TAATCATTCCACAATGTGTATGTGTATCAAAAAAATCACATTTTCTCCATAAATATATATGATTTGTAAATTAAAAATAAAATGTAAAAAATACACTTCCATATTATACATCTAGTATATTTTTAATAACCGAATAATATTCCATGCAATTAAAAAACCACAGTTACGATCAAAACATAACTCCCTCAAACTACAAAATGACTAGATTATTTTTATAATGTCATAATCCTAAATTTGGCATAAAACCCATGAAGGGAAGAGAATACCAATATCACACTCAGCAACAATTTTTTTTTTTAATTTTGAGGAGTGACAAGATACCATAAAATTAAGAGAAATGACAGTTTTCCTATGAAATATGTATACTGAACACAGGCAGGGTGCCTTCTCAGATAACTCTAAAATTATGGCAAAAGAAATATGTATAAACTCACAAAAAAAAACAAGAGGGACAACTAACAGAAGGAAGACTTAAACAAAATTCTGGAGCATGTAAACTGATGGCAGCAGGGCAGAGAAAGCCCCAGCCTGGAGAATCCAAGGAGAGGCAGAACAGTTGTGAAACACAGAATCCCACTAGCACAGCATCTTATCTAGGTATATATTCTACATTCCCCCAGTATAACCACTTAACGTTTTAAAGTGATCTTCAAATGCTTGTTTTCAACACACAACACCTAAAATTGTGAGATCAAAGCCTTAGGGATTATTAAATCTGTGCTTTTCTTTGCGTCTGTCTGCTCCTCCCTTCCTCCCTTCCTCCCTTTTCCCCTACTTCTCTTCTTCTCTCTCCCTCCAACCCTCTCTCTCATACTGATTCTATAAAGTGACTTCTATAAGCAACCAAAACTGGGTAATATCAGGATAATGTATACCCAAATGATACTCTGTAATTCAAAATAACGTAACTAAGAACACCCTATAACAAGGGAAACAGTGTGATAATGTAAATACTTTTTTTCCTAAGACACTAAATGTGGGAGGGGAATACATGAGGAGAAATGGTACCATGGAAAAAATACTGTCAAATGCAAAATACTGGTATGAAAATTGTGTACCTAGGATGTTTTCTAAATGTTTAGAAATAATACAACTCTGTCTCAAAACAAATACACAACTCTGAAACATCTACTTCTGATGCATAACATCTGATTTAAAAACACATTTTCAGTCTCAATGCTTTATGGTTAGAACATGCAGGAACCCCCAAAGAACTAAAACGTGCCTCAAAACGTAAAGCACGGTACCTCTACTGGAAAAGGAGAACTATTAATACTTCACATCTATACATCTCCATCTTAGTTTATTAAAAGCCAAAGTCAAATAAGCCTATGGGGGGTGACAATTGGGGGTGGCATTGCATGTATATGCCTTACATGAGATGGATGAGACATGAGACGGATCTGAAATTACTTTAAATATCTCAAAAAACTAAAAATAGAACTACCATATGATCCAGCAAACCCACTGCTGGGTATATATCCAAAGGAGGGGAATTCAGTATATCAAAAAGATATCTGTACTCCCATGTTTACTGCTGCACTATTCATTAGCCAAGATACGGAATCAACCTGAGTGTCCATCAACAGATGAATGGATAAAGAAATTGTGGTACATATACACAATGGAATATTATATAGCCACAAAAAGAATGAAATCCTGCCATTTGCAACAACATGTATGGAACTGGAGAACATTATGTTAAGTGAAATAAGCCAAGCACAGAAAGACAAATCTCACATGTTCTTCTTACTCATATGTGGGAGCTAAATATTAAAAACAATAGATCTCATGGAAACAAAACAGAGAGTAGAATGATGGGTACCAGAGGCTGGGAAGGATAGCAGGGAGGGGGGTGATAAAGTGGGGATAGTTAATGGATGCAAAAATATAGTTAGATAAAATGAACACTATCTGATAGTACAACAAAGTGACTATAATCAACAATATGTTAGTGTATACTTTAAAGTAACTAAAAGAATGGAATTGTAATGTTCCTAACACAAAGGAATATTAAATGTCTGAAGTGCTGGATACCCCAATTTGTCTAATTCACATTGTATGCCTGTATCAAAACATCACATGTATCCTGCTTAACAAAAATATAACTATTATGTACCCATAATTAAAATT
>NW_012140302.1:168187-178573 GCF_000956105.1 Propithecus coquereli
ATTGATTATTCCCAAACCACCAGAGATTTTAAAACTTCAAAGTTGTTAGCTTCCATTTAATACCAACCATTTTATTTCATTTAGCTCAACCTTTATAAAAGTTTTCTGGCTCAAATACTGTGCTAAGATTCCATGCAAATATACACATAAGTTGTACAAAAATAAATTTAAGCGCAGGAAAAAATTAATTTAGCCCAAGAACTCTATGAAGTTAATCATTAAACATATAAAGAATAAACAGAATACAGCTTTTAATATTCAAGTTTAGCTATCTTACACTTGCCATTTTATTATTAAAATATGAAGGAAGGTACTTGAACGTTTTGTAAAATGCTCAACCTATGACTACTCAACACACTTTAAGAAAAAAAATACGAAACTATAGTTTCTGGTCTTTTTTAAGCCAATAAATCTCAGGCATAAAATGCACATGCATATATGGGACAGAACTACCTTAAATCAGCCCCAACAACTGCCCCCTCTCCCTGCAACATTCATAGACACACACACAAATAACATTGAAGTGCAAGAGAGTATAAAACCTTATTGTTTTATACTTGAGGTGGTTGTGAGTTAGGCTGATGCCACAGCACTCTAGCCTAGGTGACAGAGTGAGACTCTCTCAAAAAACAAAAACAAAAACAAACAAACGAAAAAAACATTATTGTTTTAAATACAAAGAATCAGGGGGAAAAAAAAAATCAGACTCTGATTTAATCAGATTTGTATTTCTAAGTACTTCAAAAAAAAAAATTAGCATTAGCAACTACCCTGATGGGCAACTATTTTGAACAAAACTATATTAGCTTAAGGAGTTTGTACTGCATCTTATAGCTGATTTACCACAAGTTCTCAAAAAAAATGCTTTTCAAATCTTTATATGTACTTACAGATATACTTTAGAATCTTCTTAAAACATCTAACGAAGTTAGTACTGGAGCTAAGATTACTCTGTTCTAATTAATTACCAGGGAAACCTCTCAAACATGGTTATAATGGAAGTTTAGAAGTCACTACTGTGATTTAAATATGTATTGACAGAAAAGTTCCAATAATTAAAAAGAAAAAAAAAAGAAAATTTCCAATAATCTTAAAAAAATGAAGTCCACTACCACTATCAGGAATTTAAAGTAGACCAACACTTGATACAATTAAAGCTGACTTCATCCAATATGAAAGGGTAAAATCAATTCAAAGCAGATGAATGAGAATATATCTACACATAAATGTGCAGGGAGACCAAACTGACAAACTTCATGCATCATAACTCTATTTTATAATATGATATCTGGAATTTGCTTCAAATAATCGTGGAAAGGGGGATAACAGGTGAAACAAGAGTGGCTATGATTTAATGATTATATCATAGCTGGGTGATGATATATGAGGATTCATTATACTGGTCTACTTTAAGGTATGTTTGAAAATTCCTGTAACAAAAGGTTTTTTAAAAGTCAAATTCAGTACTGTATGTACTCTAAGGCTAATTATTTTCTTAAGACTGTATACCACAGACCATGGAACATCAAGATAATGTAATATAATGGAGACATTAAAATTTACGAGTATGTCACCTATTTCAACACACCAAAACGTACACGTGAAATGTTAAATTAAAATCCAATGATGTGAAATCCATTTACACTAACTAAAATCTGAGTTTTAAGCCTCAGTATAACAATCTCTCCCCTAAAATCAGCCCATGTTTCAAATTTCAGATATTAATCAAAATTTACAGAATATAAAAACTTAGTCACCCTGTTGTTCAAGGTGAAGTTACTTCTTAATACTTCATAGTATCAAATCAAGTATAACTCAATTTAGCTAACGAAGGGTGACGCACACTTGAGGAGACATGGAAGAGAATTGCAATTTACTAAAACTTGCTATTTGCTAGACACATAGTATCTCATTTAATCTTACAATATCTTAAACTCGTACTTCCATTACATAAAAACTATTACCCACCCAAATTTTATAGATAAGGATATATGATACCCAGAGAGGTTAAGTAATTTGCCCTAGGCCACACAGCCACTAAATGATGCTATACAGTTGTGTCCTACTTGAAAGTCCAATGCATTGCCATTTCACTGCTAATAAACCAATGTCCTCCCTGCCTCAGCCCCTGAAATGCAAACATGCCTGAAGACATTCAAGCTGTGGGACTGAATGGCTTAATGTCGCCAGACCCAGACTGCTCCCTTAAAAACAAATTATTTTAGACACACGTAAACAAGACCTTAATGAATGGATCTGCCCATCATTCTTTCCCTGATTTAGACATTTACCTATATGTACCCACTTATAAGAATTTTATTTGATACCTGAGAAAAGATTTTACTTTTCCCAGTTTATTATTTTTACATTCCAAATTCTTTTATTCTTAACAAGCTACAGAGCTATAGGAAAACAAACATCTCTCAGAAAACTTTTATGGGAAAAAAAAGGTGACATTTAGCAGCTTTTTAAGGACAGAATATAACTAGCATTTAATTACTTGGAGATTTCACCAAAGTTAATCTTTGCCAAAGACTTTAAATGAGAGCAAATGATAATGTTTCTCTCCTTTTTAAAATCATATTTACAATATTATACCATTAAATGAAAAGTGCAGTACATGATGATCCCAGTGTAGTTTTACACCTTCCTCCCTCATCCACACATAGAAATAAAAAAAAGCTATATGGGGGAGGGGGCAGGTGGGTTGGGGCATGTGTGTGTTTACACCAAAATGTTTAAGGTGATTATGCCTGGATAGTAGGCTCCTTTTCTTCTTTATTTTTTCTATTTCTTTTAAATCTTCTGTAAAACACAGGTATTATTTTTAGAAAGACGCCTACAAATGTTATTTCTTTAAATGCATAGAAGAGAAACTGTCTAAAAAAGACTGGCGAGAGACCAATGGAAAACTGATGGTCCCCAGGAGATGAATCAGTAGAACCGTAAGTGTTTCCTCGGGTCATTACAAAAGGGAGCTCTATGGGACTTATAAAAGTGTAATTGTTACTTTCAAGCTAAGTTTGTTAAGGTTACTAAGCTTAAGTAATTCCAAAATAAACATATTATCCTTGGGTCTCCAATACTGTCTTCAGTTAAAGTCTGTTACAGTGAGGTTCAGAAACATGAAGAGCATCCCTCACTGAAACACTTTGCTTGGAGAACCAGAATATAACCTTATACCACTGGAAAAACAGGTTTAAGGATACCCCAAATAAGTAGTCAATGGCAGCTCCGCTTCCTAGTCCATCATTCAGCCGTATGATGCTATAATAGTAAAGATGTGGTTCAAGAAACAAAAAGTTTGCAAACAAAAGAGTCCATGAATGACTCTCCTTTAATCTCACTAGCATGAAGTTTTATCAGTGAACCCTCTCTATATTGATAAGACGCAGGTCCAAGTAAGTGATTATTGCCACTTCTATGAGATAGCAGCTATCAGATTGCATCCCTGCAAAAGAAACTAATCAATAAGGCAAAACCTTACTAAAATCCTTTTCAAGGATAGTAATACACTAACAAAGCAATGCAAGAGCACTTTACATCTGTATCCATTAGGAAGTGAAATACATAAAATGCATGAAACAAATTCAGCTCAGGTTGAGGCACAACAGAAGCAACACAGTTGTACCAAGGAGATCTCTGGTATGGCTCTTAGAGTTCTTGCTAGATACAACTATGAAATATTTCAGTGCCTTTAAGGGTCATGGAAAAAGAGTATTCCAAAGTACTAGAAATTCCTCCTGCACCACAAGCCACCTCCCCAACTCCCACTTCCACAAAAGAGAACATAAGCACAAACCTACTGACATACTACAACATACAGCCCTCTACCCAGAACTGCCCACTAATTTAATCCTTACGCTAAGTTTTCACTCTTTAAAGTATTAAGCAAATTTTTTCCTATGTAAAAATATCTGACTTTATAATGAAAATCACTCAGAAAATGGGATACATTGTGCAGCCAATTTCGCTGAAATATAACCTTCAGTTAAGTTAGGGGTCCTCGTAAGAGTTCTACAAATACATTGAGAGGATTTTAAATGTGTTCTCTGTGTTCTTTAAGTTACTTTATTTCCAAGAAGTCAAGGTTACATAATATTTCTTGACTACGGTTGACTGTGCCAGTAAATTACAGAGAGAAGTAGTATTACTTCTGGACCTAGTTTCTACCTCTAAGGAAAGCCTTTCCATTTTTATAGCTAACATGACAAAATCTACTTTTTCAGCCAAACTTCCTCAACACAGCAGTTTAGATACTATTTCAAATACTATTAAATTTAATGGCAGGCCTAAATTCAGACTTCTTATTTCACTTTTGCACCTACTGGAAATTATTTCACTCAAAATAATTATGTCTTCAGATGATTTCCTATTTCCACTTAAAGTAGAAACAAATTAGAACACTTCAAATTCTATTTGCACTTCCTAAATACAGTAATGACTCATTTATCTGGCATCATCAAAAAATGAAGTTCTCCACAGTAAGCCTTTTCCAGATAACTAAAGCCCACAAGAGCAGAGAACTTGTCTGCCTTGTTCCTGCTGTACTCCCAGGACCTAGAACAGTGCCTGGTACATAGAAAATGTTCAGTAGCAGTCACCGAATGTGTGAATAAATAAAAGTACTAAAGCTCTTTTATTTTTAACCATTTGATAAACATTTTCCTACAAGAATTACAGCCATCTCTTGTTTTTAAAAAAGGTATGACACTGAACAGAAATGAAGCTATATTATTAATTTGGGTTATCACTATAAACAGCAATCACTCTACTCTCTACCATACATCCATAATGCCCCCAGATGCTATTAAAATACACAGGGCTTTTTGCCACCCTGTTAAAATGGCCTCAGCATGCTATGTTTTCATAACTTTCTGTTTTCTGATATTAGCTGACATTGCTATGTTTGCTGTTGCTGTCTTATTTTACACACAAATATCTGGCAAGGTTCTAAAGTTAATTCTGCCTCAAAAGCAGAATAAAATACGTGGACTTAGTTACAATTCAGAAGCCTTTTCCACTCATTTCTGAGCGGTAACTACATTCTGATTCTATTTATTTAACAGGCTCCTCAGACACACACATACCCGCCGACCACATTCTACATAAAATCTGAGATGGTTCTATTAGTTTTAAACAAGTGTCTTAAGGATTTTCATTTAAGTGCTAAGTTTCAAATATTAATCATGAGTAAATGGCTTAAAGACTAGCTCCAATATAAACCTCAGGGCATACTTTTTTAATCTATTTAGGAGACACCAGCCACGACAAAGCTGGATTTCATCTTGCTTGATAGGCTGTGATAGGGCCATAATTTAGATTCACTGTTCCAAAGTTCATGGCAGCAAAAATCAAACACACTGGCAGCCATGGTGTACTGTGCTTGTACAGAAAGGCACATCTCCCCGAACCTAAGATGGAAAGGATAATTTCAGTATAACATTTAGTTTATACAATATAACTAGAGTTCCTTCCCCACAACAAACTTTGAATAATGTTTATAATTTAGCAATCAACTGAAATGATGAAAGAATTACCACAATTGAAATAAAATATTTATGTATTTCAAACCAGTAGAACTGTATCTTCAAAAACTAAAATAAGCTAAAAGAAACCTAGTTTTGATTTAGGGATGGATACAAATAAAATGGAGGTTTTGTTTATTTGGGTCTTTGAGATGCTTTTCTTCTTTTTAAAGACTTAATGAACTCCCATTTAAAATAAGCACGGTTTACTAAATTAAAGGACTTGATTAAGTATTCTTTAAAAGTAACTAGCTGGGTAAACAATAAAGTAAGTTATCCAGGAGTCGAGAAGAGAAAAATTACTTCAGACTGTTTTATGAATATTCTTCCAAAATCACCAATCCTTCAACAAAAATAGTTCAACGGAAGATTTCAGTTCCTGGTACTGAAGTGAACAAAGAGAACCACATGTTTTTAATGGTTGCTCATAAACGACCCAAATAAATCTCCACAAAAACAGCAGTAGTTCTTCTGTATTTTTCCCTTCAAAACTCACAAGACCAATTCAAGATAGAAATAAAAATTACTGTACTTTATGGCACTACTCAGTTTGTGACACATTTATTTGCTGTCATGAAAGTTAGAGCCTCAACAAAGTAAATGAGATTTAGGGCAAAACTTTTTTTTAACATTTTAAACAGCACAAAATGTCCTTGCCATTCGCAGCAGAAAGAGTTTACTCTACCTCAAATGAGAAGATTTTCAAACTAAGTGAGAAACTTAAGTATTTATACATAAATGTTACAAGGAAGCTTTCCAAATAGCTTTCCAATCAATTATGATGCTGACCTTAGATCAGAATTACACTGCTAACTACCATTTATAAGAAATGAAGCCTACACAACACAAAATATAACAGAATTTAACCACTGATGTTCTACTTTCCCTGACTTTAACTTTGATTCAAACACAGAGCAACAGCACACCCTGCTGGAAGTCAGTTATACAACTAGAGTAATCGGCAGTACTGGAACTGCTAAGATTTCACCTAAGATGAAGATTTCACCTAAGATTACTTCACAACCAGTAATTTCCCACTACCTAGGAAAAAAAGGGGGGGCTCACAGGCATTAACTATCAGGTGCCTATACATGTGACCTTAAAGGTTAAATTAAGACTGAGAATAACTCAAATTAAAAGATACTGCCTTTTCCTGCTGATTTCCCCAGCCCCACACAGCCCCAACCAACCCAAATGATTTTACTATTTCTGGTCTTAACCCCAAATAAAAATATTTGCAAATCTGCTTTGTGTAAAGAGAAACTGATGATCACATAAAAGAGGAAACTACGGGCATTTTCTGCATATGACTGCCTGAAGTACCGTTTCTCTTCCCCAACCCATCTTGGCCTTAGTCCCCAAGGCCCAGCATTAAGAATCCACAAGGCAGCCTGGTGATCTATGAATCACAATTTACATGCCACTGGCAAAATGCCTGCATAGATTCTAGAATTCAAAATATGCAGACTATATTAACTATATGCCGTGAAACTGCATCTAGTATGTTTCAACATTTTCACAGACATGGAAAATCATGGAAGCCACTGTCTAGGTAATCCAGCTCTGCCTTCTCTAACTCAAACTTACAGGAATCAGAGGATGTACACAACCATATCCAAGTTTTATAAATGTGCTCTTGGCTACAGAAACAACTCCTTGGTACCACTGAGATTCCTCCTTAAGGAAAACAGGCTATTTTAGTATTGATCTACATTGTTCTGAGTGACTAGTGGTGACTTCTTGGTTCCTTGCTCTGAGATTTAAAAGGTTCTGAATGACCTGTGGCCAACGTGCAGGGCACTCTTCAGTCATCAAAGCGAACAACTGCAAAAATCCAATGAACATGGCCAAGGAAGATCAAATACTTCGGTGCAGTTTTCTTCAATACTTGCAAAGGTAACAAACACCTGAAGTCTATTCTTCTGAAGTTGTCTCCAGTGGTATTATGGTTCATTACTGCAATTAAGGTACTTTTAAAATTAGAACTTTAAAAAGATACCAACCTCAAGCCTCTTTTCAAGAGATTCAATTCTGTCCTTTTTGCTAGCTAGATTAGCCCGTGTGTAGCGGCTCTGCCCCGGAAGATACAAAACTTGACTGTAGCATTCTTCCCACACTTGGTTATAAGCTTCACTTGAGAGTTCTCCATGGCTCATTCCTTGTTTTACCACTTCCATCTCCTGCACCAGAACATCTTGGGCCTGTTAAATAATAATTTAATAAGTTTAAGTACTACAGCACTTGCCAGCACCAGGAAGCTTAAAAAGACTAGTGTTTTTCCTTCCTTCCTTGCACCGAAGGCAAAGAGTTTTGGTTGGTTGTTTTTTGGAAAAGTGGGGGAGGGGACAATACCTAATAAAAATGGATTAAAAAGTCTAAAAGTCAAGGTAGACTAATCTTAAAAAGTCAAGAATCCATGTTTCCCCAATAGTATAAACATCCTTTGCTTTCACTAATTATAAGAGCAACTACCACTTCTCAGGTATCTACTATGTGCCAGAAACTAGGTTTAAAAGTTTTACCCACATAATCTCCAAAGATCACAATCATCCTACCAAGTAACCAATATTAACCTTATTTTAAAGTTGATGAAAGTAAGGTTCAGAGAGATTAAACAACTCATTCAAAACCACATCATGGCCAGGCATGGTGACTCACACCTATAATCCCAGAACTTTGGGAGGCTGAGGTGGGAAGATCACTTGAGGCCAGGAGTTTGAGACCAGCCTGGACAACATAGCAAGACCCTGCCTTTACAAAAAAATTTTAAAATTAGCCAGGCACAGTGGCACTTGCCTACAGTCCTAGCTACTCAGGAGGCTGAGGCAGGATTGCATGAGCCCAAGAGTTTGAGGTTACAATAAGCCATGATTATGCCACTGCACTCCAGCTTGGTCAACAGAACGAGACCCTATCTCTAAAATAAATAAATATATCTATTTTTTAAACCCACATTGTTAATAAGCAGATGAAGCAGGATCCAAGCCAAATGGCACCAATGCTTGAGTGTGCTCCTTCCACTCCACCGTTCCACTGACACTCAGGACCTCACAGGACAATGAAGGGGAATCAGGCATCTTTTTTTCACGACTTTCTTCTCATTCTGAAGGAATGTCCCTGACATTGCCAGAGAATGAGACTGGGGCACAAATCAGATAATGACAGACCATAACCCAGCTTTAAGTTCACTACGAAACAACAAATTTAAGATGACAGAATGAGAGGGATGGTTGGGCAGACCTGGGTTCAAATCACAGCTTTACAACTGAAGTAGCTGTCTGAACTTGCTTAACTTTATGATGCTGACCTTAGAACCGATATGTTTGTTATTAGGATTAAGTGAACAATATATGTTAAAAAGCCTAGTCTAATGCCAGACACATAGATCCTATAAGCAAATCTCATGAACTTTTTCCAACCCTCTGCTTCATGGCTCATGAAAAACTGGCAACCACCTTCTTTGCCTTATAGAAGGCTTTCAATCTTCCTAGTAATACTGGAAAATAAACACATATCAAAATATATAAAATCAAGAGAAATGACCATGAAACCAAAAATTTTAACAAAAAAAAATGGAAAATCCTGTCTACAGATGATAAGGAATGGATACTTTAAAACAATACCTCTTAAGGGAAATAATGGTAACAAACCAATTTTGACATGTTTAATGAAACCCTGACACTTTATTAAAAGAGAAATGCAATTTCACTTTGAAACTGTACACAATAAAAATTTACAAGTCTGGCTCTTGCAATCAGTAGGAAAGAATACAGCTAAGGTATCTTTAAACTATCCATAAATAATCTGCTAAATAAATAGCTGTTTTAAATTCTTTTTGGAACAAAGAGGAATATAAACGGATATATAAAGTATGAGAGAATAAACTATTTTGTTTCAAATAATTCCAAAGCCGTACTTTGAATTTATTATTTTCAAAAACTGTATGAGAACTTATCCTCTATAGAACCTCTAAAAGCAACAATGTGATCCTTGTTTCAGGTTTCCATACATATAATAAATTTAGGGAAATTTATTTCCTAAATTCCTTTTTCCCCTCATATTTTCACTCTAAAAAAAGGAAGCTGTGCAAGTATCGATTTCACAGCGTGATTCTCAACCCCAGTTCAATGATTAAATGTGCTCACCACAGAGCAGGCACTCGACGGATGTCAGTTTCCCTATCGCACTTACCAAAAAATGAGTAACTCAGAGTTACTCAGAAATCAGGGAAAAGCAGTTGAAATATAAATCTAAGCCCTCCTTCCTTTCTCTATTTTCTACAAAAGCCTATAATACATATGTACTACTTATGCAATAAGGAAAATAGAAAGTAAAAAACTGCGGAGTGGGGAGAGAGGAAAAGCGCAGAAGAGAAGACAGGAAAGAATCTTGCTTGTTTTCTTCCAAGTGTGCAGCAGCTCATCCCAAATCAATGGGTCTATCAGTGCTGCTCAGGTATGAAGGCTAAAGAAAAAAGGCTTTTAAGAAGCTAATGACTACTCTGCTTCCAACTATGAAATCTACTATATACTTTTTATCACTGTATCACAGCTATTTGCTCTGACAAAGCAGAAAGAATAGAATGCATATGGAGGAAGAGGCAGGACATAGACTTTACATAAGATATTATTTCTTCATGTCCTTATCCAAAAGAGTTGGGGGAAATCATGTGAAGGGAATAAATTTAGTAAAAAACATTTCCTTCCGGCTGGGCGCAGTGGTTCACGCCTGTAATCCTAGCACTCTGGGAGGCCGAGGAGGGTGGATTGTTTGAGCTCAGGAGTTCGAGACCAGCCTGAGCAAGAGCGAGACCCCATCTCCACTAAAATTAGAAAGAAATTAATTGGACAACTAAAAA
>NW_012140302.1:181073-184058 GCF_000956105.1 Propithecus coquereli
TTACCTTACGGTAATTTTTTTTAAATATTGAAAAAACTTTTAAGTGGAGATCTTGAGACATTTAATAGCCGTTTTTCATTTTTTAAGCCTACTGACACATTCAAACTCACACTTCTTTCTAGCACAGTTACCCACCTGCTTTCGAGCATCCACATCAGCAGCATCTTCAACGTAAGTATCATCTGCTTCACGGTCTTCCAGCTCCTTCTCAGCATTTTCTGGTAGAACAATTTCAAAATCATTCTTAGGGGCAGGAAGACCCAACAATCCTAAACGGAGATGTTCGCGAGATTCTCTTTCCTGTAGAAAAGAATTGGTCCTTCTCAATTCACACACATTAAAATATTCAACCAATATTATGAGTCTCTAAAAAATAATTAGCCTAATATTAATTCTAGAAATATGATCCCTGACTTCAGAGCTAAGTCAAGTTTTCTGTTTACTTTCTATTTCCCTATCTTCCCTACATTAAGACCAATCATAAACTTTGACTAGTGATCAATGAAGACACTCCGGGATATTCCAATAGAAGGTTTGGGGCAGGGGCAGAAAAAAGACCACTAGGATTTTCATCTGAAGGGATACATTTCTGACACTGGAATTTAATAGCAATTGAAAAGAACAGGTTCAAAAGTTAGTTTATCCTTTGAATAATAAACCTTAATCTGAAAGATGCCCAAAATTATGTGTTTATTTTTAATGGAAATACTAAAGTATAAGTAGATAAAAGAAAAGGAGTCTGTATGTCCCAGAGAAACTGCCTGGTACCCAGGGATTTCCCCAGTACATCTGTGGCTCACCTTTCCAGCCTCATTTCCCACTATTCCTTACACCCATGACAGGTGCGAGAACCAGAAGAGTTGCTATATCCAAAACATCTTCCATGCTTACTCATATCGTGGCTTCCATCTGGGACAGCCCTCACCCTCCTTCTGAGTATATCTCTTCAATGAAGCCTTTCCTGATACCCAAAAATGCACTTAGTCCTTTCATTAACCACCCTAAGCATGCTGATATTACTCAAAAGGCTCATTCTGTTCTAATACTACAATGATTTTCAGTCTTAGCTCAGTACTGCCAATATCCCCAGAATATAAACTTCTTTAGAACACAGGACATCTTTATTCAACTTTAGATTCCCTAAATTGTTCAGATGTATGCTTTGCACACATTAGGTTCTTAAGAGTTGGCATTAGTTGATATCAATTTGGGCATTAAAAATATATATGAATTAACCAAATCAACACATGAAGTTAAAATTAATTTGTGAACCGAAGACCAGTCAATTATCATTGAAACTTCATTTAAAACTTCATTTAAAAAAATTCACGATTTGTGTCATCAGATAATAAGGCCCAACAGTGAAGTAATAAAAATAATAACGGGCAGAAGCAAAAACTGTAACTTTCATAATTAGCTTTCTGTACCACTCTACAAAACATACAAAAGAAAGCTTCACTGAAATAAGGAGCATCAAATTAACTTGGCTTTAAGATCTAGACTGTCCTTCTAAATGTATGAAGCGAACAGAGTAATTCAAGTCTCAAAATCTAATTTATGAGGCATTTGAAACTCAAAATTTTATTTATAGAAATGGAAAGAAAAAATTAAATATATCATTCAAGAAAGGAAAGTATTAATAAATGATAAGAATTAAAATCAAAAGAGATACAAGGAGCATTACTTTCAGCATCAATATTCTTAAACATATTAAGCATAAGAAAAAGTAAGTTTTTTGAGCCCAAAAGGTTCCCCCTTCTCATTAAGTCTTACAAATACTTTTCCTTTTCTGGCATCCATTGGTGCACAGATTCTTAAAGGATATGTGATATGCACTGACACAGGGGAAAATTTTTTTTTAGTATGAAAAGGGAACTGACACTTACCATCTGCTTCACATAAGTGGGATCACTGTAGTCTGCCATTCCATCCTCAGGATTAATGTTTAACTTGTCTCGAAGAGGAGTTCTACCTGGGGTGGAGTTAGTAACTGGTTTGGGAGTTGTTCCACTCCGGGGTGTCAGCCCTTCGGTTCCATTAGAAGGAGTCCTAGAAAAACAGAAATCCCAATTAATAAAAGTGCCACTTATATTTGTCTTGTACTTTCAAATGTTTTTCACATAAATTATTTTACAGGAAATACAGAAAATAAGAGAGAAATAAAGATTCCAGAAATTCTGTCTAGCTGGTTTTAAGTTAGATCTCTAGGTAAAAATAAAGGTTTGGTCTAGCTAGCATAATATTTACACGCAGTATTTTTATTGTATTGACTAATAATCATTACATTTAATATTTTCTTACACTTCTAAACTATGTCCACCAAACATTATTTTGAGCTTTTCTTAATGCATTAAGAAGTGACTAAGAACTAAGTGACTAAGAACAAGCAGCAGGCAGGGAGATTGGCTGCCACACTCGGTGACCCTAGATGACACTTTTTGAGTTCAGTGTCTTCATCTTATCATTTGCCTCCTCACTCTCTATCAAGCTGTTGGTATCACATCATTATCATCATCATCAGTGTGCACACTTAAAGTAGTTCTTCCCTTTACATTTTATTTTGAAACCAAACACCACACAGTTTTAGAATCACATCTAAATATGAGTAAGTTCTGAGTGAGGGCTAAGAGACTCTCCTAGGAATAAAATCTGTAGACTTTGCAGCAGCCTATATTTTAATTATTCAAAGCCTTTTTGGGGGGGCGTGGGGGAGAGTTGCTTACTTCCTGTGTCTTGGTGTGCTCCAGACTGGTGGTGCTACCAGACAGCTATTCCCAATAAGTAAGGTGTTACCGTGTAAGACAAGGTCCCTGCCCCCAAGGAGCTTACAATCTAGTTGAGAGACAAGACATACAGTCGCCCCTCAGTATCTGTGGGGGATTGGTTCCAGGAGCCACCTTGGATACCAAAACCTGCAGATGCTCAAGTTCCTTATATAAAATGGCTTAGTATTGGCATATAACTTATGCGCAATCTCCCATACAC
>NW_012140302.1:184744-185907 GCF_000956105.1 Propithecus coquereli
ACTGTATTTTTATTTGTATTATTTTTTATTGCTGTACTGTTATTTTTTATTGCTGTACTGTTATTTTTTATTTTTTGAATTTTTCTGAACTGCAGTTGGTTGAATCCACTGATGCAAAACCAGAAGACACAGAGGGCCAACTGAACACAAGAAAAGAGAGATCAGCTTCACAAGCTTCACAAGAAATGTTAAATGTTATATAAAGACTGGATGGCAATGGTTCTTGATTCTGCTATCAAGTACAGCTGTAACAGTCTGAGATGCTTTCTATACTAAACAACCAGTAAGAGGATATATTCTAACACTTAAAAGCAAATCCCAAATACTCCAACCCCTAAAAATTCAAATTCTATTTTAACATGATTTTTTTATAACATTTGTGTTTTAAAGATTCTTCTTAAAAGACAGTAGCTTAAAACAAAACAAAAAAAACTGTGAATAAATACTGATTCTACTTAATGATATGCATGTGGAAGTGCTCAGAGATGAAATGGACTGATACATACAACTTACTTTGAAATGCATTAAAAATAAAATGGATTAATAGATGGGTGGATATATGATAAAGCAAATACAGTAAGACAGTAACAATCACAGAAACTAGGTGGTGGGTAGATGGATGTTCACTTTACCATTTGTCAATTTGAATGACTAAGAGACTGGCTCTCCAAAATAAAGAGTTTATTTGGGAATAGCAAGGGATTCCAATTCAGGATATGCATGCTGTGGCAGACCACAGGTACATCCAAGGGGGATGGGGCTGGGGCTGGGGCTGGGGCTGGGGCAAGTGGAAGCTTTTAAAGACAAAAGGAAGAATCCAAGTAAGCTGTTTTGAAATGAAGACCACTGGTTACAGGGGCTTATCACAGGAGGTGGCATTTGCTCATCACTGATACAGGTTGAGTATCCCTTATCTGAAATGTTCTAACAAGAAGTATTTTCGATTTTGGATTTTGGAATATGTGCATTATACTACAGGCTGAGCATCTCAAATCCAAAAACCCAAAATCATGTTGGTGCTCAAAAAGTTTTAGATTTCAGATTGTATAAAAATGTTCGTAATTTTTATAAAATTCACCTAGTAATCATTAAAAGTGGATCAGGATCTACTCTTTAAAATCAAATATAAAATATTCAGAAACAAGGTGATAGCATCTAAAACT
>NW_012140302.1:185957-187852 GCF_000956105.1 Propithecus coquereli
TATCTATTTAGACACAGCAGAGCTGAACACAGAAAATGACAGCTACAGCAACTGTCAACCAAGTCAAAACACCACCCATGAAACAAAAATACCTTGCCACCAGCGCCAGTGTTTATCTGATAAAGGCTGACCATTGAACATGGGGTATGCAGGTATTTAAAGCATGTCCTTTTCATAACACTTAATATAAACATTTATCTCCTAACCATGTGTCAGTTGTTTATGAATACCAATATGGCAAAATAAGTTCATATTTGTCCATGCTACACAGCATCAAACAAATACTTAAATCTCAACACAGAAATATGCCTACTCAATCATACCTTTTTCAGCTCTTCTTTGGAGAACTTTTCATAAGGATTATGTTCCAGATAGGTAATGTGCTCTGAATTATTGGTGCCAAATCCTACAGTTTTTCCTTTTTTATTTCCAGATGGTTCATAAGGGTGATACAGAAGGTCATAATGAAGCATTGTGATCATTTCTTTCTTGATTAGTTCTTCACTTTTCTGTAAATCTGTTAGAGGTGGTTCTACATTTAAGGGTCTTAGAATAGTTTCATTCACCTAAAATTTTAAAACAAGTACAATTACCAAACTATCACTGCAATATGCTAATGTTATTACCTGTTACAACATGGATTAAATAGCAGTTTTACATTTTCAAAAAGAATTTATTTTTTTTCCCTTCTAAATTCTTACTGGTACCAGTGAAACATTTTAAAGATTAGATTTGGGAACTACTTCACTGTATTCCAGAAAGTAGATGACATTTTGTTTTACGGTCTTTATGAATGATGTAAAAAGCATCAATATATATAAAAAGAAACTTAAAACTTCCTAAGCTAAGCATAAGAAATTCTAACACTTACTTCTGATGGTCTTGGCAGATCTTTCTGGACAGCTTTGTGCATTCGTTTCATTTCCTTTACACGCTCTGCTTCTCGTATGGCCTAAAAAATGATTTTTATATCCATTATTGCAGCTTTACAGTATTTGACACCTCTCAGGAAAGTGGAAAAGACTTTGGTCTGTAAGATCACGTATATTCGAGAGCTAAAGCTGTAGAAATCTGTTTAAGTTTGTAGAAAAGTAATATTAAAGCCAAAGAAATTAATCAGTCTATTCATTCTCATTACAATAGAAACTAAGAACTTCCAATGTCTACTAGAGCGTACTCCAACTTTGCATGGCCCATTCCATCAGGGAACTACTTTTATTGTCTGAATAGGAATCCTACACTTAGAGACTCTTGCAATACAACTCTTTTCTTTTATCTCAAAGCTACTGACTTTTAATTCAAAAGGCCAGCCAATAAATGTATTCTTTACTGATTGTTAAATTATGAATAATGTGGGGTAACAATAAAATCCCATGCCATTTCTGAGAGTAAATGTAACTCAAAAGTAGGTGAGAACTAAACAGAAGAAGAATCGACCTCTGTTCCCCACCAAAAAGCACATTCACATGGCTTCCCTCTAAAATATAACTTCCACTGACGTCATTCTCACTCCAATCCCAGCATTAAAGCTTCCTAAAATCATCCAGAAATGGAGTGTTGAAAGACTTATTGAAAAGGGTCACATAATTGCAGTGCTAGTTCAAAATTTACCATTTACCAGTCATGAGACCCAGGAAAGTTAGCTGAATGCATCTCAGCCTGTTCCCTCATTTCTAAAATGGAGCTATAGATTGAGTATCCCTTATCTGAAATGCTTGGGACCAGAATTATTTGGAATTTTGGATTTTTTCAGATTTTGATACAGTTGTATTATACTTACCGGTCGGGCATCCTGAATCTGAAAATCCGAAATCCAAAATGCTACAATGAACATATTTCCTTTGAGCATCATGATGGCACTCAAAAGTTTCAGATTTTTGGATTAGGGATGTTCA
>NW_012140302.1:199762-204052 GCF_000956105.1 Propithecus coquereli
GTCTTTTTACAATACCTGAATGGGGTAGAAAGAACTGTGTTTGGAGTCTGCACAACCTGCCGCTGTGGAGTCACACCTGAGAAGTCACTCTCATGCAACGGGGTATTAAGTCCACCTTTTAATGGGGTGTCCACATTGGTCAAGGCCATGAGGTTCTGGGCTTCCTGATTAACGAGAAGGCAAAGAAGCACATTTAACAGTATAGACAGGCTAGCAGAATCCTCTCTTCTGGTCCTACTATGCAAATCTTAAAGCAGGCAGAATTCTTACACATTTTCTGAATGAAAACCAAGAGAGAAAATGAATACTGGGCCATGGCAGATTTCAATACTTCCATTCCTTCTGTCAACCTAACACATCACACATCAGAGGTTGGGAATAAAGTTTTATGTCAAGATAGCATTTGTGGCCTCACATGTGATACTGCCATTACCCAAAAGCTTCTCTTATTATGTGTGCCAAACCTCTTTATAATCCAAGCATGGGTGGGGAACCTGTGGTCTCAAGGCCACACGTGGCTCTCCAGATCGCCAAGTGCAACCCCTCAACCTATATTAAAAGGATTTGTTCTGTAAAATTTGGATTCAGTTAAAAGGCCACACTCAAGGATCCAGAAGGCCACATGTGGCCCCAAAGCCAAAGGTGCCCCACCCCTGCACAGTGTTCACGAGCATCTCTGAGTCTGTTTCTTCTACTGGGAAGTTTAAGATATGCCCAAGTGACCTATCCACTTCAATAGAAAACAACTCATGGGGTCAGGTTCCCTTTGGAAGTCTTGTCTGATCTCTTTAGACAGAATTAACTATGTTCTGTTTAGTTCCTCCACTGTAACCTGTCCTCATTGCTATCTTCACATCTAAACCTCTTAATCCCCAACCTAGGGCCTGTGGCAGATTTTATTGCCCAGAGATGGTCATTACCATATCTTTCATGCTGCGTATTCTTCTTACAATCCAATCTTTACACTCCTTCCATCAACAGGTAGGGTCTATGTCCCCTCCCCTTGAATCCAGGTGGGCTCTTGATTCACTTGGAACCCAAAGAATGCAGCAAAAGTGACACTGCTTGACTTCCAAGACTAGTTTAAAAATAGATGCAGCCTCCCACCACACTCACAACACTCACACTGGAGTCCTGAAATACCATGTGAGAAGTTCAACTGTTCTGAGGCTACCATGCTGTGAGAAAGTCCAGGTCACATGAAGAGGACACATGCAGATTCACTCTACATTCCCAGCTGAGGACCACCCACCCAACCAACAGCCAGCAGCAACCACCAGACATGGAAACATGACACCTCCAGGTAATTCTAGCCTGTACCTGTCAAGTCATTCCTAACTGTTGAATCTTCCAACTGAGGTCCTAGATATCATGGAGCACAGACAAGCCACTCTTTCTGTGCCCTGTCTGAATTCCTGACCCACAGCAATCAGGAGCATAGTAAAATGTATTAAACCACTGTTTTGAGGCAGATGAAAATAACCAGAGCAAGACTTACTCCATTATTCTATCTTTATTCGTGAGAAAAAATCTTGAATTTTGTATTATCAAAGGTCTGTGTAGGTTCCTTTTGCTATTCTAAATATAAAGTACTTCCTGGAAAGAAATGTATATGGGCCTAGAACTTCTGCGTAAGAAAGAAAAATAGGGATCAAAGGGTAAAGCACATACTCCCAGAAGAGTGGCAGTAATATGACAAGTCATACGTGCCAATATCACAAACAGGCAAAGATATAAAATACAATATTCTTAAAGACCCCTCAGAAATAATCTGGCCAAGGAGTGGGGGGAGTTTGGCTCAGCAGAATGCTGGTGCATCTGAGAGCTATCTCCTACACGGTGGATTATTCTCTTGTCAACTTGGTTACCCTGGAATGTTTCCCAGAATCCCCTTTCCTGCATGGTGTTGGGTTAGAGTTCCTCAAAAGTGAAACAGAGGCAGAGGTAGAGGCAGAAACAGAGGTGACAGAGGCGAAACAGCAACCACTACGTTCTGAAGGCTGCCCTTTGCTGGAGGCAGTGAGAGACCTGCAGAGGTGCTGGCAAGTTTCGGTGTGTCCTTTCTCGGCTCCACGTCCACTCTCCTTTACAGCCTCCCCTAGGGACCAACAGCAACCCCACGTCCACCACCAGACTTCTAGCTTCAAACTCACAGAAACAGTAGCCACAATAAGCCAACGACCATCCACAGACTTCTACACCAACCCGCTTTGTGCCTCGCTTCCAGATTTCCCTCTAAGCTCTGACTCACCTACACGAGGGCTAGTGACCTTTCCTGATCCTTTACTTACCTTTTCAGATCTTTACTTCCCTAGCTTTCCTCACAATTATGTAAAGGACTAATTTACATAACAAATTACTTATTCCATGGTATTCATAGAATACCATAGAATGGTATTCTGGGTCCCCTAACTGAACCTTGACTGATGTACCCTAGGACTAGATCAGAGGCCAACAGACAAGAGCAGACTCCTCATATCCCTAGCTACTACACACAACAGCAGCCACAGGCATGACCTGTCACATAGAAAAGAGATATCCAACCAATAAAAGTTCAGAAAGCAAAGACCAATTTATCAAATTTTGCATAAAAATAACTTAAAATGTATCATAGTTAACCAGGTCAAATTCTCAACTTCTGTCAGTTCATCTTAGAGGTTCCAAAGGGCTTCAACCAGCTGTGATCATTTATTTTCTATTACCTTACTAAGGCAGAGACTTCTATTTGTCACCAAAAACCCATTCTCTTCTCAGTAAAAGAAGCCTCAATTCTTATGCACACATCTGGCTGCCCAGGACAAAAACTTTATGCCCCAGGAGTTAGGTGTGGCTGTGTGTCTAAGTTCTGGCCAGTGGAATAGAAGCAGAAATGATGTACTGGAGAGACATGTTCTTAAGAAGGGAGAATAGTGTGTCCTTCTTCCTTCTTCCTTCTTTCCTGCCCCCCAAATGCAAACACGACGGCTGGCCCTGTAGACACTGAACCTACCACAAGAAGCAGCTGCAAGGGGAAGCTGGGCATGGAGGAGGACAAAACGGAAGATGCCTAGGTCTCCCCAACACCAGGGAGCACCACACCAGCCCCAGTTTATTTCTCTCTCAACATTTAGAACACGAAACAGAAATAAACCTCTGTTCTATTTAGGCCACTATTAGGAGTTTTCTGTTAAAACTAAACTTAATTCCAACAAATATACTTACTTTACAGACAACTTCCCCACATCTTTTAAGAGAAGAATCCAAAGTTACAAGCCCTAAACTTACTGCATATGGCCCAGCCTCCAAACCTGTTTGGTATCTTTTCAAAATAACTCCTACTCTCTTAATTAACATGCTCTCATTACTTCAATATTATTTAAACAATCGGTTTTCAAAGCCTGTGTTAAAAACATAAAAGGATACTGCAAAGCTATGGGAATCAAGACAGTGTGGAGCTAGCACAGGATGGATGTATAGATCAATGGAACAGAATTGAGAATCCAGAAATAATCCCTTACGTTCACAGTCAATTGATTTTTTTAAAGGATGCCAAGATCATAGAATAGGGAAAGGGCAGTCTTTTCAACAAATTGTGCTAAGAAAACCGGATATCCACATTCAAAGATTGAAGATGGACCCTTACCTCACAGTACATACAAAAATTAATTCAAGCTGGATCACAGACCTAAATGTAAGAGCTGGAACTATTTAAAACTCTTAGGAAAAACACAGGAGTAATTCTTAATGACCCTGGGTTGGGAAAGATCTTTTTAGATAAAGCTGAATGTATAAGCAACAAAATAAAAAAATAAACTATACTTCATAAAAATTGAAGCCTCTACAAATGAGAACATCAAGAAAGTGAAAAGACAACCTACAAAATGGAAAAAAATATTTGCAAATTTTAGGTCAGATAAGGAATTTATATCCAGAATACATAAAGAACTCTTGCAATTCAACAATAAAAAGATAACCCAATTTAAAATGGGCAAAGGATATGAATAGCCATTTCTCAGAAAATGGTCAATAAGCTCATGAAAAGATGCTCAGTATCATTAGCTATCAGGGAAATGCAAATCAAAAACACAACATGATACCACTTCACAACTACTCATAGGATGGCTATAATCAAAAATACAGGTAACTAGTGTTGGTGAAGACCTAAGAAATTAGAACCCTCACACGTTCACATTCCTGATAGAAAAGTAAAATGGTGCAGCTGCTTTGGAAAACAGTCTGGCAGTTTCTCAGTGAGTTACCACAGGACCCACTAATTCCACTCCTAGGCACATATCCAAGAGAAATAAAAAA
>NW_012140302.1:205998-209680 GCF_000956105.1 Propithecus coquereli
TCACAAAAATAAGGAGATGTTAAAAAAAAAATACTGAACACATTTTAAAAAGAGCTCTAAAAAATTAAATATATGACAGTAGAAATTTAAATCCTGAATAAAGTTGAGAAAATCTACAAATAAATCAAACATAAAGCAAGTATTAACTCCCAAGAAAAACAAAATACTTCACAGCAAAGCACATTATGCAATATATAATAAATATTACATATTTGTATAATTTTTACAAATTACAGAGTACTTCATGGCTCAGCAATGAACAGGATTTGGAGTCATAAGGTAAACCATGCATATAAAGCTAACCAAAAATATGATACAATTATAATGCAAGACAGAGGAATAGAAAAAGTGTATGAATCATGAGACAGAGGGCGTGAGAGAGCCTAATGTCAAATTCGATGAGGAAAAACAACAGATAATGCCTGAAACTGAAAGCAATCAAGTAACAAGCGTGTCCACAACAGGAGAGTAAAAACAAAGAGTTATAACTGGTGCCTCTAAGGAGCAAGTGATGAGGGGCACAACTGTTTTCTTGCTAAGCCTTCCACAGCTATTTGACTCTTGAATCAAGGCTTTCAAATTATATTCTTGACTATTAAAGAAGAAGAAATCAGATGTAAAGGTACTAAATGACTCCACAACGTTTCGTAGGCTTGAGTAGTCTCCGGTATGCAGACGCCCTGGGAACACACATACACCATGTGTTAAAGAGAGGGAAGAAAGTGGTACTGCTGACATACTACGCCAAGCTAAGTACAGAAATGCAAGGAAGTTCTAAAAATTACTACCTACACACATCTGATATCTTTCTAAGATTGCTAGGCAACGTGAAATTTTGAAATGCCATGCTTTACTAACATACAAAAGACCAATGGAGGTAGAAGGGCTGGCTTCAAAAAGCTGTGAACTAATAAATGTAGAAATAAAACCACCTGATCAGGAATCTACTGATTTAGCTTCTCTACTACAGAAATGCTCTAGGATCTATGCATTAGAACTCAGTTTCAAACTGTTTACCCTAAAAGAAATAGAACCAAACCACTTAATACTCTCTTTCACAATACTTTTTTTTTTTTTTGAGACAGAGTCTCACTGTGTTGCCCAGGCTAGAGTGCCATGGCGTCATCCTCGCTCACAGGAACCTCAAACTCCTGGGCTCAAGCGATCCTCCTGCCTCAGCCTCCTGAGTAGCTGGGACCACAGGCATGCACCACCATGCCCGGCTATTTTTTCTATATATTTTTAGTTGTCCAATTAATTTCTTTCTATTTTTAGTAGAGACGGGGTCTCCCTCTTGCTCAGGCTGGTTTCGAACTCCTGAGCTCAAACAATCCGCCTGCCTCGGCCTCCCAGAGAGCTAGGATTACAGGCATGAGCCACTGCGCCCGGCCTCTTTCACAATACTTTTAAGGACAATAAACAAAGTGAAAGGCTTACTCTACTATGACACCTTACCTGCAGAATTCTGTCCTGGGAAGCTGGCGTTCGTGGTGTTCTAAGAGCGATGCTGTTGTTGGTGACATTGTACTCAGACAAGAGAGTACTGGAAGCAGAGTTTGTTATGCCAGATTCTTCAGCAGTTTGACGTGCAATTTCACTCGCTTGGCCTACTTTTACAACTTCCTGGAGTTCCGCATCTGAAATCTAAAAGGACACAATTATCATAGTAAGCAACATTTTAACTGAGAACCAACATAACTTCCTATTTCCATATTCCAGAAAGATGAAGCTTTGTGATGAGTACTAAGGGGTTCACTGTACTTAACTACTCTCATTTTTTGTGGCTTTGAAAGTTTCCACAATAAAGTTTTTAAAAGCTTTCCCTATATAATGTGAGAGAGAAAAAAAAAAATCACATGATATAGAATCAAGCTGCAAAGGTTGTCTCTCTGAATCGAAATTCTTTCAAACCAACATATCAACGTACCAAGAACGTAACAGTGTTTGTACAAAACTATGTATCAATATGGAGGGAAACCAATTAAAATATCACACAGAGTCCAGTAAGCCACAAGATCCCTAAAAAATCTAAAGGTATGTTAGATAAATACCCTAAGTACTAAGAAAAAAATTACAGGCAAAATTTCAATTTAAGAAATATCAGTAGTAGGAATAGCAGCATGACAAAATAAGTTTATGTTTATGCCTAAGAATTTTGTGTTGATGCAGCCAATGCACTCATTTGGGGAAAGAAGCTCTTCTGGTCTCCTAAGTCCTTTCTTCTGCTCCATTAAACTTGTCCAATTTTACGGAGCTGTACTACTCAAAAGGTTATTCAAAGCCCCCATGTTTCTGACCAACCACAATTAAGTCAAAGGAATAGAGCCTGCAATAAGCTGAATGAGGGAATGTATTTATCTCACTTCTCCCCAACTCCCACATTGATTTTCACAGCTGTTTTCTCAAAAGGAAAAGCATGACACAACAAAACATACCCCGAAAGGTCACAGCTTAAAGTCCACAAAGCCAAATCACACCTCTGTCCCAGTCAGATTCAAAAAAGAGGCCTGGCACCCTAACCTACTGTTGAATTGTCAAGATCTGATAATTATTTACTATACTACAAGCAGTTTAAGAGCTGATATAATAATTTACACAAAGAAGTTGCGTATTTATCATACTATATTAAAATGACTTATTTTTATGCGTGGCTCACACATTAGACTATGAATTTTTTTTGAGACACGGTCTCACTCTGTTGCCAGGGCTAGAGTACAGCACCATGATCATAGCGCATCGCCTCAAACTCCTGGGCTCAAGCACGCCTCCTGCCTCAGCCTCCCGAGTAACTGAGACTACAGGCACACACTACCACGCTCAGCTAATTTTTTTAATTTTTGTGGAGACAGGAGTCTCCTTATTGCCCAGGCTGGTCTCAAATTCCTGGGCTCAAATGGTCCCCCCACCTCAGCATCCCAAAGTGCTAGGATTACAGGCACGAGCCCCCGCGCCCAGCCTAGACTATGAATTTCTCAAGGGCACCCAGCACAAGCCTGGTACACAAATATCTGCTAAATAAACACTATAAGCATATAAATCCACACAATGAAAAAACTGCTTTTATTAGATTACCTGAGGGGCAGGAAGTACCAGTTTGCTTCTCTTTTTAGTAAATTCAGAAACACCACTAGTCTGAAGAATAGCTGATGGTAAATCAGATTCTTTTTTCCTTTTCAAATGCTGTTTGTCTTTTTTTCTATCTCTTCCTTCTTTTTCACTGTCATGGATCAAGGTAGAGGAGATTTCTAAGTTATGTACAGGCAATAATACCAAAAGCTATATAAATACTCATACCCTTTGAACAAACAATCCCATTTCTAAGAAAATAACAAAAACAAGAGAGAAAAAATTTACATTAAGTTGTTCCCTACACCATTACTTACTTACTATATTCAAGATGAATGCAAAGAATAACAATATAATTAACAAAATAGGGAACATTAAGTAACTGAAGTACTAAATATTAAAATATGTAAGTATAAAGATTGTAATAAGCAAAACATTACATATAATGTCAAAAGAAAACATAAAACTATTCCCACATTATGATTTATTCAATAAAAATGTGTGGGCACAAGGATAAAGATGAGTATGAAAAAGGGAAACAAGTATCTGAAGGAGATAAAACATTGTAAATTTTTTAATTTCCCTTTAAAATTGTTATTAAATTGTGATGATTTTT
>NW_012140302.1:212140-222067 GCF_000956105.1 Propithecus coquereli
GGCATCATCATAGCTCACTGCAGCTTCCAACTCCTGGGCTCAAGTGATCCTCCTGCCTCAGCCTCCCAAGTAGCTGGGACTTATAGGCACATGCCACCATGCCTGGCTAATTTTTGTATTTTTTGTAGAGATAGGATTTCGCCCTTGCTCAGGCTGGTTGTTTTTATTTTTTTCTTTGTATTTTCCCATGATGCTATAATCTTAATGATTTCATGATAAGAAAAGTTATTCACAAAATTAAGGAGGAAAAACAAGTTACAAAACAGTATATATAAGTGACTTACAGCATGACAGCAGAAGAAACTCCATAAACCCACTCCCCAGAGAATCTCATGCAAATTATAGATATTAAAAAAACAAATTAAATTCTTTGGATTGCTTTAAATAAATTTTTGCAGATTTTAATTTGCTCTACAATTTCTTGTAGATTTTCCTGTAGAATCTACATATCTTTATAAATTTTGTTATACAAGCATCTCATAACAAGCTGGACTGGCCTGTATGTGAAGTGCAGTGCAGTGCTATTTACTTTTAGATGTTAAATTGCTGATCTGTCTTATAACTTAAACCATTTTTTAATTCATTATAAAAGTAATACGCTTCCTCCCAGTATTCATTTGGGGACATGGCTGATATAATGGTATGTGGCTTGGTTGTATTCACTTGGCATTATGTTGTAAAGGTTTTCTAACGTGATTTGAAGTCTTTATTTCCCAAAAGGGATACATCAAACATGTGAACATTAATTCAAGAAAATCTACTTAAACTTAGCCAGAAAAGCAAGAGTGTAATATCTGAATCAAGATCCACTCCCTCCCTCCCCCCAGGTCAGGAGAAGGAGATGTCACTCCACACAGGTGCAGCCAAGAACACAGGGCTCCTTCTCCCCACCTGCTCCCAGTCACAGGGCTTTCATTCCAGGAGGGGCAGGACATCAGTATTTCTCACCCTGCCACGAGTTACCCGCTGGAGAGGCTAAGTTCCATCAAGAGTGGCTGAAAAGTGAGGCTCCCTTCTTCCATCCAAACAGAGGTCCTACCTCAGGCTCTGTGCTGCCAAGAATACTGGCATCCTAACAGCCCTTGCCCCAGCTTGTGGATGAGGGCTCCACACCGGGAGAGGTAAGACAAGGAGACCTGAGGCTGCTGATGCCCCACCCCTCACTCCCCACAAAGCACTCAGCTTATAAAGCAGGAACAGAGCTCCAAATCTCTCCCCAAAGGAACTGACTTCATCTGCAACAGAGTACAGAGAAGCTCAAACCCAAGGGCACTCTCGAAAACCGTGGAAGTTGGAAGTGGTGAAAGACAACTGGGAAGAAACTGGATAGATGTGCTGGAGATACGGCGAGACTGTGGGCCCACTAGTTTTGTCAGAGAAACAGGGAAAGAGATAGCAGGGAGAAGCCCTCCCAGGGTCAGAACAAATCTCAAACACGAATCTTAGGAACGATCCTTTCAAAGGAGCCCAGATTTGATTGGATCCGTTTGTAGAGCAATTTATGCCCCAGAGCACTGTTGAAAACAATACAGCAAACAACAGCTAGGGATTAGTGGAGCTTAACATCTGGGGTAGTCAGGGAAAGTGATGTCAAAGAGCCCTGCCCAAACCGTGCCATCCCAGGGTGACTGTGGGCATACTCAAGACTGTTCCTCCCTGAGCAGCAACATCAGACCCCTCACATTTCTCGGGGGAGGAAACCGGAGAACACACTTCACTAAAAATAATCAAGCCAGTTAGCAAACAAACAGCAAATAACAATGGGGTGGGGTACCCAGAATTGCTACAATATATTATATAAAATGTCTAGTTTCCAACAAAAAATTATAAGACATGCAAAAAAACAGGAAAGAATGAGATCCACATGCTGGAAAAAAAGCAGTCAACAGAAACTGCCTGTGAGAACAACCAGATGTCAGATTTAACAAAGACTTCAAAGTAGCCATTATAAGTATGTTCTAAGAACAAAAGGAAACCATAATTAAAGAAGGAAGGTATGATGACAATGTTGCATCAGACAGATAATATCGGTAAAAAGATAGGAATGATTAAAAAGAACCAAATGGAAATTTTGGAGTTGAAAAGCACAAAGCTGAAATGAAAACTCCACTAGGGGGACAAAATTGTATATTTGAACTGGCAGAAAGCATTAGCAAACTTGAAGACAGAACAGTATCAATTACTGCAATTCAAAGAACACAATGAGGAAGTATGAACAGAATCCCAGAGAAATGTGACGCATCATTAAATACACCAACATATGCATACTAGGAATGCCAAAACGAGAAAACTGAAAAGAGCAGAATAACATATCTGAAGATATAATGGCTGGAAATTTCACAAATTTACTGAAAAACATTAATCTACACACATCCGGGGAAGCTCAATGAACTCCAGTTAAGATAAAAGCAAAGATATCCACAAACGACCACATCATATTAAAAATGTTGAAAGCCAAAGACAAGGAAAAAATCTTAAAAGCTGCGAGACAAAAATGATTCAACAATTACAACAATTACAATTACAAGGGAACCCCAATTCTTAGCTGACTTCTCATTAAAACAATGTATACAGTATGATTCAATTCTGTATAAATGTTAGTGTAGGTATATACACATAAATACACATCTATATTTAGAGAGAAAAAGGTCTGGAAAGATGTATTTCAAAATGTTAAATTTCATTCTTTAAATAATGGAAATAAAGACTTCAAATCACATTAGAAAACCTTTACAACATAATGTCAAGTGAATATAACCAAGCCACATACCATTATATCAACCATGTCCCCAGATGAATAGTGGAAGTGTTTTACTTTTATAATCAATTAAAAAATGGTTTAAGTTATAAGACAGATCAGTAATTTAACATTTAAAGTAAATAGCACTGCACTGCACTTCACATACAGGCCAATCAAGCCTGTTACGAGATGCATGTATAATTTATAAAGATATGTAGATTCTACAACAAAATCTAGAGGAAATTGCAGAGCAAATTAAAACCCACAAAAATTTATTTAAAGCAATCAATGCTGGCCACACTTGGGAGATTATTCACATATGCATTTGCTATATACCTGGCCCAATCTGGTCCCCAAAAAACTATGGACAAAAATGGAAAAAATATATTTTTTTCAACCTTAAATAGTGCACAGAATCGAAAGGTGGCTAAGAATGGTAGAAAACTTAGGACATCCTCTTGGTTTCTATTTATTATCCCAAGCTGATCATATTCCCACATAAGCTAATTATTCTAGGTTAGTGATGGGCCAGCTATGCCAAGAAGCATCCTCAGGCATAAAGACTCCTCCATCTCAGGATCTGGCACTTTAAAACCATACTGGGGAAACCACCAACACGATGTCAGTTATCAGGTCACGAAGCACTTCCAACCCAGCCTGGGGACCACAGGCTAGGGAGATTATTCCAATGCCCTCATCCCAAAAGCTAGTAAGCTATTATACAGTTCCAATTTGCCTTTTACCTACTTCATCTTGATTTCTGGGCCATTAGGAATGATATCAATGATGAACTTAACCAAAATGAAAAAAGAAGGGGAATATGAAGAGAATCCTGGGTAAAAGACAATGCCTAATATATATCACTTTTTAAATGAAGATTTCTAAAAGAGCCTAATATTTGGTTCTACTCATTCACTCTCTGTTCATTCAAGTTTCCTGTTTCACAGCCAGTGCCTGCCCAACACCAATCAAGGAGAGTAACTAACTGGCAGTCATGCAAAAGTCACATAACCTTGTGTGTCCTCCAGCCACCTGACTCCAAGATGGCTACAACAAACGAAGCTCCCCATGCTAACAGAACAAACCCAACACACCAAGTAAATTGGGCATTACTTCTGCCATGGCTTACAAAATTTTCTTTTTTGAGACAGAGTCTCACTGTGTTACCCTGGCTAGAGTGCCGTGGTGTCAGCCTAGCTCACAGCAACCTCAAACTCCTGGGCTCAAGCGATCCTTCTGCCTCGGCCTCCCAAGTAGCTGGGACTACAGGCATGCACCACCATGCCTGGCTGATTTTTTTTTTTTTGTATATATTTTTAGTTGTTCAATTAATTTCTTTCTATTTTTAGTAGAGACGGGGTCTCGCTCTTGCTCAGGCTGGTCTCGAACTCCTGAGCTCAAACAATCTGCCCGCCTCAGCCTCCCAGAGTGCTAGGATTACAGGCGTAAGCCACTGCGCCCGGCCAAAATTTTTTTAAATATTTGTTTTTTCTGTAACTGTTCTGAAATGGCTACAGGGAAAAAAATACAAGACTTTTTTCACAGTAATAAATAAGCTAAGACATATTAGCAAAATGGGAATTGGACAATTCTGGTGATTATTCACCCAGCAGGGTTGATAAATCATACAGTTTTACTGGTGCTAAGGATGCATAATTATTGAACTATGGAGGAAGATAACCATATTGTGACATTGTGAAATACGTATTTTTTTTCATCCCTGTTTCCTAGCATATAACTCTTAAAATCCTTGGAATCTACAGAGTGTTTAAGTGTCTTTTTGTATGATAATAAATTGACTGATGGCTGGCAGCCCCTAAGTAGCTTCAGGATTAGAGCTGGTCACCAGAAAGACCAAGGCTTGATTAGGCTGGGACTTTCAGCTCCCTACCCCTACCTCCAGGGAGGGGAGAGGGGCTGAAGATAAAGGTGATCACCAACATCCAATGCTTTAATCAATCATGCCTACAGAATTAAGATCCCATAAAAACCCAAGAGGACAGAGTTTGGAGACCTTGCAGATAGCCACATATATAGAGGCTTCCAGGAAGGTGAACACCACCTCTACTTCCCAGGAGGTGGGTACACCCCAACTCCACAGGGACAGAAGCTTCTGTGTGCAGGACCCTTCCAGACCTCACCCTATGTATCTTTTCATCTAGCTATTTATCTGTATCCTTTAAAATATCCTTTGTAATAAACTGGTAAACATGAGTAAGTTTGCCTAAGTTCTGGGAGCCACTCTTAATAAATTAATGGAACCCAAATAAGGGGAGATAAGAACCCAGATTTATAGCCACTTTGTCAGAAGCACAGGCAAAATAACCTGGGACTTCAACCTATGTGATCTGGCGCTATCTCAAGGTGGATAGTGTCAGAATCGAATTGAATTACAGGGCACCCAGCTGGTGTCTGCTGCAGAATCGATTGCTTGCTTGCCACACATCTGCTTACGGAAGTATTCTGTATTGAGTCAGTGAGAGAACATGAAAAACACTTTTTTCCCTATATCCACACATACCTTGCTTCTTCCAACTGTTTCTCTCTTGCTTTCCTCTTGGCCTTCTTTCCCTGAGTATTAGCCAGGCGGGCTCTAGCTTCAGAAAGCATTTCAAGTTCATCTGCCAAAAAAAAAGAGAAGAAAAACTAAGTTCTTCTCCAACAGAAGCAAGGTATGTTAAGATATACCCTAATACTTAAAATGAGAAAAAACATAAATATACTCATTATATGCTGTAATATAATGGAAATAGCTTGAGTTTTGAGTCAAAGAACCTAGGTTAAAAACCAGGCATACCACTTGCTAGCTATGTGACCTCAGTCACTTATTTATCCTTCCTGAGTGTGTTTCCCTATAAAATTGGATTAACAATTCCTACTTCACAGAGATGTTCATAAGAGCTAAATAAAATGAAGTATGTAATGCATGCAGCAAGTATTCATTAAATAGTGACTACATTATCACATCCTTCATTATCATCAACTGGCACAGCACAAATTGTGAAATACTATAAAGACTATTATGAGAAAATCGCTATCATTTGATATATTTTTTCCCCTCACAACTATTCCTCTCCTCCAACACATTTTTCATGGCTCTCCAGAATAGAATAATAAATGCCACTACTGACACCTTAGAACAATTTCTACACAAGGCTGTCCAATGAAATCACATGGGAACTTTTAAAAAACTCAGATTCCAGGATCACTGCCCTCCCTCTACCCCATCCTCCCACCCCAGGGTTAACTGACTCAGCAACTCCAGGGCAAGACACGGCACTTGTATTTTTAAAAGTCCCCCATATGACAAAGATGCAGCCAACCTAGCCCGTTTGCCTTTGGGAACCACTACCTTCAAACTTTTACATTTTAAAAACTCAAGTATTAATTGAGTGCTTCACAACAACCCTGTAAGGAAAAGTAGATATTATTATTCTCTATCTAGCAGGAAAGGGAATCAAAGCTGAGTGAGATTATATGACTTGCCTAAGGTCAAACAGCTAATAAGTAGCAGACATGGGTCTTAAAATCCAATTCCTGATTCTTGATTCAATGCCTCACAAAATCATCATTAGTCTCATCGCAAGTGTTACCTTCTCACACAGATTAAATGACCTGCCTATAGTCAAAGAAGTAATTAATAGGACTGAGGTCCAATATCCTGACTTGTTGCCTCTCTCCCTAGAGTGGGAATGAGAAACAGGATACTCAAGGGCTCACCTCTAGCCTCTGGGAAATCTGCCCAGTGATATTACATTGCTTAATTTTTGTTTTGTTTTATTTGTTTGATTAAGAGACAGAGTCCTGCTATGTTCCTCTGGCTGGCCTCAAACTCCTAGGCTCAAGTGATCCTCCCACCTCAGCCTCCCAAAACAAGTAGCTAGGACTATAGCAACATTGCTTAATTAATTAAGTGAATTGAAGAAATGGAAGATAAAGGTGCACTGTCCAAAAAGAGCAACTACTCTATCATAGAAAAGACCAAATACATTTGGAAAGATACTTAGAATTAACAACTGCTTACAAAATTGGAACTCTAAAAGCTCAGAGGAGTTCAGAAAAGAACTAAAGAGTTAAAAAGAAGCCTGAATAGTTTACAGTTACCAAAGAAAGAAAGTGCTCACCAGCATACACTTACCCTCATCCATATCAATTGGATCGGGCCGTGCTGGTTTTGTTTCTGGATTTGGATCTATTTCCCCAGGTTTAAGTTTTCGTGGATCATCCGTTGTTTCCTCTTCATTGTCTCTTTGGGCAGCTTTATCCCTAGATAAACGCCCAGATGGGTTAGTCACACTGTCATACCATTTCATATTAGAATTATCAGGTTTCTTGCTCTGACACTCTTTTCTCCCAAAAAACCCAATGTATAGGCTTCAACAAAATAAAGCATTTCTACTATCACTTCGTCTGAAAGAGATGGTATTAAAATTTTCTAATTTCAGTATTTCCAATCACTATGAAATAGGATCCAAGCAGCCCCTAATCACAAATGCATACTAATAAAAAAAAAAAACTATTAGTAAAGAACAAAAATGTTCCAATAGTTAATTCTGAGCAGTGTGATTATAGGTAACTTTTATTTGCTCTTTTACTATTTTTTCCCAGATTTCCAATAATTAACCTGTATTACTTGTATCATTTTTTAATTCTTTTAAAAAATATGTAATATATAATTATGATTAGTCATATGAGATTTAGAATATATAATCCAATAGCTTTAGCTCCTTTGGCTTTATTCACGTCTGTAATTATTAATAAAAGTTTAAAGACAGAAAATGCTAAAAGTATGTTCAGCCCCATTCAGAACATACACACATATTTTATGCAGCTTTTGAAGATTCACTTACAGAAGAAATTCATAGTGTTCCAAGCACTGGGCTGCTGTTCTTCCAATGATTGGAGCAATGGTCCTCCACTGAGTTGGCATCAACTTGGCCAAGTGCAAGAGTTTTTCCTCTTCTTCTCTGGACCACTCTGTTTTCTTAATGCTTGGATCCAGCCATTCATACCTATTAAAACGATATCATTTTATATATCAGTCATCTAGCATAAATATCCAATTTACATAATAATTACACTGACTTCTAGTGTCTGAAAAACACATGTTCTCATCCTTCAATTACTAAAGCTGTTCTTTTTGACAATAGAATATTCACTGTGTGGTTAAACTTATCCCACTCAATATTCCCCATCTCACCACATTCTACTGTATCTTAATTATGCAAGATTAGTAATGCTTAAAAAAGGTACTTGGCTGAATCATGACATGCCTTCTTTATCAAGTCTCATTTGTTTTTATCTATTTTATAGTTTATTAGAGGTTTCGAAATTATCTGGAAATAAGGCATCACCACCTCATATTTTCACACTTTTTCTAATTTCCGTTGTACTTTCACATGCTTTGACTCTCACAACACCTTGCCTTACTTCTTTAAGCATTTACTTACACTCACTAAATGTCTTTCAACGTTGTATGCTTTCATTTGGTATGGTTTGAAATTTAAGTAAAACTACGATAGCACCCTCTGTCTTTCCTAATGCCCCACCCACCTCAACTTTTCCATCCAGTCTACTTAGCTGGAGGAGAGCCTGGCAAACAAGACGTAAGTCCTACCAAATATCAGAGAAGGAACTTAGTGCTATTAAGAGAAACAGAAATCAGAACCACTTTTTCAGCCTAAAAACCATCTTCCTCTTTGGAGTCCAATTTCTACATTCTGATCTTTTTCCCATCCATGATCCTAGGAAATTAGACCACTCTTACACAATCCAAAGTAGGCCCCACAATCCTAGGCCCACATTAGTTGGGACTGGGGCCAGATCCTCATGCCAAGAACACATGTAAATAGCTTAATATATCCATTGCTCTGTAATTTAAAAGGTGACACCATAGGTGTAGTGTTGGCTTACGTTATGTTTTAGGGTAGCAAATATACAATATTTTGACTCCATTATGAGTAAACTGAGGTACTATGGGCTTTCCTAGAAAATTAACCATTATTTATCATTTATATTTGGGAAAGTAAGTTCTAACAAGCCAACTTGCCCAGGCATAGTGGCTCATGCCTGTAACCTCAGCACTTTGGAAGGCCAAGGCAGGGTGGATCACTTGAGGCCAGGAGTCTGTCCAAGACCAGCCTGGGCAACAAGCAAGACCTTGTCTCTAAAAATAAAAATAAAAAAATTAGCTGGGGCTGGTGGTATATGCCTGTAGTCCCAGCTAATTGGGAGGCTGAGGTAGGAGGATCGCTTGAGCCCAGCAGTTCAAGGTTACAGTGAGCTATGATGGTGCCACTGCACTCTAGCCTGGGTGACAGAGCAAGACCCTGTCTCTAAAAAAGATCAAAAAAACCCAAAAAAAACCCAGCCAACTTATAAACTTTAGGAACACAACCCATCTATAAGACAGAGACCATTTGTCCCTAAAAGTAGACTCTATGCTTCACAAAGCACTCTCAAATACATTAACTCACTTAGATGGAGCCTCTTATCTCCATCAGTTAGGGTCAAGTATTATTATCCCCAGTTGGGAGAAAACAAGGGCAGGGAAAAGGGAACAGAAAAATGGCTTGTCTGAGATCACATAAGCAGCAACTGATAGCTAAATCGAAAACCAAATCCCCATCTCCCACTTCATACTTTCTGTAATATACTGTCTGCTTTCCTTTACAAGGTTCAAAGAACTGACATTTTCCTCATCATAATTAAGGCAATTTTCTGTTTTCCACTTATTAACCGTACATACCATCTGGCTTTGCATTGCTTTGCTGATTTTCTATGTAGCAGTGAGGCAATCCTAGACCACTGGTTTTTCCCATATTTCATTACCGCTGCTTTCAGAATTTCATCCTAAAAAAAAATTGTCAAAGAAAAAGAGTACATTCAATCACAAAATGCCAAGTGAGAAAAGACAAAACTTAAATTAACTCTGATAGGATTGCTGGAGAGTGAGAGAGAGAGAGAGAGAGAGAGAAAGAGAGAGAGAGAGAGAGAGAGACACATACACACATACTCCCTGGGATCAAAAAAAAAAAGTATGAAAATGTCATTAACTATAATGATAAACAGCAAGCATAAATTAGCAAAATGTAAGAAATTAAGAAATCCCTTAGAAGGACATCTTACCCTCCCTTACACCACAAATGCCAATAAACTGGGAGTGGGAACAGCCCAATTTGAGAAAC
>NW_012140302.1:222582-236152 GCF_000956105.1 Propithecus coquereli
AAAGAGAATCAAAATAGGACACATCCAGGCCTGAAGAAGCAAGCTGGGACTCTGCTAAATCCAAGCCTCCAGCTCTTTAATCCCAACAATGACCCAAGAATCTACATCTCAGGTCTAACCTAAGAATTAAATATTTCTTCCCTACTCCATCAATCAGCTCTGCCTCTGGTTTCCCCCAGTCTCTAGATACCATTTCACCAGGGTACCCATCACAATATGGAATGTGCCAATCTCAGGGCAGCCTGGGAAGCTAAACCACAGGCATCAGTGCTGATGGAGCCACAGAGAAATGCACTTAAGGGATTTTACTTTCAGGCTTTCTTCCACACTGGACTTGAGCTACATGCCTCATACTTGAGCCACCCCACACCATACTCAGAGATTTTAAAAAAAAGAAAAAAGAAAGACTGACTGCAGGGCTTTGACCACTTCATAGGAATCCTGCTGTGAATTGATTCTGTACATCTGTCTCTCCCTCAGAAGTCACCTCTTCTACAACTTAAACAGCCTGGTTCCCTCGGTGGAAAGCTAAGGCAGTTTTCACTGTCTTTATTGGTAATTTGTTGCAAAACTACTACACCTAAACACATCTTCAACTAACTATATAAAGCAGGTATCCATCTACTGGATTCATTAACAAATGCCAAGCAACCTACTACATGTTGGTTACTATCCTAGGCTCTAGAGATACCAAGACCTGGTCCTCTTGCAGTGCTGTCTGGTGAGGGGAAAAACCTACTAGCATTTACTGAAAGACTACTATATGCCTGATTCTGTTCTAAATGTATTGATTCATTTCAATCCTCAAGAGAGGTTAAGTATCATCTCCGTTTATAAAAATGAGGAAACTGAGGCTCTGAGAGGTTAAGAAACTTTACCTAGCATCACACAGAAGAATATGTACTTGCAAAAGGACAAAGCAAGCTATAAAAAATGGCAGGAAAGGTACCTTGAGACCACTGGGGGTGCAACTAATTCTTACATGGTGAATACACAAAGATTCCAAAAAGTGCTTCTGAACTACGTTTAAAGGATGGTCAGAAAGATGCCAAGCAGTAGGAAGATATTCCGAGACGGCACAAGAGGTAAAAAAAAAAAAAAAAAAAAAAAAAAAAAAAAAAAAAAAAAAAAAGAGCATGAAAAGATAAGACGTGCTCCAGAAACTGATAAATTCAGTGCTCCCTATACACAAAATGCACTAAAATCTAATCTCTATTTTACTTGTTCTCTACTGCCTTTTGGCTCACTAATGGCATTATCCATTACATTTCTGGGAGCAGAGACTACCTAGGCAGTTTGTCCTAGCAAGCTTCTATCCGGGCAAAGACGGAGTAACAGGAAAAGAGAGACAGACCTTGGGATCTGTGGGGAGGACAGACAGGTTATGCCCTGATAACAGATAACCAGAGAAGTGCGGGCATAAACGGGTTCTTTGAACCTGGCACTCAAGCTGTTTCCCCTCTGCATGCAAGTCTATGAAGAAACAAAGTGTGGCCAAAACAACTTCTTTATTTTTAATTATCAGAGACAGTTGCAGTGCCTGAGCCGAGAGAAGGTGGTGGCCTAGAAGACCAACTCTAGCTGATGTCCTTAGCTTCCTGGTCACACTGGAATCCTCTGGGGAAAGGGGATGGCGCGTCCTCAATTCAACAAATGCTCGCTAAGGGCCTAACAAATGCCTGGCAGTGAGTACGGAGCTCATTAGTCAGGTGGTTAAATTATTGTCCCTGTCCTAGAGGCGCTCGCACAACCCGGGTCAGGGCACACAGTAGAGGGCCCGATGGTCCGCCCCCGCACAGCCCCCAATGCAGAGCAGACCCCGCAGGGCACCCTCCTCGCCTCCCGGACCTCCGCGCGCGTGCGCACAAGCTGCTGGAGAGGGCGGAGGGCAGCCGACGGCGGGAAAAGGGGACTCACCTCGGTATTCCTCCACACGCCCCCTTTGATCATAATTCGAGGCATCTTGGCGGCAGGTGTCTCGGCAAGCGGCCGAGAGGAGCTTCAGAGAAGTAGTAACGGCGACTCGGCCTCGGGACCCAAAGCCACCACTTCCTCCAAGCGCGACCTTCTTCTTTTAAGAATTCTGCGCAGGCGCAAGGAGGGAGGGGGAAGAGCAGAATTGCAAGTCTCGCGATATCTTGGGTGGCCTTAAGGAAAGGGATACCTTGTTAAAGCTCCACTGTGGTGAGACTGACAGAAAACCATCAAACCACTCTGACCAAAGCGCAGTACGCCGCGCGCAGCTCCAGGACATGTTGGAGGAAGCCACGGCTCTCGCGAGATCCCGGCGTTCTTGGCTGGGAACCAAGCGGTGGGATTGGTAGTGATGTCACCTAGTGGCAGGGGGTGGGAACGTCACGCGTGTAGAGTTTCAGCCCAGTGGGTCCAGAGAGAGCTTTGTTAATTTATTAATGTAGCATTTTATTAAACATTTCACTAATGGAAATCTATTCACAGAATACTCAGGAAAAGGCAATAGCTTGTTTGAGGTTTAGTTTCCTAACCTATCAAATACGGATAACAGTACCAACGTCATACAATTCTCCTAAGGACTTAAAGGAGATCATAAACGCGGCACAGAACCCGGTACATAACTGCTCCCCCAAAATGGCAGCTATTGTTGCACGGAGGGCAACGCCAATTTCACCCCACCTCCAGGTGATCAGTGCTTGTCCCAGAAACCCGCAGAAATGTCACATCAGAGTTTTTCATTCATCACTGTTCAGTCTGCGTGGATTAATAATGAGTTACCATTGACAGGCATTGGTATTACACAAACTCGGGCTGGGTCGAAATCCTGGCGCTCTCTCATCAGCTTGGGTAATAACTTTACTGAATGTCAGTGTCCTTATCCGAAAAGTGGAGCTAACAATACCTACCTCATAGTTTTGGAGGGGGAAAGGACAGAGTAATTGAAACATAACTAAAACCCGCAGGGTTTGTCAAACTCTCTGCCATCCCACCTCCCAATTACTCACGCAGTGTCCTTCACTGTTTCAGAACATTTCTTTGGCTCCCACCCTAGAAGTTATGAAAATATTTAGTGGACCAGGAAATGACCTTAGTATTTATATAGTGCCTTTCTCTTTATATTTCTTCATTTCTCCATTTGTCTCTTCTGGAAGAGCTAAATAATTTTCTCATTGTATTTTTGTTAATTTTTTTTACCTTGAAGTGGAAAATTGTATCAATAAAATCACATTCTGTTGAGGCGGAGACAGTGTAGGATTATGAAGAGCGTGCAGACTTGACCATCAATTCGTTCACTCTTACCTCTGCTGTCAACTGTCTGTGTGTCTGGTGACAAGCCATTTTCTGTCTCTGGACTTCTGTTTGCAATGCTTCCCTGCCCACACCACCCTCAATAGCTACTCAGTTGCCATGGTTACAGTGACACACACACACACACACACACACACACACGCACACACACACTCACACACATACACACAGAGGCCATTTGATTGATCTGAACCAATTAAACTTCCTTCCCAGAAATTTTAACATGGGGACATAGATGAGATCAGTCTCCCTGCTGACTGCTGACCCTCTAATATGTGACACCCAGGAGTTGTCTGCCACTGTGTTTTGGACTATGCAGACTAAGAAAGAAAGAAAGCAGGTTGTAGGTGCATTTGAGGAGCAGAAAGGAAAGTTCAGAAAGACAGGTAGGTCCTGGTGGTGTCAGAGTCCCTGGATCCAATATGTTCTTGTCCCAGCTGCATCCTATTCTTGTGTTCTAATTAGTTCTCCTTTTGCCTTGTGCCATTTGGAGTTGGTTTCTATTATTTGTAAGCAAGAGTCCTAACAAATCCAGAGTTGGACCAGTACTCTCTCAGAGCCCTTTCAGATCTAACATTCCAAGAACTCATGATGATGGCTTTTCCTTCCCCCTCAGGGCCACCTCTATATCATATGTCACCTTTGTGCCAGCTAGAAAAAGATTCCCCTTCCTCAACTTTCTGCCACCTGCTGGAAAATTGTCACTAAATACTTATGTTCTGAGAACAGGACACTCTAGATCTACCACCATGTCTGCTATGGGAATTTTGCCCCCTAGGGGCGTGCATTGTACAACCCACCCATACAGACACAGCAGCCCTGTCAACTGTTCCCCAAGTCACCTTTGAACAAGCTGACAGTATGTCCCTTTTCAGAATTCAGGAAATGCAACATCATGCAAGTTCCAGGATGTCTGAAACCAGAGCGCCGTAGCCATAAACACCAGAACACGAACATACTGTCCTCCCGAATGGCCTGAGTTGGCCAGTCTCCCCCACTATATCACCCCAGCCTCACCAGCCAGGTCTGGAGACCTGTCCGAAGAGGCCCCAGGGACTGCCAGGGATCTCTGATGGGACATCCATAACAAGCAGCCACCAACAGGCAACCAGACAGTACAGTCAGTCATTGCAAACCTTCAGCAACGGTTTAGTGGCCACTTCTAAATAGAGACTTAAGAAGAAAGAGGCTACACTTTTTCCTTACTTGCCCAAGGCATTGTTTCCTAAACGTGTTCCTCAGAACACCAGTCACATGGGATACTCCATTTAAAAAAAAAAAGCTTTTCATGATTACGTGAAATTGAAAAAAGCAGCATGCTCTGTCCTCTCCTCTTTCACAGTCACCAAAATTAAAGCCTGTAGGGAGCTGTAAGATAAAGAAATTTGTTTCTCCCTTTTGTGGGGTTGAATTGTCTCCCCAAAAATAGATACGTTCAAGTCCTAACCCCTGACACCTGTAAATGTGACCTTATTTGGACATAGAGTCTTTGCATATGTAATCAAGTTAAGATGAGGTCATACTGGAGCAGGGCCATCCCTAAATCCAATGACTGGTGTCCTTACGAGAAGAGAAGAGACACGGACACCCAGGGAGAACACCATGTGAAGGAAGCAAAAATTGGAATGACGCATGTACAAGCTAAGGAACGCCAAGCATTGCTGGCAGCCACCAGAAGCTGCGAGAGAGACATGGAACATGTTCTCCCTGTGAGCCCACAGGAAGGAGCCAGCCTGCTGACACCTCGATGTCAGACTCCTGGCCTCTAGAACTGGGAGATAATAAATTTCTCTTGTTTTTAAACCACCCGGTTTTTGGTACTTTGTTACAGATGCCCCAGCAAGCTAACACACTCCTTTTTTAATATAGCAGATCCTCAAATAATAGTTTCATTCAACGTCATTTTGCTATAATGTTGATGAGGAAAAAAAATCAATTCCCAACTGGGCCCACTGTCTGTATGAAGTTGGCACATTCTCTCCATGTCTACATGGATTTTCTCCAGATACTCCAGTTTCCTCCCACGTCCCCAAGATGTGCATGTTAGGTTCGTTGGCATGCCTATATGGTCCCAGTCTGAGTGAGAGTGGGGGTGTGTATGAATGTGCCCTGCGATGAGATGGCATCCTGTCCAGGGCTGGTTGCTGCCTGGCACCCTGAGCTGCTGGGATAGACTCCAGCCACCCGAGACCCTGAACTAGAATAAGCGGGTAAATAACTATCTTACTTGTTTTTATTAATCTTTCTTAAATGTATGTATAATATAAGCTCACATTTATTTCAGTGCTTAATTTTGAAGTGTTTTGGTCTTTATTTAGAAGTTTGGTGATGTTTTTGTAACCAGAAACTTAACTCTTGCTTGTATCCATTAGCCTATGGTAAAATTGGTTTCCTTATATGTGTTTCCCTTAAAGTCTCAGTTCCCAAGAACCTACCAATGAATGACCTTAAATGAAGACTTACTGTGTAGCATTGCCAAACTAATTTGACCTTCAAAACTTTTTTTCTTATAATACCTATTGACACTCAGGAAACACAATTTGGGAAACTCTGGCTCAGGAAAAAGGTTGGAGGTCCATCCAACTTTAAAGGGGGTGACCAGAGATGGTAGCAGGATTTTTAGGTTGCACTGTCCCTCATTCCCCATTTGTCACTCCTCTCTGGGGAGCTGGTTCTGACTGGAGTTAGCCAAGAAAACAATAAAAATTCTAGTTTCCCTCTCATCTAGTTTTTTACCAACAAGAAACTATTCAGGAAAGCTAAAATTAGGGACAGAAGCCTATGGCAACACCAAGGCATGGTTCCGGGCCGGGGTTAATCACCCCCACAATCTTCATCATCTCCCCAAATAAACATACAATTTAAGTAAAGATGCTGTTCTGCTTTGCAAATACAGTCATGTGTTGCTTAAGGACAGGGATACATTCTGAGAAATGCATCATCATTAGGCAGATTCATCATTGTGTGAACACCATAAGATGTACTTACACAAACCTAGACGGCATAGCCTGCTACGTACCTAGGCTATAGGTAGCCTATTGCTCCTTTATGTGGTTCATGACTGTACAGTTTCAAGACAAGTCCTCTAGCCCCACCCCATCTATCAGATTGCCACTCCTAAGCCCCTCTTTCTAATTTAGAAATTTCTCAGCCAGCGTTGGGAAAAGTCAATGTCCTGATGTCACATTAGTACAAGATGGAATTGTAAGCATCCCAAATTGTGATAATTCATATTATATTGATAAACATGGTTAATCACCTAAATTGGCTTGATTTCATCTAGTGACACTTCCTTGTGCAGAATCCAAGTGTACTTTGTAACTTTTTTCTCAGGAGATCATCTTCGTTGGTGTTATTTCTAGGGAGTCCCCTGTCCCCTGCGGTGGGGAAGTGTTCTCAAAGAGAATTTGCTGCTTCTCAGGGCCCAGAGGTTCAAGAGTCTTTTTGAGCTCATTACTCATTTGGGGCTGGATATTTCTATTGTGTCATTTACATCTGTACCCCACACCTACATGGTACAGGCTTGGGATATACATTTCTCACAGGAGACCTTCTTTTTCACATGCATATAGCTGGACCCCAGATTTGGATGCCCAACGACATCCTAGGCTAGACTAGGAACTGTCAGACGGTTCCAGCTGTGTGTCACAGGTTCCTCAAAGTCAACTTGCCCAACATTGACCTCCTCCCAGAAAACCTGTACTTCCCCAGCATTCCTCATTTCAGTGGCTAGCACAGGGCTGCCATGTGTGCTGTGTAACAAGTTCTCTGCACGACAAGCAAATGGAGGTTGTCGTCCGGCTTGCACACAGCTCACCGAGCTGTGCATCCACAGGGCTTGTCCACTGAAAGGGCATCTTTCTCCGTCGTCCACAATGCCACATGGAGTAGAAGGGGTCCCAGCAACAGCACCACCATCCGTCCTCTTGCCACTTCTCCTTTTCCTGTATCTTTCCCCCACCTGCAGCCAAGCCAACCCAGCCAGGGTCTTACCAACTTTACCACCTGCCTAGCCCTCAAATCCATCTCCTTTTGCCACCCTCACTGTAAGTTGCCAGATCTGGCAAATAAAAATACAGAGATCCCAGTTAAATTTGAATTTCAGATAAAGAACGAATAATTTTTAGTATAACCATACCCCACGCATCCATTCTGTCTAACAGAATCCCAATTTTTACTCCAGCCCACACGTGCCCAGCCAAAAGAACACATTTCCAGCCAGAGGATCATACCCACGCTCACACCTTCGCCACTGGAAGCTGGGTCCATCTGCTGCTCCCACACCACATTTCGTGGAGGCAGACACATCTCCTCAGAAAACAAGGCACTGAGATACTTTGGCTGCCTATAGGATGTGAGGCTGGTACCCTCATGCACACCAAGAATGTTTACTTTTCATGTCAGGATTCTTACAAAGTCCAGATTTAGGAGCCTCAGTGTTGGCTCCCAAGTCAGCAGTGGCCTCCTCATTCCTGAGAGTGGGATCAGATCACAGTCCCTCCTGGAGCTCCCCAGCATTGGAAGGACACCAGTCATCTCAAATGGGCTCCCATGTCCTTTCCCAGAGTCCACCGGGAACGTGGCCCATAGATGCCCTAAAAGGTGCACCATCACACGCCAGGCCCAGCGCTCAGTCCTGGGTGGCGGTATTTACATATCCAGGTACTCTCTCCCGAAACGAACACCTCTCTAGGCCAGGGGCTTGATCTTGAGGGACTCCAACTCTAAACTACTTCACCAAGTGAAGTCCAATAAACAATGCTTCTACCTACCTAGCTTTGAGGCCCAAATGCCTAAGAGAAAAAGAAAACAGACTAACCAAACTGAATACCTCATACTAGAAATGTGGACAATTAGTGAAATCCTACAGAATATTCATAAATCCATTCTGGAATTTTAGAATGTCTTAATATTTTGGTAACGTAGAGTGCAGAGACTGTGGAAACACTCTTGGAATTGTCTTTCATGCTCCCTCGTGTCCACAGATGCTACTTTTCATTTGTCCCAGGATCTGAAACTAGAATACCTATGTGCAATGTGAAGTTGTTATTCTACTGAATTCGCTTGTAAATAGTCATGTACGGGCCGTTTCTGCTGGACTTCAGTTATGGAAAGTAAGAAATGAACACACACAAACCCTGCAAACACACGTGTTTTTATTTACCATAGAACCTAAAGGGAGGTGAAAGGGATATTTACATCTAACAGGTTCAACCTGTTTGTACCTAGAAAGAAGAGCTGGGAACAGCTATAACATGCACATATTCTTCCTGTATGGCCTTTCTCTATGCCTTTGTCTCCCCAACACACACAGACACACACCCATCCTGCCCGAAGTTGGCGGTGGAACTCTCCACCTGCCAGCTGACGAGGTCCCATGGAATAAGGCCTGGCCACTGAGATGTGCCCACAGAGAACACCAAATCCAGTGAAAACTGCTCTGATTTCCAGGGAATGGAATGTAGTCCTGCAACTCCAGAAGTTCAATAATTTAACAGTTGTCTTTAAAAATCACATCTACTTATGATATCTGTGGTCTGGATTTTAAAGAAAGAAAGAAAGAAAAGATCAGTCCGGGCGTGGTGGCTCATGCATATAATCCTAGCACTTTGGGAGGCCAAAGTGGGGGGTTTGCTTGAGGTCAGGAGTTCAAGACCAGTGTGAGCAAGAGCAAGACCCCATCTCTACAAAAAAATAGAAAAATTTTTTTCTATTTTTGAAAAAAATATGAATTCACTTATGAATGGGATTAATGTCCTTATAAAAGAGAACCCAGAGAGCTAGCTCACCCCTTCCACCATATGAGGACACAGAGAGAGAAGGTACTATCAGGTGTCATGGTATGTGCCTGTAGTCCCAGCTACTCAGGAGGCTGAGGCAGGAGGATCACTCAAGCTCAGGACTTTGAGGTTGCAGTGAGCTATGATGATGCCATTGCACTCTAGCCTGGGTGACAGAGCAAGACCCTGTCTGAAAAAAAAAAAAAAATTCATATCTACTAAGGTTTAGAGCAGCATCTAGGAATTATATAGACCCCTTTGAGACCTAGAGACTGCAACAAACCTTCTGAAACTGTATTTTGGTTGTTTTTCTAAATAACTTTACTGTGTAGGACTCCTTCATTCCAAAACACCAGAATACCTTCTGAGAGCAGTTTCCTTTTTCACCTAGATAATCCCATCAGGAAATTCTTACAGAATCCTTTTTTGTTCTATATTGCATCCTCCATTATCCACCCACCAGGTGGTTGCAGTTAATTTTATATTTAAGTAATAAAGCCCTAAAAATATTAATTTTCCAGAAATTAATGTATTCCAGAAAATCTCTTGGTGACTTCTCTGTTTGAAAATTATTTGGTTTTCTTTTCTTTTCTGGATTTTTTTGGGGTGGGGTAGCCCTTGTGTCCCAGGGGCCAGAGAATTAGCACAGATGTATGCTGATGTTAACCCAAACAGCTGTCAGGCACAGGTGCTGGCGGGAGGCACCTTGTTCTCTGCTAATTGGTCTAAAGGCACAGAGGAAGGTAGCATGAATGCACTGTGTTCTAAATCTGCCTCATTCACTTTGGGTGTGTCTGGAGACAACAGATGTTTTGACAGGGAAAGAAATCTTGCTCATGTCATGGGCACTTTGAGTCTCAGCATGGGCTCCAATCTCCCTTTCTACTTTAAGGTTTTGGACAGACTAGATCTACAGCCCTCATTAGCCAAAAATGCAGACTCCTCTGTGGAGAAGGAGATAGGCTGTGAAAATGCTGAGTCATTAGTTTGATTGTGTCACTGTGTGGCCTCCCTGTGTAGGAGTGGCTTTCGTTCCCACCTTTTCCTCCAAATGTTTGCTTCTTGTCTGATTGATGGGATGCTCTAAAACTCATGACTGGTGGCCACTGAGCTGTCACCATGTTTGGCTGTGTAGACAGGCATTACTGAAATAAGGACTGGAACTACAAGGCAATAGTATTAATTACCTGGTATAGATCCAGCCTCCATGTTTTTCTGACATGTACCGAGTTAATATTAGAGAAAATTCCAAAAAGTATTAACAAGATGAGAATAGTTTTATCAAAAATAATGCAAGATCACTGCTACGATCTGAATGTTTGTGTCCTCTCTCCCCCAATTCATATGTTGAAACCTAATCCCCGAGGTGACAGTATTAGGAGGTAAGGCCTTTGGGAGGTGATTAGGCCAAGGGGGGTAAGGCACTTATGAATGGGATTAGTGTCCTTATAAAAGAGACCCCAGAGAGCTGGCTCACCCCTTCCACCATATGAGGACACAGAGAGAGAAGGTGCTGTCTATGAACCAGAAAGCAGGCCCTCACCAGAGATCGAATCTGCTTGGACTTCAGCCTAACGCTAAGAAATAAATTCCTGTTGTTTATAAGCCACTCAGTTTATGTATTTTGTCACAACAGCCTGAACAGACTAAGATACTCACAAAATGTCTGCATTTTACCATTGATGTGAGGGTATCCTTAGAAAACTAAATATAATTGAATAAAACTGAGTGTGGACTGCATATTAGTGGTATTGCATCAATGTTAGTTCCCTGAATTTGATATTTGTATTGTGGTTGGTAGAGAATATCCTTGACCTTAGGAGATACATGCTGAGGTATAAAGGGTTACAGTGTCTACCACTCACTCTCAAATAGTTCAGCAAAATAACAATGTAATAATGTGTGGAAGAGAAAATTTGGAAAAATATTAACAATTGTAGAATCTAGGCAAAGGATGTGCAAGTGTTTGTTGTAAGATTCTTGCAACTTTTCTGTAAGTTTGAAAGCTTTCAAAATATAAAATTAAAGAAAGAAAAGCACAGTGCTTTCTCATTAGAGTCAAACATTTGGTTTAGAATAGTCACACTGTCAAAACCCATCAACTGGAAGAGGCTTGCCAGAGTGCAGTCAGTGCATGCTTTATGGGCCTGCTTCTGCTCAGGATTGTCCTGGAAAGTCCAGAGTACCTGTGGATAGAGGCATGGAGTTAAAGGTTGTGTTCCACGACAAGACTAACAGTTCTCAACCAACACACTCGACCCTCGATGCACGGCCATGACATCTGCCCAAGGGACCACCTCGGGGCAGAAGACATATCCACTCCCGGAGAGGCTTTGCCTGCCCTCCTTTCCACCACAAAGCCTCTCAAAAGCCTGCTCTTCTGTACTCCTCCAGTTTTTATGCTATTCTTTGAAGGTTCTTTAACCCACCAGAAGGGAATAAGCTGTGTATTAAGGGCACTGCCGGCTGCCAATCATCAAGCTCCTCAACTTCTCTTATCTCATTCTTCAAACTGTTGGCCTTCTCCTTCACCCAGAAAGGCAAGCTGTAGGAAGAAGACAACAGCCTGAGTTGGAGTTTGATGCAAAATTTACAAACACAATCCATGGATAAGGCACTACATGCTCCAAAAGTAAAAAGACCTCCAATTGAGGAGACCAGCTTCAAAATAAAATACGTTAGTTGTTCACCATTTTCCCCTGCCCCAAACCCAGCTTTCTCTTTTCTTTTTTTTTTTTTTTTTTTGAGATAGAGCCATGCTCTGTTGCCCGGGCTAGAGTGCCGTGGCATCAGCCTAGCTCAGAGCAACCTCAAACTCCTGGGCTCAAGCAATCCTCCTGCCACAGCCTCCCAAGTACTTGGGACTACAGACGCTCGCCACCACACCCAGCTAATTTTTTGTTTCTATTTTTAGTTGCCTGGCTAATTTTTTCTGTTTTGTTTTGTTTTTTTTTAAGTAGAGATGGGATCTTGTTCTTGCTGAGGCTGGTCTCGAGCTCCTGACCTCAAGCGATCCTCGCCTCGGCCTCCCAGAGTGCTAGGATTATAGGCATGAGCCATGGCACTCAGCCCCAAACCCAGCTCTCTTTTCCGCCCTTCTCTGCCAGGAGGCTGATCCTTGCAGCTGGCATCACCTTGGCTCTCCGTGCTCCTACCTTTGAGCTGGGCATGGCTAAGGAGGAACCAACAGGAGTATTTCTTATCTAGCTCCTCCCGTCATGCCCTATCATCACCCAAGGCACCCCAGTTCTGACAGTGGCTGCATTTGGCAATGCCACAACTTCTGTTGGGCAGCCCTTTTTCCAGGGCGGCAGCTTTCACTGCTCCACAAACCGTGATCCCTCTTCTTGCTGCTCAGACCTTGGAGCAGTAGAGCTTCCCACTGCCATGAGCCTCTGGGTGCTTTGCCCTCCCACGTACCCACATCCCCCAACTCTGCCCACATAGCTGTAAATAGTCCCTTGCGTTAAGCTGTCTTCAGAATCCCAGCTCAGTGCGCTTTCTGTGGTCTGCTGGGGCCTTGGCCAATGCAGACACCCAGGTCCACTGAGCCGTGAAAGGGCACATGCTGGCGGCACCGAGTGTGTTCAAAGAGTTAGTAGGAAGTGTGGCTCTGGGATGAGTTGGAGCAGGGAGATGGAGAATATTTTTATCTTTTGGAAGCTAGAATTCTTGTACTTTTAGAGAGAAATGTACCACGATTGCAAAAAGGCCCTGATAAAACTGCTGGGGGTAGGGAAGTCCCTGCAAGAAGGAAGAAGAGGGTCACCGCATAGGTAACAGGTGGGCGTCAAGGTTAGCATTTAAAGCTGACGAACCAAATAGTAGAGGCCCAAGTAAGAAAAGCAGAACTGAGAGCAATATATAAAGATGTTAGCATAAAAAACCACAGAAGCAAAAACACAAGCATTCCTAAATATCAAAAGGATTTCTTATAATAACTTTTGTTGAAGCAATCAAAGAAAACAGTGAAAGACTTATAGTAAATACACTATAATACACATAATAAAAGTAACGAAATAATATGATAGAACTGAAATCAAATATATCAGTCAAATCAACAAATGCAAATGGCCTTAATTCACCTATCAAAGAAAAATATTTTCAGAAAGCAAAATCTAATTCTATATCTAAAAGACAGACCTGAAAGCAAAGGTGATTCATAAGCAAAAGACTAGGCAAAAGTATATTAATGGAATACAAACAAAATAAAGTAAGAATTGGAATCTTAATATCTGGCCAGGTATAATTTAGGACAAAAAACATTAGATGAGAGAAACAAAGATATTTTTATAATGCCAAAAGACAATTAACAACAAAGATAATCAGAAACACTCTAATATCTAGACACTTTAACAAAGCAACTCTCAGTCCAAGCTAGGCCAAATGGACAAAAATAACTATGGAAGGCCAAGCGCGGTGGCTCATGCCTGTAATCCTAGCACTCTGGGAGGCCGAGGCGGGTGGATTGTTTGAGCTCAGGAGTTCAAGACCAGCCTGAGCAAGAG
>NW_012140302.1:238007-246178 GCF_000956105.1 Propithecus coquereli
AATTTTTATTCAAAGGAACAAGGAGTCTTGTTTCCAGCCATAATGAAGTAGCAGGGATCATATTTACTCTCCTGATTTAAACAGCTATAAAACTGGACAAAATGTATGAAGCAGCTGCTTTCAGACATGAGACAACAGACAGCACAGGACTGTGATCCCGGAGAAAAGGAAAACAACAGAGGAGAGCCCTGTGATCACCCATATTTTGCCTGGAGGCACATTTGAGACCACATAGTAGGGATGGGTAATCCCGAGCACAGCACAGTGTTCTCTCTGAGTTTGAGGAGCCGAGATAAGAGTTCAGAAAGTCTTAGAGGGCTGGAAGCTGGAAGACAGAGTTCTGCAGAAGGAACTATACAAAAATTAAGCTTCAGAGATTTACATAGCACTCCTTTTGAGTCTTTGCTAAACATTAAGGCATAAATGTGTACGATGGAACTCCACAAGATTGGACAACACGGTGGCTGGCAAACCATGAACTGAACGGTTCCCAGAACTCACAAAGGTCTAAAAATCATCTGAGTTCCAACCAACTAAAGTGAAGCCTCCTCATTGATCAATCAAGACATAGCAAAGACCCTGAAAAGGCCATACCTCACTTAGAAGTGGGGTTAAACTACCCCTAAAGTAAAGGCTACTTTAGACATGCCCTAACAAAGCTTGAAAACAAGGCTCGAAAGGATCAAATCGAATTGCAAGTGACTTAACTGTCTGCTAGAACAAAGCCTGGAACTCTTCAAAAGAATACAACAAAATCCAGACACTCAACAACATAAAATTATAATTTCCAGTATCCAAACAAAAATTACTAGACATGCCAAGAAGCATGAAAATGTGATCCAGACCAGGAGAAAAATCAGTCAGTAGAAACACCCAGAAATGACAAAGATCACAGAGTTAGCAAAAAAAAAGTTAAAACAATTATTAATATTATAACTATATTCAAGTATTTAAGGAAAACGTGAAAATGGTGAGGAAAGAAATAAAAGATAAAAAGAGTTAGGCCAGGTGCAGTGGCTCATGCCTATAATCCTAGCACTCTGGGAGGCCGAGTTAGGAGGATTGCTTGAGGTCGGGAGTTCAAGACCTGCCTGAGCAATGGTGAGACCCCATCTCTACCAAAATTAGAAAAAAATTAGCCAGGTATGGTGGCATCCACCTGTAGTCCCAGCTACTCAGGAGACTGAGGCAAAAGGATTGCTTGAGCCCAGGAGGTGGAGGTTGCAGTGAGTTATGATGACACCACTGCACTCTAGCTCAGGCAACAGAGTCTCAAAAAAAAAAAAAAATTCACATTGAATTTCTAAAGATTAAAAGTACAATAGTCACTAGACGAGATTAATAGCAAATTAGACACTGCAGAAGAAAATAGTGAATCTAGGAAATAATAAATGGTAAACCCACACCAGAAACTGAAACTGGAGCCTTTCTCTCTCCTGCCATGACTAATTGGTTAGTGAATTTTTTCATCAGGATGACTGTCCCCTAAGAAAAGCACCCAAGTCTCCCAATTCTCTTATTGGCCACAGCACAAAAAGATATGCTGATATACAATGTTTGGTACTTCTTTAAAAAAAATACTTAACTTTTTTTTTTTAAGGAAAACCAGACTCATTGGTATTCTATGACTTATACATGTAAAAACATATTTGCATATGAAAGGCAATGTACAAAAGCTAAAATAGGTAGGGCGATGGAGTTTAGGCAATTGCTATTATTTTGAATATTCTACAGTAGTGTTTATAAAAAACGTACAGTACGGATATGAGAAGCCCTAACTGTGTGCCATAAGGTCCCAAGTTTGGAATAAAAAGCTTTTATTCCCACTGAGCTCCAGGGTGAATCAGACTCTAGGACACTTTCCTACTCTATCCATACTTACATGAGACTGTTTTGTATTAGAAAGTAAAAGAAAAGAAAAATATATCTTTCTAGGTCAGAAACCCACTTAGGGTAAATAAGTGAGGTTCAGGATGGAGCTGAGAAAAAGTATGAAATTAGAGGAACGATACCTGCCTCAAATACAGGAGTGCTCTGTTAGCTTTCTCTCTGACTCTTGAAGCTAACCATGCTCCCTGGTTTCGATCATTTAAGTATATGTCTTTGTTTTCCAACAAACTTACATTCTGGAAAGCCAGGACCCTGTCTTTTTGCTCCATGTAAACTCCCCTATAGCGCATACCTAGCACAACACACGGCATCTGGTAGTTTGTCATTCACATCTGTTGAATATGTGACCATCCATCCCCATTGCGGACTCCACAGACACTTGACCTCCATGTGTCTCTCCAAATACCCTCCTTACAAACTGTCCCGCCCTCCTGCAGGGATTCAAAGGGTCCCATGTGTTGGTTGTCTATAGGCTCCTCCACAGGAGAAAATAATAAATAATTGATATTTCATGAAGATGGGATAATATAAAACATGCTAAGAGAACTCACTTGGGAATTTGTGGAAGAGGCTCAAGTGGAATAAAGGTATCAAATTTCTTTTCATAAGGCACTCTGAAAAACAGAAAAGGCAAGAATAAAATTGGATGGCATCTAGAACAGAGATCAATACATCATTGTGTTCAATAGAATATCTTATTTTCTTGTTTCAGTTTTCAAGCACAGGCTTCAAACCCATAAGGACCACAATTTTTATTATTTTTTATCATTTGTAATCAACGTCACTATATTCCACATGGTTAATTTTTTTAAATCATATTTTAAATGTAATACCCCAACTATTTTCCCTTTAATTTAATGATCCTCCTGTTCTTCTCAAGCACTTTGGTCTAAGTGTAGCTCCAAGTTTAGATCAAGCCATATAGTAGTCACTAACCAACTATCTGATTTGGTATGAAAATGCAAACTTGTGGAAATAGAAATAGGAACAAAATTAACAACTACTCTTTCACAGTCAAGATTCTGCATATAATTTCAATTATACACATGCATATGTGCATATACTAATTAAAGATGAACTTTTTAAGAAATTTTCATCCAATCATGTCTTCTTGTGGTCTACTCCTTTTAAAATATAATTTATATGTATAGAAAGAGACATAATTCCTTTAAAGTTAACTAAGTAACGCTAGGATTAACATACACTTACATTGAAAAATTCACTGGTGGGAGGGTTGCTCCTGCTTTGTAGAAGCCTTTACTCTGCTCTGGGTACATATATGGATTATCCCCTGGAGTTAACTTTGGGATTCCATTCCTAGGATCAATATCTGTGGAAAATGTTTGAAACAAAATCATACAGTGAGCTGAAGATGATCCACAGTTTTGTTGTATCAACATGACGACGGAAATAGAATATTTTAGTGTTTTATTATGAGTTCCGTAGAGGTTTCTTAAAGTTCCATTGTGATTATCTTGCCTTTAGGTGATGAAGATAAAAGTGTGAGTCTATATTTGGAACATTTTCCGAAAGGTGTTGTTATGATTACCTTTGCCCTGGGAAAGAATTATTAGGTTCAGATGGAGTGTTTTGGTTTAAAACATACGGTGAATCAGAGATATCTTTGCAATGATGCAAGGATCTCTGACTTAAAATCTTTTCATTCCTGAGCATTAGTGCACTTGAGTCCCTGAGTCCTGGAAAGCCCAAGAAGCAAGTACATTTGGGGCTCTGCCTCTCTGGCTGAGTCCCAGGAGGAAATCAGCTAATGAGTGTCCTGTTCTTCCTTCTCCTTCAAGGACTGGGGCTGTGCAGCACGGTAGGTGGCTGCTTGGTGACGAGAAAGTCCACTGCTGCTAAGCACACCCCGCTTACTCAGCTGAGGCTCTGACGCCCAGCTCAGCCCCTTCTAAAGCCCTGGGAACAAGAAGCTAATCACAAGAGCAGGAGAGGAGTCAGCCTGGTACTGGATGGTTATTTCAATCCACGCACCTGACACAGATACATCTCCTGAGAGAACAAGCCTGGACTAAGGGCTCAGAAGCAGGGATATCTGGCTGGAAGCACAGCCTCCTTCTTTATCACACACCCAGTGAACAGGCCTCTACTCTCTCTCTCTCTCTCTCTCTCTCTCTCTCTCTCTCTCTCTCTCTCTCTGTTTTGATATTACCTAACTCAACTGTACCTGCAAGATGCAAGCTAAAGGAAAACCTAAGGAAGATTTTTTTTTTTTAACAATTGGTAATCAATTTATTAAAACAGTTGACTTAAGCATCTGCAATGGTGACTTCAACCTCAACTCCTGGCTCAATACTGATAGAAGTAATCTCCTTAACAATCACAGAAGGACTGTGCAAGTCAATGAGTCGCTTGTGGATTCTCATCTGGAAGTGAGAACCTTCTAACTAAGATTAGAAGGCTGCACCTGCCACCATGTCTTCCTCAAGAAACCTAAGGAAGATTTCGGATAAGCTATATCTTACCTACCCAAATTCCTCTAGCTAACTGGGGAAAAACATCTGCAACATAGGTGGGAGTTTTGAGTTATGGGAGTATTTAATTCTTTACCTTTCTCTTTCCAGAGTCTTTTCAATAGCTAAGAGTCTGTATTAAACTTTTCATTAGCTCTTACATGTACTAAAATAGCATCAACTACACTCATGCATTTGAGTGCCTGCTGGCATGAGGTGCTGAGGATTCAAAGCAGGGACAGTTGAGTGACCATATCTTTTGAATCCCAAACCAGGACACTGACAAGTAAGAGTCAGGTGACAGCAAGAGGTGAGGAGAAGGGTTTGAACTTTGGAGTCAGTACACCTGAGTTCAAATTAATTCTGCAATTTCTAGTTCTGTGCCCTTGATCTATTTATTTAACCTCCCCACACCTCAGTAACATCATTTATAAACTGTTGATTTCCAACGGCTACTTTGCAGAGTTACCATGTGCACTAAGTGAGGTTGGAGGCCAAGGTGGCGGACTAGACGCAGCCTGCACAAGGCAGCTCTCAGAGAGAGGACTGAAAATGGTGAAGAGACACCCAACTCTAATGGATCATGAGAGTGAGAGCACTGGGAATCCAAAGAGAGGAGGCGGGAGTGAAGTGGGAGCTGCTCAGCAAGACCAGCAGTAATTAGGGAAGGTGCCCACACACGGGAAAGGGAAAGAGAAAAAAATCCCGGCCTCCACGATTCCCCTGAGGATATTGCAACCAGAGAAGTGGGAGGGCCCCTCCGCTGCAGCAGGCCTGAAACTGAGACAGAGACGTGACTGCAGGCCGTGCAGCTGCAGCTCCAGAGAGAAGGTGAGGCTGGCTTGCAGGCCCTGGGTGCTGTGGCTGGTGCCATTGTAACATCCCAACCCCAGAACGCTACTTTTGCCCAGGGGGCAGATCTGTGACTGCATCCTCCCCTGTGCCCCTACCAGGCAGGGAGGGAGCAGAAATCCCGGTGCTCACAAGCACCCCATGGGCAGGTGGTGTGCACGCCTGCCACTGCTGCTGCCCCAGGGACCATGGGCAGAGCTGGAGACCAAGGGCCTGCTACCTGCTCTGTGGCCTGAGTGATCCCGCTCAAGTGCACTTCCTGCGGGACGGGGCGGAGCATGCACCCATAGCCCTCGGTGCCTAGAGCGCACTGCCAGGACAGCTGAACCAAAGCTTCCTCTGCCACTACCGAAAGGCCCCAAGCAGGATGAAAGCCAGCACAGCCATGGCCTTTGGATCTGGGCAGTCAGCATACCACGGAGCGCACCATGCTGCTCAGGCACCACCTGAGCACCCCACCTGCCCCAGCCCATGCACCATAAGTGACCCCTGGACCTGCTCCTTCCCAAGGAGGTGCCCTGTCCCTCTTTGTCCAGGGTCCCACACCACCCCCTGTAGTGAGCTATGAGCCACTCCACCCCATTCCCCGTAGGTCTGCGGGCTGCTTCTCCCTGAGCACTGCTATGCCCTGCATCACACCCTATGAGGACCTCACCTAGCCCATGGCACCTCAGCTGCCCAGTCCTTACACGTGCATTCCATGCCCAGTGGACCTCGTCCATCCCACATGCCCCGTCCTGCCAGCCAGTTCCACCTCGTGTGCACACCTGGCACCAGGGGCCAGCCTTGCCACAGCGGCCAGGAGACAACCACAGGGGAGACCCAGCAGCGCATCAGCGTTAAAGGCTCACAGTGTAGCCGCCCCTCTCCTGCCTGGTCAAGCTTCTGGAGTAGGACCCAAGCATGCCATACAGGGACCCATCCCTATCTTCACCTAGCAACAGAGGTCACAGCAGAGGAGAACAGGTGTACCATATCTGCTATCTGTTTAGAGCTGAGAGAAGTAGCTCCAGATGAGAAGGCACCAGCATAAAAACCGTAGCAACATGAAAAAACACGCTGTCTCAACACCCCCAAAGGATCACGATAGCTCTCCAGTAATGAACGCCAACCAAAAGGAAACTGTTGAAATGACAGACACGGAATTCAGATTATGGACATCAAGTAAGATGAATGGAATTGAAGAGATGGTAGAAAACCATCTCAAAGAAACCAAAAAAATAATTCAGGACATGAATGAAAAATTCACTAAAGAGATAGCTAACTTAGAAAAGAAACAAAGAAATGAAAGAGTCATTTAGGGAATTCCAGAATACATCAGAAAGCTTTAACAATAGACTAGACCAAGCAGAAGAAAGAATTTCAGAGCTTGAAGACAAGGATTTTGAAGTAACCTAATCAGTAAAAAATGCAGGAAAAAAAGGAATGAATAATCACTGAGAAAAATATGGGATTATGCATAGCAAGCTAATATAAGAATTATAGGTATCCCTGAGGGAGAAGAAGAAAAAGCAGTAAGCATGGAAGACTTATTTGAGAAAATAATAGAGGAAAATTTCCCTGATATTGCTAGAGGTTTAGATATTGAGATACAAGATGGTCATCGAACATCTGGAAGATTCATAGCAAAAAAGACATCACCAAGACATATAATCATCAGCCTGACCAAAGTCGAAGTGAAAGAGAAAATCCTACAAGCTGCAAGATGAAAGCAACAAGTTACTTACAAATAAAAACCCATCAGACTAACAGTAGACCTCTTAGCAGAGGCTTTTCAAGCCAGATGGGATTGGGGTCCTGTTTTTAGTCTTCTTAAACAGAATAACTGCCAGCCAAGAATCCTGAAAAGCTAAGTTTCATAAATCAAGGAAAAATAAAGTCTTTCCCAGATAAGCAAACACTAAGGGAATTTGTCCCCACTAGAGCTTCCCTACAGGAAACGCTTTAAAGTGCTCTATACATGGAAAAGAGCAATCAATACCCACCAATGTGAAAACATCCAAAAGTTAAAGCTCACAACCCTTATAAAGCAATAAAACAATGGAGAAAACAAAGTAAGTGGGTACCATTCAATATGATGAACAGAATAGTATCTCACATATCAATACTAATATTGAACATAAATGATCTTAATCCTCCTTTAAAAAGATATAGACTGGCTGAATGGATGAAAAAACACGCCCGAAGTATCTGCTGTCTCCAAGAAACCCATATAACTCGCAAGGATACTCATAGATTTAAGGTAAAGGGATGGAAAAAAATATTCCATGCAAATGGAAGCCAAAAGCAAGCAGGAGTAGTTATTCTCACATCAGATAAAATAGACTTTAAATTAACAATGGTTAAAAAAGACGAAGATAGTCATTATATAATTATAAAGGGAGCAATCCAGCAAGAAGATATAACAATCCTAAATATATATGAACGTAACGCAGGAGCTCCCAGATTCATAAATAAAATACTACTATATCTAATCAAAGAAATAAAAAGCAACACCATAATTGCTGGAGACTTCATCACTCAACTGACAGAACTGAATAGATCATAGAGGCAGATCAGCAAACAAACACTTGACTTAAATAGGACTCTAGAACAAATGGATCTAACAGATACCTACAGAACAATTCTACCCAAAAACTGAAGAATATACATTCTTCTCATCAGCACATGGGACATTTCCGAAGATAGATTATAGGTTAGCCCACAAAACAAGTCTCAGAAAATTAAGAAAAATCAAAATCATTTCATGTATCTTCTCATATCCCAGTGTAATAAAACTATAAGTCAACTCCGAGAGGAACTTTCAAATCTGCACAAAGTCATGGAAATTAAACAACCAGCAATACTTGGGTCAATGATGAAATTAAGATGGACATCGGCCGGGCGCGGTGGCTCACGCCTGTAATCCTAGCTCTCTGGGAGGCCGAGGCGGGCGGATTGTTTGAGCTCAGGAGTTCG
>NW_012140302.1:247103-249344 GCF_000956105.1 Propithecus coquereli
TAAATAAGGAGATAATACTATAAGGCAGTAAATGCCATACACTATAGAACAGTGGTTCTATAATTTTAGTACACCTGAAAATTACCTAGGAAGCTTGTTAAAAATGCAACAACCCAAGAAATTCTGTTTCAGAAGATCTGGAGTGGTTCCCAGAACAAGCATTGTTTACAAACTCTCTAGTTGATTAGGATGCAGGTGGTCTAAGTACAACACTTAGAAATATACTATTATCGGCTGGGCCTATAGTAGTAATATTTTATATTACTATTACTATATTATAGGCTCATGTCTGTAATCCTAGCACTCTTGGAGGCCAAGGTAGGAGGACTGCTTGAGCTCAGGAGTTTGAGACCAATTGGAGCAAGAGCAAGACCCTGTCTCTACCAAACATAGAAAAATTAGCCAGGCATCACGGTGCACACTTGTAGTCCCAGCTACTTGGGAGGCTGAGGCAGGAGGATCATTTAAGCCCAAGAGTTTGAGGTTGCAGTGAGCTATAATAAGGCCACTGCATTCTACCCTGGGTGACAGAGCAAGACTCTGTCTCAAAACAAACAAACAAAAAGGAATATGCTATTGTAAAGGGTCTCACAAAAATAACAAGCAAGTAAAAAAATAACCAGCAGCTGGGATGTTACTTTTAGGGGACGATCTCCCAAACAACACTTCTGAGATAATATGTTTGTTAAAGCTATTAGTCATAATGTTCAACCTTGGTATAATTTCTGAGCATTCCACAAAAAACCAGTATCAGCTCAAACAGCTGGCCACTATGTATCAATAGCTGATAGACTCATACCACTTCAAGATCAGTTCTAATGCTTGTTTATGCCTTTAGACAGACCATCTAATCTCCTGGAGGTACAGATGTTCAGGAGGTAGAAAATGGGACATACACATTAAAAGACAAATAACCAGGCCGGGTGTGGTGGCTCACACCTGTAATCCCAGCACTTTGGGAAGCTGAGGCAGGAGGATCACTTGAGCCCAGATGTCAAAGACCAGCCTGGGCAACACAATGACACTACATCTCTACAAAAAATATTTTAAAAAATAGCTGGGTGTTGTGGTGCACACTGTAGTCCTAGCTGCTACCAGGGAGGCTAAGACCAGAGGATCACTTGAGCCTGGCAGTTGGAGGCTGCAGTGAGCAATGATTGTGCCACTGCACTCCATCCTGGATACAGAGTGAGACTCCATCTCAAAAAAAAAAGACAAATAATCATACAGAGGAGCAAACTGTTCACCAAATAACTTATTCTGCCCCACATTTCTGTGCCCCAACGCACCTAGGTAGAGCCATGTTCTGACCAATGGGCTGTGAGGAGAGATGGTATGTGCCACTTTCAAGAAGAGGCATTTAAGGACCCGATGTGTGACCTTCCAGCACTTTCTCTTTCCCCCACTATGACAACCTTAGAAGCCACAGGATGAGATGGAAAAGTCACAAGATGAAAGCAGAAGGGATCCTTGGAGGGGAGCTGCTCTGGAGAGCTGCTGGATCCACAGTGGACTTTACAAGAGAAAGAAGCAAACTTTAATGGTTAAGCTGCTGAGAGTTGAGGGATTCTTTGTTACTGCAGCAAAATGTATCCTATTCTGACTAATGCAATATGTTATACTGTAGGAAGAGCTACACAATGGAAAAATTATACTCTCAGGCCCATTTCCCTGCAACCTATAACCACAGACAGCATTTTGTTCCTTCTTCTCTGGCAGCAATTAGGCCTTTAGGAAACTCCACCGGTGGCCTGATGATTGCGGCTGATGGGTGAGAGTCAATCATTATTTAAAAATATTTTGATTGATTTTTTCTATAATAAATGTGTTGCATTCCAGTTCAAAATGGTATCTCCTGGTAGTCCCTGATGCTGCCTCTTCATCTCATCCAAGAAATAACGAGGAAGGAGAGAATGTCACAAAGGAAGACGTGCCCTGTGTCAAGCTGAACAGTATCAAGTGCTACAATGAGATCCAGCCAGAGAAGATGGAAAAAGACCATTGCATTTGATATTTAAAGAAGTCATTGTACGATATCACCTAAGAAGTAATCATACTTAAATGAATCAAGCCTGTAGATCCAGCCACCAGTTTATAGAAAAGATGCAGGAAAGAGGAACCTATCAAATGGTACCAAGGGATGTAATCAGCAAAATTCTGATTGTGGTAAACACTACAGGACAAATGACCTGGTTTTTCCACCAAATAAATTGCAAGAGAAAAGGAGGGAGGGACGTATAT
>NW_012140302.1:250384-259047 GCF_000956105.1 Propithecus coquereli
AAAAAAAAAAAAAAAAATGTAAAATAGGGTTACCTCTGGAGTGGGAGGAAGAAAAGATGTAGTATTTAGGGAAAGGCATATCGGAAGCTTCAAATGTAAAGATAATATTCTATTTCTTAAATGGGGTAAGAAGCACACAAGTATTTGTGGTATTTTATTCTGTATATTCAACAAATATTTCATAAATATATCTTTGCATTTACTCAATATTTATAAAACCATAAAGGAAGGAAGGAAGGAAGGGAGGGAGGGAGGAAGGAAGGAAGGAAGGGAAAGAGGGAGGGAGGGAGGAAGGAGGGAAGGTTGGAATGGAAAGATATAATAAACACAAAATTCAGCAAAAGATTTACTTTTGAGTTAGGACGGGAGTAATGGGTGAGGGTTAGAATAATTCCATTTACTTGTGATATGTACTTGCAGCTCAGGAATGCAGAGTACAAGACTCCTCAAAGACCCCATATCAGTGACCACTCTCCCAGCTCATCTAGAATGGCTTTTCATGCATTATCCATCCAAATAAATAAAAACTTCAATTCTCAAAACTATTTGTCTCTGGGATGAGTTTAAAACCCAAAAATGGAACGTTCTACTTGTTCCTCTTTGTAGTCCTGCCACAGCAATCCTATTCATTGCTGAAGCAATTGCCTCCTACACAGATATTTCCACAGAAGAGTGTGCCATAAATGGTCCGTTGGTACTCAGCAACTTTTTAGGGCCTTTCAATAAATCTATTCTGGGTAGGTTCAGGCAGAGAACTCACCAACCTACAAACCAAGGATATGGATAGACAGACAGAGAGACATATATTCATCTCAATAGCCTTTAATTAAATAAGCTATAAAATAACAACATGCACTTCAGGCTAAGTTTTACGGGATGTTTTCCTTGTGAAGAATATAAAATACAATTTAAATGCATATGCAAGGCAGCATCTAATTGAAACAGAAATTATTTTTCTTCAGCCTTCAATAAGGGTTTCTATTAATAAGTATCTGAGAAAACTTATCCGATGACTTAAATGTCACATTAGCATTTTATGAAATTCAGAGAAAAATGAAAATGTGGATCAACATATGTTGTGAGTTCTTTGCCAAAACATGTAGCATGGCAACTGTCCCCTTCACTTTCCTATCCTTCCTGGCTGCTCTAGGTGACATGGTGACTCCTCAGGGCTGCCCCCAGCTACAGCACGCGGGGACCTGCAGAATCATGACGCAAGGGTTTTCGGACATTGCACAGTCACGCACGGCCCAGGCGGAAAACATTACCGTATTTCTTTCTCCCCAAGCTCTTGTCCACCGTACTCTCTGACAGAGACCTCCTGTTGCCGAGGAAGACCCCATTAAAGAAGCACTGCTTTCCAACATGGTAGGTGTGGATATTGCTGCTAAACCTCGGGTAAAATGTCCACTCCGGACGCTGCCCATCTTCTGCAAGGCATGAGAAATCCTTCCATTAGTGCCGCTCCCAGCTTCATAATGCGATTGGATGACAAAAAGCTGTGAAAACTCCCCAGGCGCTATCTGGCTGTACCACCTTTAATCAATCTGTATAATTCCTTGGTTCTACATCGGGGCAGTGTCAACCTCTGTGGGACTAGGCACAAAAGGAAGAGAAGTGGGGGGAAGCCACCTAAGAAGCTGCATTTTCCCCCCTCTTTAATCTCTCCTTCAAAAATAAAGCCAACTTTATGTTTGGAAGTTATGTATGGGTTGGGAAGCTCAAAGACAGTCTTGCAAGCATCTATCTCTGATAACTACATAGGAAAAATAGAATGCCCATCAACCAGGGAATGGCTAGCCAACCACGGCATCTCAAGTGGATGGAACATAGTGTCAGCTGCAATAGCACGCACATGTGCTACACTGACACCGGGAAATGTACACACGCAGTAACATCAAACGAGAAAAGCTACCGTCAGACCTCAGGCTAGTTACTGGACCTCTCAGTGCCTCTGTTTCATCATTTGATACTTGTCCTCTAAGATTGCTAATGGTGATTTTAAACAATAAAATGTCCCCAAGCAGTTCTAGGATTGCTTGAGAAACACTTGGGCTCTGGGCTAGCCAAGAAAGAACACAAGCTTTGGAGGCAGGCAAGTTTGGGTTCTAATCACATTGCTCTACTTCCTGGCTATGTGGCTGTATGGGTGACTGAATCTCTCCAAGCCTCAGTTTCCTTCTCTATAAAATGGGTAGGTATATATTAGCCACATAGATCTATATGTATTGACACAGAAAGAAGTCCATGGTCTATTTACTGCTGATTGAAAAGAGTCTGTATACTACGACCCATTTATTTTATATCGGTATATGTATAAATGTGTATATATGTACACACACATATACATTTCAAAATTCTGGAAAAATATATATCAACTCTTCACAGCTATACAGTAGAATAGGGATACTGTTGGAGAATATTGAGGAATGAGTTTTTATACTCTGTACACTTCCATATTATTTTAATATTTTGCTGCAGTACTTTAACAGGTTTTATATAAAGGCATTTCATTTTTGAGAAACGTGTAACAATAGCTCCCCCGCAGAGTTGCTGAGAGAAGTAGAGATAAAGCATGTCAAATGCCTGGCACTCGGGGGCTTCAGTGACTGTGACCACAGTATGGCAGACTTCTGAAACGGCCCTGCGCACAGAGGCGCGTGGAGGAGGGTCTATGACTTACTTGTCAGCAACCTAAGCAGGCTGAATTCCTTGGGATAGTTATCCTTTTGGACTTCAGGCAATGAGGTTTCAGAGGAGTGATCAGAATGTGAGGAGGAGGATTTCTGATCCAAATCTGTAACAGTGCTGGAAAGAAAAGAATTAGATTTTTCCATGTGCTTAAATCGGTAGTTAGAAACTAATCTTGCATATCTTATGTTAGAAGTGCTCTCACTTATGAGAACTGGGACAACTCCTCTATGAAAGTCCCTGAGCATATCATTTATTTTTCCACAATTTGAGGGGACTGAAATTCATATTTTAGAAATACATGTTTAAAAACAATTTGGTGGTTCCTCAAAAAGTTGAACATAGAATTACCATAAGACCCAGCAATTCTACTCCGAGGTATATACCCAAAAGAATTGAAAACAGAGGTTCAAACAGATATTTGTGTGGGAATGTTCATTGCAGCATTATTCATAATAACCAGAAAGTGAAAACAACCCATCAACAGACAAATGGATATGCAAAATATGGTATACACATATAATGTGATATCATTCAGCATAAAAGGAAATGAAGATCAAAGACATGCTACAGCATGGATGACCCTTGAAAACATTATGCTAAGCAAAACGAGACAGATACAAAAAAACAAATATCGTATGCTTCCACTTAAATGAAATATCTAGAATAGGTAAATTCATAGAGACAGAAAGTAGATTAGATGTTACCAGGGGCTGGGGAGAGAGGAGAATATTGAGTTATTGCTTAATGGGTAGAGAATTTCTGTTTGGAGTGATGAAAATCTTCTGAAAATAGATGGTGGTTATGGTTGCACAATATTATGAGTGTAGGTAATGCCACAGAATTGTACACTTAAAAATGGACAAAATGGCAAATGTTATGCTATATATATTTTACCACAATTGTTAAAAAGGAATGATATACTGATATTTGTTACAACACGGATAAACCTTGAAAGCATTATGCCAGGCGAAAGAAGCCAGACACCAAAGACTGCATATTGATAATTCCATGAATATGAAATGTCCATAACAGGCACATCTAGAGAGGAAAAAAGTAGATTATTGGGTGTCTCAGGCTAAGGGAACAAGGGAAATGGGGAGTGATTGCTAAAGGGTATGGATTTCTTCCTGTGGTGATGAAAATGTCCTAAAATTGATTGTGGTGATAGCTGCACAACTCCGCGAATACACTAAAAGTCGTGGAGTTGTACACTTTAAATGGATGAACTGTATGATATGTGAATTAATTTTCAATAAATTTGTTGCCAAAAAAAGATGCATGTTCAATAAAACCATTAAATGCAAATAAAAAGTCAGTAAGAATATAGAGAAAGAAATAATCAAAAACAAACCCAGACTGAAACGGTTATAACAGGGGAGTGTCGTAATGGGGGAGAGTTGTGTTTCGTGCAGCATTTCCTAGCAGTTAAAAAGGCTATAACAAACTGCTGCGGGTGTCAGCAGAAAAAGCAATCACTTCTGGTTTCAATGGCTTTGCATTTGATAGATGGCCTTGGGCAATGTCTTCAGGTATAGTTATCTGTTATCAAGCCACAGGATCTTTTTTTCATAATGTTGCATCACTCTTATATTTGAATAGTTTCAAAGCAATTTCATACTGTTTGCCTTGATTGTTCCCTAACAATCCTGTCATGTAGGTAGGGCCCATAATCAACATTTCCATTTGAAAAGGAAACGGGATCTCAGGGAAGTTGACTTTCTACAACAAAAAGTTTTCTTCACACCTACACAGGGTCAGAGCTGGATCTGCAGCCCAGGTCTCCTAACTCTAGACTATGTGGCCTAAAAATCAAAAAGAGCCCTAGCTCAATAACTCAGCACCCCCCTGTTCAGAATATATGATCATTTTGACATTGGAATAAAATATGTCTCTCCTAAATATGAGGGGGAAAAGGCTTTGCTGAACAAACTGTGTGGAAAAGATTGCAAGGATAAAGGTAATTTTCCAAAAGAACTTTAGAAGTGTCCACCCACTTCATTTATTCAACAAACATTTATATGAGTACATTTTGTGGCAGGCACTGTTCTAGACATTGAGGACCCAAAGATGATTCAACACAGTTCCTGCCCTGAAGGGTCGAGGGGTAGAGGAGATGGAAACATGCACAGATGACTGTGGAAGAGTGGGTAAATGTGATAGCAACCTTTCCAGGAAACACATGGAGCGCCCAGAAAGGACACCTAATGTAATTAGGTTTGAGGGGGTATGTTTGAAAAGAGTTTATGGAGGAGGCTCACCTGAGCTGAGTCTCAGGAGACAAATGTAAATTTGCCACGTATATTAATCAAGGTGGAAATGACAGAAATCCAACTCAAACCATGTTTAAACAATTACAGGGATGTATCGGTTTCCACGATAAGGGTATAGCTGGGGACAACTGGAATCAGAGCTCAACATCTCCGGAACTATTGCTCTCCCCTGTTGGTCCCTGCCTGTCCTGACATCTTGGCTTTGCTTTTACCAATTGTAGATGAGCTTCATCACGAGAGCAACAAGGCCACTGACAGTCTCAGATTCAAATTCTCACAGTCTTCCAACCAATCTTAACCCCCATCTCCAAGGTGAAAAATCTCTGGGAAGGCTCTCATTGGTTCACCTTGAATCACGTGCCCTCCCTAAAATCAGTCACCCTCAAGAAGTGGTGTCATGTAAGAAGATGGTAGCTCCCATTCAGAACACTCATTAACACTGGATAGGGAAGGTAAGAAAAACAGTTCTCCAGAAAAGGGGGCATAGCAGAGACGAGCCACTAGGGAAGTCAGTGGGAGCTGAGCAGCTCCTACAACGTGAACACAAGCCAGTGCATTAGGGGAAGCCACTTCAGGCAAAAAAGACAGCATGAGCTTCCTTCCACAGAAGGAAGAAACAGCAGGGAAATGAAGAATTTGATGTGGTTGTGGCAGGACTATTGGAACAAAGGCTGGAGAAGAGGAGGAAGACAGATCTGGAGAACTTGCAGTTCCTGTGAGAGGGCTTGGACTCTTCTTTATCACACTTTCATGAGGTAGCATTAAATAACAGTAGGCAAGGACATGACTTGGTCACATACGGTCCAATTTCTGTTTTAGAAAACTCTGGAAGCTGTAAGAGGAATGGACTTCAAGAATATAAGACTAAATCCTACTGGCAGCACGTATTTTAAAAATAAATAAATAAAAGTTTTAAAAAAGAATATAAGACGTAAGTCAGGGAGCCCAGTTAGGGGAGTGTAGTAGGCAGTCTCTGACGCGGCCACCAATGATCCCTGCCTCTTGGTATTTATTCCCTCTGTAATCTCCTCCCAGTGAGCATAGACTGGACCTAGTGACTCTAACAAACATGTGGCAAACTTGTAACAAACAGAATAAGCAAAAGTGATGGGATGTCACTTCCAAGATTAGGTTACAAAGAGACTGTGGCTTTATCTTCTGTACACTCTTCCTTGCTTGCTGAGGAGAGCCACCTGCCATGTCATGAGATGTCTGTCCTACATGGAGGCAAGGAACTGAAGGAAGCCTCTGGGCAGCAGCCACTGTGGAACTGGGCCGTCAGCCCCACCAGCCTGTGAGGACCTGAATCCTGCCACCGACCATGTGAGTAAGATTGGAAGTGGATCCTCCCCCAGTTGAGCCTTCAGATGAGCCCAAGCCCTGGCCAACATCTTGACTGCAATCTCATGAGAGAGACCTTGAGCCATAGGAACCCATCTAAGTCACACTCAGATTCCCGACCCACAGAAAACATGAGTTAATATATGTTCGTTGTTTTAAGCCACTCAGTTTTAGGGGATTTGCAGCAGTGGATAACTAATATTGAGGGTATTACAGAGGACCAGGCAAGAGATGATCAGACCCTAGAATGGGACAGTGGTACTACAGGTAGAGTGGAAGGGATGGACTTCCAAGATATTTTAGAACTCGAATCGCCAGTTGGATGAATGGGAGGAGATGAGTATGACCTGGGGGTCTATACCCTTGGGACTGCATTAACACTGAGACTATCAGCTGAGACAAGGGATACAGGAGGATCTAGTTTGTGGGAAGGGGTAATGATAAGTTCAGTCAAGGCATGTTGAGTCTGAGAGGTGTGTGACATCAGATGGAGATATCTAGAAAGCAGTTAAATATATAAATTTGAAGCTTGGGGTTATGTCTAGGCTGGAGTTTTATATTCAGGTATATACATGAAGTATTATCACCATTTTATAGGTAAGAACCCTGAGGCCCAGGGAGGTGAAGTAATTTGCTCAAGTTCACACAGATACTAAGTAGCAGAGCTGGGATTTGAACCCAGAAGTCCAGAATCCATGCTCTTGCCAAGCATGTCATGCTACCTCTCAGACTATTGTCTTCTTGGTCAGAATTTCCCCCAATAGCGACAGGTCTTCAGCAGACACTTACTCTAGGTGAGCAGACAGGCTGGGGAGGCCTAGAGGTTCACTGACACTTGGACTCGTTTCAACAGAAGATGAGAAACTGACCCTTCTGCCAAAGGATGTTGAATTGGCAAAGCATCCCTTAGATTCCAGAAAATCGCTTTGTTTAGCACTTGCAATGCATAGATATTACCATTTAATTACAATATTGAAAATACCTTCCTCTCTATCTTGCTTCTTAGATTATAAACATATGTTTTCTAAAAAGAGCTAACATTTGTTGAGGATTTACTGAGTACTGGGGATTATGTTAACACTTTATGCCCATTATCCCATTTAATCCCTATAACAACCCATAGACATAGATACTACTTATCATCCCCACTTTACAGACAGGGAAATGGAAGCTCAGAAGGTCAGCAACATGCATATGATTACACAGAAAATAAACATCTAGGCCCATATTTGATCACAGTTCTTGTGACACCAAAGCCCGAAATCCTAACCACTATATTAGCCTGCTTACCCATAGACACAGTTCACCTACTCTGAACTAAGTGGAAGACATAAGGTTTGAATCGAGCTATATATCACATTGTACTGAGCACCTCAATACAATTTTCCAGAGGATTTGTTCATAGAAAGACTGATGAATATAGCTGGTGATCACAACCCAAAGAACTGCCTTCAGAAACTTCCAGGCATTCCTCTTATACTTCCTATTCATCTTAGTAGCATTTACAACAGTGACTGGCACAAAGTAGGTGCTCAATAAATATTTGAGTGACTAAATGAAAAAGAATTATAACTCCCAACCACCCACAAGTAAGGGAGTCCTGAAAGCCAATGTCAGATAAAGAAGTGCACCTATTTTACTCTGCTATACAATTAATACTTCGCAAAAGTCAATCTGTTCTCTTATTATTTTGTAGAGTTGTGTGTTTTGCCCAGCCACACAAAAAAACGCATCAGTCGAATAGATATTGCATTTCTTTATGCATAACTTCACAGAGCACAGATGCTCAATAGACACAGTGTAACCTCTGGTTATAAGAAAATTATAAGAAATAAGAGTCAGATTTCTATGACTCTTTGGTACATTTTTAGACTGACCACTATTCCACCTACATAGTATCTTGCCTCACAGTTGTCCCTCACTTTCTGCAGGGGATTGGTTCCAGGACCCCCTAAATACCAAAATCTGCAGATGCTCAATTCCCTTATGTAAAACAGAGTAGTATTTGCATATAACCTATGTACATGCTCCTGTGTACTGTACTTTAAATCATCTCTAGGTTATTGATAATACCTGAAACAATGTCAATGATATATAAATAGCTGTTATATTGTTTTTAATTTGTATTTTTATTGTTGTATTGTTATTTTTTAGTGTTGTTTTCTTTTCAAATATTTTCCATCCATGGTTGGTTGAATCTGTGGACACAGAACTAATGGATATGACTGAATGGTGTAAGCCATGTGCCCTGTGCAAATCCCCACCACCTGTCCGCAGGACTGCCACTTAGACAATTTTGTACTCGTTTCCTCCCAAATTCATACGGCAAGTGAATCATATCTTTTCCACTCTTGTCAA
>NW_012140302.1:260382-277763 GCF_000956105.1 Propithecus coquereli
AGGAGAGGACAGGTCCCCAGCAGCCAAAGGAGCAACCACCCATATACTAAGCCACAAAAGAAGTATCAACACAAGTGTAACACAGACCACACTCTCTGACCACAATGCAATACAATTAGAAATCAATAATAAAAAGACAGCCAAAAAACACCCATAAGCTTGGAAACTCAAACCACACTTCTAAATAATTCATATACAAGAAGAAATCATAATGGAAATCTTGAAGTGCATAATGATCAATGAACATAAGTACTATATATCAAAACTTGTGGGATTCAACTAAAGTAGTAATTAGAAACTTGGAGCCTTAAATGCAGATACTGTATTTCACGGAATATGACACCATTAATTATAATGACATTATTATTTTATATACCACAAAGAACAAAAGCTGCCAATTAAACTACGATGCAATGCTTTATCACTTATAATTTTGTTTATACTTATTGAAGCATTCCTTTAGACTTACTTAGATACAGATTTTAATCACGTATCACTCATATGCATATATAAAGAAGGAAAATATAAGCAGAATAAATTGGTTAAGGTATTCTTAAACCTTATTCACATTCAAAAGTGACAACCAAATTACTTTTCAACTCAATCCTCACCTAATATTGACATCAGTGCAACAAGAACATGAGTGATGCAGCATTTCTTAAATGAGTGCTTCTCTCTTGCCTCTGGAATTTTCTTCTAAGCTATGGACATGCATTCTGCATGCTTCAGTGTTTACACAGAAGGACTATGACAACTACTTCACCCCTGCTACAGGGCCCACAGCACTGGTAAGACCCAACCCAACTTCAAAGAGGCATACTGTACAAAGTGTCCATCTCAGAATTGATGGATTACAGTGTTCAAAAATGAAGATTCTAAAACTAATGAGCTAAGCTTTCAATTTAAGAAATAAGGAGGCCAGGCTCATGCCTATAATCCCAACAATTTGGGAGGCTGAAGCAGAAGGACTGCTTGAGGCCAGGAGTTCGAGACCAGCCTGGGCAACATAGCAAGACCTTGTCTTTACAAAGAATTAAAAAATTAGCCAGACAGGCACACATCTGTAGTCCTAGCTACTCAGGAAGCTGAGGTGGGAGGATCTCTTGAGTACGGGAGTTCGAGGTTGCAATGAGCTATGATCACACCAATGCATTCCAGCCTGGGTAACAAAATGACAGGTCTCAAAAAAAAAAGTAAAGAAAAGAATTGAAAAGGAGGTCATCCATAATTACAAATAAAACAGAAATCACTTTACAGATAAGGAAATCGAGTCCCAAAATGTAAAATAACTCATTCAGGGTTACATAGCTATGAAGTATAATTTATGAAATGTAGTCTAATATTACAATAATCAAGATGGTACTGACACAAATCCTAACAAATAAATCAATAGAACAAAATAGTTGGGTGCAATGGCTCATGCCTATAATCCCAGCTACTCGGGAGGCTGAGGTGAGAGGATCACTTGAGATAAAGAGTTTGAGACCAGCCTGGGCAACATAGCAAGACTTTGTCTCTAAAAAAATAATAATAATAACTTTTAAATATGGAACACAATAGAAAACATACACAGAATAAAATATTATATGATAATAGTGAGATTTTATCTCAGTGAAGAAAGGATGAATTATTCAAAAAATATTACTGAAACAACTAATTAACCATTTAGAATAAAAATAAAATTAAATATCTTACCCCAAAATGGAATAATCAAGATGGATTATAGAGATACATGTAAAAATTAAAATAAAGTGAAAAAAATCAGTGAAAGTTTATGTAATTTTAGAGTCAAGAAATTATTACTAAGAAATATATCAAATACAGGCAAAATAAAGGAAAAGAGGCATAAATGTGAACATATACATATACATTTAAAACTTCCATAGCAAACTACAAACTGGGGGAAAATTTGTATCTTACATGATAGAAAAAAGAGTTAGTAGTCATGACAAATTATGAGCTTTTATAAGTTTATAAGATGAAAATAAATGCCCAAAGAGAAAATAATGGGCAAAAGACATGATCAGGTAACTCGACAACAACAACAAACTTGCCTTCTGTGAAAGTGGGTTAAAAACAACAACAACAAAAAAAAAAAAACACATACAAACAGGCAATTTGGGAAAAAAGTTCACCCATCCTAATAATTAAAGAGCTGAATAAAATGAGATATCATTATTTGCTAGCAGTTTGCAAATACCCAGGTTTAGCAGAGCTTGGAGGAATGGCATTCCTGTACATTGCTGGTGGGAATGCCCCCATCTTACTGAAGAGCAATTTGGCCATGAGTGTCCTCTAAGGCCTATGAAAAGTGCATACTGTTTGACTCAATGGTTCCGCTTCCAGAAATGAAAAAAGGTTTGAAATGTATGTATAGGGATGTGAAGAAATAATGAAATGTCTTCTAGGTTGATACTTGCATGCCAAGTTCTGAGGTATTTATTATATCATTTACTTATGATAATTTTTGCCCATTGGTCTTACCAGTGGCTGCCTTTTCATTATATATAAACATTTTAATTGTGCATTTGCTATTACAGGACTTGAGAGTTTACCAAAGCAAGAACTGGTTGGTTCTATGGGTGTATCACAGAGGGCCCCTTCACAAGTTTTTTTATTTGTTTATTGTTATTGTGTTTTCTAGGATCAAAATTTAAATGTGTTGCATGACACTGAGCAGCAAGCAGTGAAATGACACCTAAAACTTTAGCATATTTCCTTGCTTGCTTAGTAAGTTTTATGGTGGCAACGCTCCAGAAAGTGGCCTGTGGCCGCTGTAACGGAGAAGCCTTGTCTTACTGGCAAGGACGGGAAGAGCAATCTCTGCTAAACTGGCAACGGCACACTCTCCAGATCAAGCTGACTACAAGATCTTTATAGAAGTGACTCAATCTCAAACATGAGCTGCAGACACTTAAACAAGGCCTCAAGATGCCTCCCTGCCCCTCCCCAGGTGGGAGAAGAGTGTGGAACCACAAGTCTGAATCCTGCCATTCGGATACTGATGCTGCCTAGGGCACCGTCCTGTTACTCTGAGCAAGTCAATTACCTCTCCACACCCAGCTCCCAGGGCCTGCCCCTCTCCCCCATCTGGCTCACAAGGTTGTGGGGAGGAACAAACACACTGAGGAGGAACACTCTTCTGGAAAGTTTCATCATTTACCATGCAAATTATTATTCAAATGAAATAAATGTCAAGTAAGCCATAAGCCAGGAAATTCTAATAAGTCTCTAAAACACCATGACATAAGAAGAGATGATGCAATCAAAAAGACCAAGAGAAGGTTCCGGTGACCAGAAAGGAATTCAGGGGGAAAAGGAGAGTTTAGAAGAAAGTCTGTTTCTTTGATACCATCTGTGGAATGGAATTATTTCCATTTCTTTAGGCAGGAATAACACCTTACATAACCATAGCACTTGTCATCTCAGCTGATTTTCACAATAGCTCTGTCTGGCAGACAAAAATAACACATCAAGCCATATTAATTTTATGTGGATACCCTTTTAACCAAACACTCAGTTTCCCACCCCTGCTATGTGCTCAAGAAGCAGCCTAAGGCTCTAGGACAGTGGTTTTTAACGCTTTTTTGATTACACTCCCCTCTCCCATGAGAAGTAATGAAAGCAATGGGCCCTCTCTACTGGAAAATGCACACACACACACACACACACACATACACACACACACACGTGCATGTTCATCTTCAAACGGTTTGTGGAGCCCCTTCCTTCTTGAAACTCATGGACTCCGTGTTAAACTGAACCCAGATGTAGTCTCCTGAATGGACACACCTACACAGCAGAAAAGGGAACCTAACTCAGAAACATGGAAGCTCCCTAGCTCCCTACAGCAGCGGTTTCCTCCTTCACCCCAAACCAAACCGGAAACTGCAGAAAGATCTGGAGCTTAAAGTTAGAATCCCAGAACTCTTTTGTCCTTGCTGTTCCAGACACATGTAGACAATTAATATTAATAGTTCTACCTCCTCCAGATCCTCCTCCTCTATTAGTCCCAGGTCACAGCTGGGTGGGGTGAGTTGTACCTCCCTCCCCTCCCCCCACTATAAAGGAGAATGAGGAAATCATTCTGGGACCAAGCTAAGATCTGATGGGGCAAAGACAGAACATTCTACAACTTCCTTTTTACAGCATACAGGCCACTCACCTATAACAGGTAAATGACAACGTGAGTATGGACTCACCCGGAGGTTTTCTGGGACGCGGTGGCTGTTCTGCTCCGTGACACTGTTCCCTAAAGGCAAATGTGTCCTTAAACATCCTCTTCAGCCTTAACCAATTATGGAGCCACCAGCCATTATTTAACTTAAACCTTTCCTTACACTGTTCATCATTTCCGCCTGAACTGTCCCATGCAACAGTGTTACAAATCTACTAATATCTGAGCAAAGGAAAAAATAAAGGACACAGGCTCTGGGAACGTCAAATGCCAGGCTCTCTGCCTACTAACCAAAGCCCTGGATAGGTCAAATCTCTGGCCCCCTTTATTCGTTTATAACACACTTCTCAAGCTGCTGTGAGACCCAGTGAGGTAATTTATGAGAATCGCTGCCTAATCCAGATCTTGGGTTAATGCAGACATGAGCAGTTCTTTCTCTATGCCCCCAAACCAGCCTCCTTCTAAACTTCCATGGGTGTTCCCTGGCCGCAGTATACTTGGATATGTAGACCAAATCCACACCCAGCCACCCAGATTTCTTAGAACTCAACTATGTCTGCTCTCCACCTTGGCCATACCAGTGTCGCCTTTCTCTCGAACCTTTTCCAGCTCTCTGCCGCAGGTGGCGCTCGAGATGGAGGGGAGGTGGTCGCCGGGTGGACCGTTTCCAGGGTACATGGTCTCATCTATGCACGTGTGGATTTTAAATATTAAAAGCAACCCGGAGATAAAGAGAAGACCCTTGTAAGAACGGTATCAGTCAAAACAAACTCCAAAAGCCATTGGAAGTCTAGAGCCTCTGGCCTCTAAATCCGCGCCTCCCTCCCTCTAGCTTTCCTGGTTTGGATGTCCCCAGCGCTCCAGCGAGTACTCGCTCCCGGCCCAAGCGGGGGTCGCTGTCCCGCCCACCTGGGACCTCGCTCCTTCCTTTCCACCTCTGGGTCTCCCTAACTGCTTCCCCAGGGGAGTCCCAGGTCTGCGCTCGGAGGCCTCCGTGGAGCATGCGACCGAGATCAACGCACCAACCGGCAACGTAATTGCCGAGGAACCGAGAGCCAAGGGCGAGAGGGACGCGGCCGCCTGCTGCTCCGCGGAGGCGCGTTCCGGGGTTGCCAGGACACGGCCCCAGCGGCTCGCGGCCGCGCGGCCTCCTGCTGGCCCGGCCTCCCGGTCAGCCTCTGTCGCCGCATCCCGGGCTCGCTGGCCACCGGGGCGGGATAGGGTCTCCTGAGACGCGCAAAACTAGAGGCTCCAGTCCTAGCCAGGGGTCGTAGGCAAGGACCGTTGGAAAAGCCACTTAGTAGTTTGGTTGCGGGGTGGGGGTATTATTATTTTTAAAGAGCTGTGGTTCTTTTCCAGGCGATTTTCATTATTAGAGCTGTAGCCCCCGGTGGCAATGAAGCACTCGCCCTCCCCAAAGCTTGCAGAGATGCCCGCTTATAATTGGCATTGATGAGACAGGATCCACCTACCACTTACAGAGCGCCGTTTCTGGACCAGGCGCCCTGCTGGGTGTTATCTTCCTTAAGCAGCCAGCTGCGTTTTTCAAAATAGAAAACTGAATTTGAGCAAGGGCTTGCTCAAGGTTACCCAGAAAACTGAGATTCATTTCCAAGTTTCTTCATTCCAAATCCACCACTTTCCATCATAGGGATTTAAATTTGCCTTCCTCACCCTTTCCAATATCTAATAAATCTTGCTTAGAAAGCTTTTTCTCCAAGTCTAGTTGAAATCCCTAAATTCATGTTTAGACCCAATTTTCCCTTGGTAAAGTGAAAAACTACTAGACCGTGTTACTACTTTTAATGAATTTTTTACTGATTATAAAAGAAATAAATGATCATTGTAGAAATATTGGCAAACATGGGAAAGTATTGTTAATACCCATAATCCCACAATGCAGAAATTAAATATTTTTTCTGGATATCTGTTGCTGTATAACAAATCAGCCCCAAACTCTGTTGCTTTAAACAACAATCGTTTTTATCTTCTGATTTGGGGGACCTGGCTATGCTAAGCTAGGCTGCTCGTCCTTGGGGGTCTGTCATACATTTGCAGTCAGAGGTGGCTGGAGCTTCCTCACTCGTATGTCTGGTGACTGATGTGGGCTGTCAGCTGAGGCCTCAGCTGGGGCTTTTGCCAGCTCACTTCTGTGTGGTGTTTCCATGTGCTTCCTCACAGCACAGCGTCTGCGATGGGAATGCGAGCGTCCCGGGAGGACCAGGCAGAGTTATACTGCCCGCACAGTCACACGTTCATGAAGAGGGAACTCGGACCCCACCTCCCAGTGGGAGGATCAAGGTCACCTTGTATGAAAAGCTTAGGGGATGGGGGATCTTGTGGCCATCCTGGAAAATACAATCCACCCTACTAATATTTAGGGGCTATTTCCTCTCTGCCCCTTGGCTGTGCACATGTATGTTAACATAATTGGAATCATGTTACATATATACACAATTCTGTATCGGGCTTTTTAAAATTTAACATTACAGTCAACCCTCCTTATCGGTGAGTTCTGGATCCACAGATTTGAACAAGCATAGATTGAAAATATTCAAAATACATATATAAAAAACAACAATACAACACTAAAACATAATACAAATAAAAATACGGTATAATAACAGTTTACATAGCATTTACGTTGTAATAGCTGTTATAAGAAATCTAGAGATTGAAAGTACTGTATGGGAGGATTGCTGTATGCAAATGCTATGCCATTTCTAACAGGGACTTGAGCATCTGTGGACCTTGGTGTAGGAGAGAGGTCCCCGGAACCAATTCCCTGGGGATACAGAGGGATGATTGTATATCCTGAGCATTTCCCCTTAATAAAGTTAAAAAAAACATTTCACCTGTTTAATTATCCCATGGTAGAAGAGGTAACACCTTTATATTAGAAATGATAGCTGGGCAACAGCTTAGTAATTAATGGCTTGACTCAAAATGCTGCCTCACCAGGAAGGCAGAGATTTTTTTGTTTTGTCCACTGCTATATGCCGAGCACCTAGCACAATTCTTGGCACATATAGATGCTCAATAACCATTTGTTTAAGGAATGAATAAATGAGTGGGTGGGTGAGTGGATGATTAAAATGGTCTGAGCTGAGCCCCTCCCTCTCTCGTTTGCATCCTCCTGGAAAAAAAGAGAACAGGTCCCTAACCTGCACCACCAGGTCCCAAGATATCAAGGCCTTTCTGTTGGTCCGGTGATTGCAAGGCAGACGAGTGAATCCCAGAAGGGAAACTTTCTCGTCCTCAATGAGTCCTGTGAACGGCGACTCATAAATCTTCCCTTATTCTGCCACTTAACACCTCCCAGGCCACTTTGCCTTCATCCCTTGGGCAAGTTTTAGATCTTGCTGTACCAGGCCTGCTCAGGCCGCCGTCCCCGAGGTTTGGAGGGGCACCAGAGCCACATAAGGGGTTCTTGGAGCCACAGAGCTGCCTCTGCCGGGCTTGGTCCCCCGCGCAGCCCATGGGTGCCCAGGACTGAGCCCGGAAGCTTCCCACGCACAGGAGCCCTCGCAGCCAGGGCTCGGCAGCAGAGGCAAGGGTGGAGGATGCGGGGTGTGCCCAGAAGCTCAAGTCCTCCTGAAGTTCCCAGAAAATCTTGGCCACGTAGCTGGAAGAGTTAGACAGCGTCAGTGGAAAAGGGTTCCTCCCAGTTTCCCTCTTCCCTTGCAGGCCCCTGACTTCATGCTCCAAACCAAGCCCAGCCTGAAAGTCACCATAAAAATCTGCGCAGGGGCTGGGGGCCTGATGCAGGGAAGGTTGTCGGTCCCAGGTCCTTGAAGTCAATTGAACCATCTCTCCAGCTTTAGGGCCCTCCTTCCAGCTCCAGGGTCTGGGATGTGCCACGAGCCTGGCTTTCCTGGATCTGAAGGAGCTCAGGAAGCCTGGGACTCCAGCCACTGGGAGCACACGCAGGACTTACCTGTGAAGTATTATGCTGAACCATATGAAATTGCCGTTTTGTGGGTCAAACACGTTGCATATCGGCAATTTCATGTGATTCAACTTAATCGTGAAAGGTGGACACTTTGGGCAGCTTTCATGGTGAGGTCAAGGAAGGTGAACTGAACTTTAACCCGCTTCTCCCTGTGGGACCCCACTTTGCTTTCAGTGACCTAGCATGGCTCTGGGAAGGGAAGACAGACAGCCAAGGCAGGGTGGGGGAAGCAGGTGGACAGGGCAGGCTGTTGCAGGCACTGGATAGGTGTGGTTGGTCCTGGTTCTCCCCTGGCCGGGACACCTCCTGCCACCCCAGACCCTTGAGAAAAGCTGAGGCAGCCATAAGAATTAGATGCCCAGGGATTAGAGGAAACCAGACAGCAGGAGAGAAAGATAGCGAATAAACTCTACCCCATTCCTCTTGGGTCTTGGTAAAACAAAAAGTGCCTGCAGTAGAGAGAAACTTGAGTCCAGAAAGACGGTATTTAATGGGTGAGGGGTCAGAGACATTGGTAAAAAGCCTCTGTGCTTGGTAATCCTCAAGCACTGTAATCTAAATGGGGGGGGTATGTCTTCAACACTACTCCTCTCCCCAACAGCACTGCAAACAGTCCAGACAGGGGAGCATCTCTTTCCCAATGTCAGGAAAAGGTCACCCACCACAAACCCTCATTTAATGAGCTTGTCCCGTAAGTGTGCACCAGAGGGCAGTGTAAACCCAGATATGGGAAATAAAAAGTACTCGGAGATTCTCTACTGTTGACTTCAGCTAAGGCATCGCAGACCCTTATACAAAGAGGGTGCTGAGGAAATCGGTGTTGAGTGGATTGCAGACACACAGTCACCTTCAAAACCCTTCAGTGGTAGACAGAGGGAGCCTGGCAAAGACGGAGGCGAGAGAGCATTAGCTACCTCAGAACTGGCCACCACCACCGGCTCCCACATCTTCTAAGGGGCTCACCATTAGTTCAGGCAAGGAAACAATCGCCAAGCACCTACTATGTTCCAGGCAGTGTGCTAGATGCAGAGATTTACAGGTGAGTAAAACACCTCCCTTCCCCAGGTGAGTACCTGTGGAGATGCGCCAACCTCTTTATATTCATCATCTCACTGAATCCTTCCCGCAGTAAAGTGCCTTGAGAATTATCCCCATTTTACACACGAGGACAGACAGACTCAGCGGGCAGAAGTAACTGGTCTAGTCAGTAACTGGAGTTAAAACCCAGCCGGAGTTTAAACCTAGTCTCTCTAGATTCAGAGCCCGAGCTCTCACCACTGTACCAGAGCCTTCTTAGTTTGTGCCCTCGGCAATAAGAAGGTCCATTTGTCATCTCAGGACCAGCCAGGCTGTCATGGCTCCCAGCACAGGCCGCCAACTGGCAGGCTGCCAAGTGCCCAGGAGAGGCCTGGAGGATGCTTGTCCCCAGAAGCATGAAAGTCCCTTTGGACTTGGATTTCTGAGTAACATAAATCAATGACTCAGATTTTAAAATACGTGCAACATGTGCAATACATAAAACAGATGTGAAGGGTTAGGATACCAGCTCAGGTGAGTGGAATGCCTGCTCTCTATAGAATAGGAAGGGAAAAGGCTGAATTAGGTTGGGTTGTTGTGGAATTTCTTGAATACCAGGTTTAACCCAATATAGAATAGGAAGTCACTGAGGATTTCTCATCGGAGGAATCACCAGGCAAAAATGGTGTATGTTGCATATCCTTATATCCTCCTTTGCCCCTCTGAGTCCATTCCCCACTGTCCCTGCCCTCCTCTGTACCTGGGAGTTTCCCTATGTGGACTGTACCCCCAGCTCCCAAGAATGCAGTGGAGGGAGGTAGGAAGGAAACTGAAGTCAGGGTATTTATTCCCCCAGCTCCTTCCCTGTTGGCCTCAGTTGTCTATGTCCCTCTCCTAAGGCCACAGCTCCTGTCAGGGGCCATCTCCACTCAGCTCTTTTTGGGGTCTAGTGACTGCTTTCTCCCCTGGACTCTGCAGGCCTAGGAGTAATAGTGACTCCTCTCTGTGACAGCCCTTGTGCATTGCCCCACCCTAAACACCCCCTACAGCTTTGTGAATAGTGCCTTAGATTACACTCTGCAGCAGCCCAGCTTGAGTGTGCCATCTCTTTCCTGCTGGAACCCTAGAGCTCGAGGGGGATTAGTCTGATAAGGGTGAAAGGCCAGTGGGAAGGCTGCTATCTGAGGAGAAGGGCCAGGCCAGAAGGAACTTTCAGATATGAGAAACCAACCAGAGGAGGCAAAGGCAACTCCACAGCTTGAGAACACCAGGTCTTGGGAAATGGATCAAATTGTACATTAGTTTTTGTGTGAGTTGGAGAGGCAAGCAGGGTGGCAAGGGAGATGGTTAAGTTGGTTTCAGCCAGGCTGAGGGTGGGAGATGTTGGCATACTAATAAGAAGTTGAATGACTTTTCTCATTGCCTAAAATTGGTACCTGGGGCTCCAATTATAAAAAGAACATTCACCCATGGAAAGCCAGGCTATTCCTGGAGCCTATTAAGAGGCTGCCAAATCTCTGAACATTGCCGAATATTTGTTATTTTTTCCAGAAAAAAAAGCAAATAAATGTTACTGTGGCCTTCAGCCCAGCCAATACTGTGAAAATATGTTATATTTTATTATAAATATATAACATGGTGGGTACAAGTGCAGTCCTCAGAACCAGACTTTGAGTACAGATCTTGCCCCTCCTGCTTACCAGCTGTCCACCCTAGGCAGGTCGCTCAGCCTCTACTAAAAGAAAACATTGGGGAAACGCTCTAGGACATTGATCCCGGCAATGATTTCTTGAGTAATATCCCCAAAGCACAGGCAACCAAAGCAAAATTGGACAAACAGGATCACATCAAGCTAAAAAGCCTCTACACAGCAAAGAAAACAATCAACAAAGGAAAGAGACAACCCACAGAATGGGAGAAAATATTTGCAAACTACCCATCTGATAAGGGATTAATAACTAGAATATATTATGACGGAGTTTCAACAACTCAATAGAAAAAAATCAAATAATCTGATTTAAAAATAGGCAAAGGATCTGAATAGACATTTTTCAAAAGAGAACATACAAATGGCCAACAGGTGTATGAAAAAATGCTCAATATCTTTAGTCATCAGAGAAATGCAAATCGAAACTACAGTGAGATATCATCTCACCCCAGTTAAAATGGCTTTTATCAAAAAGGCAACCTGAGTAAGAGTGAGACCCCGCCTCTACTAAAAATAGAAAAAAATAGCTGGGCGTGGTAGCGCGCACCTGTAGTCCCAACTATTCAGGAGGTTGAGGCAGGAGAATCACTTAAGCCCAGGAGTTTGAGGCTGCAGCGAGCTATGATGATGCCACTGCACTCCAGCCCAGGCGACAGAGTGAGACCTTGTCTCAAAAAAAAAAAAAAAAAAAGACAGGCAGTAACGCTGGAGAGGATGTGGAGAAAGGGGAACCTTTGTATACTGTTGACGGGAATGTAAATTAGTGCAACCACTATGGAAAATAGTACTGAAGTTCCTCAAAAAACTAAAAATAGAACTACCACACGACCCAGCAATCCCACCGCTGAGTATATATCCAAAGGAGAAGAAATCAGTATATCAAAAATATATCTGCACTCCCAAGTTTATTGCAGCACTATTCACAATAGCCAAGATTTGGAATCAACCTAAGTGTCCAGCAGCAGATGAATGGATAAAGAAACTATAGGACATATACACAATGGAATGTCATATAGCCACAAAAAAGAATGAAATCCTGACATTTGCAACACCGTGGATGGAACTGGAGAACATTATGTTAAGTGAAGTACAGACAGACAAATCTCACATGTTCTCATTCATATGTGGGAGCTAAATATTAAAAACAATTGATCTCATGGAGACAGAGAGTAGAGTGATGGGCACCAGAGGCTGAGAAGGATATTGGGGAGGGGGATAAAGTGGGGATGGTAAATGGGTGCAAAAATATAGTTAGATAGATTGAATGGACAATATTTGATAGCACAACAAAGTGACTATAATCAACAATAAGTTAGGGTGTACTTTAAAATAACTAAAAGAGTGGAGCTGGAAAGTTTCTAACACAAAGAAATGATAAGTGCCTGAGGTGTTGGATACCCCAATTACTCCGACTTGATTAATTCATGTTGTATTCCTGTATCAAAGTATCACATGTACCCCATCAAGATATACAACTATTGTGTACCCATAATAATTTTTTTGTTTTGTTTTTTTTTTCATGGAAGAAAGTTTTTCTACAGATAGGGGTTGGGGGGGGATGGCAGAGCTCTGCATCTGGTCCCTAAGAGGCCACGGACCGGTACCATTCCAGAGGACCAGGGAGTGGGGACCATGGTTTTAGAGCATTTACTTTAAAAACTTTGTAATCGCAAATTTTTTCTCTGCCCTTTTGAGATACATGTAAATATTTTTGAATTTTTTAAATTGTAAGATGTATATAAATCTTTTAAAAGATAAAAAAGCCTTTTGCCAATTTTAAAGCCCAGGAATCTTTTTCTCAAGGACATGGGAGTGTATGGGAAAAGAAAAACTTTCCCTTTGCCTCTGGAAGGTGTGCTGAAAGATCAAATCACTATAAGGCAGATTAATAAAAGAAAGAGATTACAAATTGACTTATCGTGGACATGGGGAGTATCACAGTGATTACCCAGTATCCCAATGGTGTCCAGAAGTTTATATATCCTCATTATAGAGGTGGGGGGAGAGATGAGGAATTTAGTTAATTAATTCTGTTTTAGGGGCAATAAATGGTTACTGGAAAGGATGAATAGATACTTAGGAGAATGAAAGGAGAGAGGGAAACAGTGACTTATAAATGAGTCTCTTTGGAAATTAAATTAACCTGAGGGACAGGTATTATCTTTAAGATGGGTTGGCCCAAGTCTGGTTGCATTCTTGATGTCCTTTCTTGCAATATATTGAGATAACAGGGAGGAGAAGGGAAGTCAACTGTTCTTTTTGTTGGGTGCAGCTGGTTTTACGCAGATAGAAAGAAAGCTCCTTCCAGTGGCTGTTGATCTCTAAGGGCCTTTAATTCAGAATACTCTTTATTCCAAGGAGTCAGATTTCGGGGTGAAATCCCTGAGCTCCTTCATCGCTTTGTGACATAATCATCAAGGGAGGTAGGTAGTGCACCTGTCTCCCAGTCTCCTTGGGAAGATGCGAGCCTAACTTCAGCTAGCTTTAAGCTAGAAACCTAGGTCCTGACATAAAAATATGAAAATAGTGTATTTCCTGTAAATAAAGGGAATTACCAAACACAGGCAGCTGCCCCATACCAGATAAATTTAGGATGAACTATGTGTGACAAATGGTGCTATTAAATCCTCTTACTTAAGAACTAGTTACCATTTATCTTGAGAATATATATGAACCAGGTTACAACTGCTTGACTACATAAAACGCTGGGATTTCTTTCTGTCATTGCGAACTCTTTAGCTGATTGCCTGTAAGATACAGATCTGGATTAATTCTTACTCAAAAAGAAACTGTTTTCTTCTTCTTCACTTTTGTGGAAAGGTTTTCTAGATTGGCAAGAGCGTTTGTTTTTAATTATATTTCGCAGACAGTGTGCACCTAATAACAGAGCTTCAAATGTATGAAGCAAAGTTAGCAGGACTAAGCAGGGCAATTGAGAAACCTGTCAGGTTTCCGTGTGAAAATGTCAGTTCTCAGTGCGCTCATGGCCGAAGAATGACCAGACACACCAAAGTAAGGCAAGCATGAAGATGAGGTTTATCAAGGAGAGAAAGATAGGATTGTGGGGCAAAAGCAAGATATGGGTTTACAGAGCATGATACATACGCCACAGGTGACGACTGGACCCATTGTCATAGCAAAGGGAGAGCAAAAGGAAGGGTGCAAAAAAAGGAATAATTTTTAAAATTTTTCAATCATGTAAAAATAAAAAGTGACTCAGCCTCTGGAAATCTCAGTTTCCTCATCTGTAAAAGGGGATACTAATAGTACCTACCTCACCCGTCACTGAGAGGATTCACAAGTGAATACATGGCAGTCGCTTAGAATGGCACGCACATGGTAGGGAGTCGCTGAGTGCATGCTTTTGTGGTTAAAAGCACTTCCTTCTAGGACTGATTTCTACCATAAAGAAGCCCAAACTCAAATCTGATGCAAGAGAAACCGAACAGCATTTGGCCTGTTCTCCTGGGGAAGGGTGGAGGAGAGAAAACAATAGAAGTGATTTTGTTTTTGCAAGTTGCTGAAGAGCGAAAGGCTTTTGGGAAGAACTTAGGTTGTCCTCTTACCCTGCTCACCAGGCACCCTGTGGCGGGGGCTGCCACCTCCTCCTGCACCTCCACTCGGGTTTGAACCAGGGCCAGGGACAGACAAAGAGCCTCCAGAGGGGCTGGCTTTAGGGAGAAAATGGAGGAGTCTGCCTCCTGGGACAGATGGGTTCTCCACACAAACTGTGGGAAACATGTAGGAATAGCTGGGAAAGGAGCTCACTGGTCAGGGAAATTCTCCCCCGGAAAAGAAGCGTGTGAGACAGAACTGGGGCAAACTTCTACAGCAGATTAGGAGAATCAGTGCAACTTGGTGTGAAGGGATCTGTCTAGCTGAAAATTCCCCAGCTGATGTCGTGAATGATCCATTTGACAAGCCATAGGTATGGCAGAGGGCTCACCTGGCTCTCAGTGGGAGAGCGGACTGTGGAACGGTGCGTCCATGGCCCAAGCTGCTGGTAAGAGGCGGTGTCCTGCTGAGCTCTGTCGTGGGCTCCTTCAGGTCCACGTCCACCTTTTCCCCCCTATAAGCATCAGAGTAGACAGATTTCCCTGAGTAAAAGAGAAAACGGAAAGAAAACAAAAGCCGGCAGGTTGGGCTGAGAAACTAAAGGCAGGAAGACTGGTTTCTGCTCAGGGTATTGCTGATAAAGTTCAAACTTGGTATTACAATCCATTTTATGGGACTCCTACTTTTATTAAACATCTAGGCTCAGAAAAACAAGATACGTCCATCTCTTCCTGTCACAAAACGGCAGCACAACCATTGGTGTTAATTCATGGAGGGCTTTGCTCTGTGTCAGGCGACGTTAGCTGGTCCCTCTCATTTACTCCTCGTAACAGTCCTATGGTGTAGGTGCTGTTATCATCCCCACTGTCTCCAAGCCTCAGTTTGGAGAGGTTAAATAAGTTCAAGGTCACAGAACCTCACAGAGCCCTGCTCGCACCTCCATAACCCAAAAGCTCCACTGTGGAGGGCCGGTTCCCTGTACTAACGACTCTGTGAAGTTAAGGCACATCCCAGCTAGCGGTGCCAACACCCATTCAGCAGAACGCTGTCCTTATGTCTCACGTGCCCCACCTTTCTATTGTTCCATTGACACGTTGTGACCAGGAGCCCAGATAGTCCCCATAACTGGAAGGCTGGACCCTGCTAGGAATCAAACGTGTCCTCTCTGGGAGCCTCTCAGACATTGGCAACATTGCACAAAGACACCAGAAAAGCCCAGTGCTCCCCAAAGGCACAGAAGTGGGGTGGGGGCGCTCTGGTGGGGCTGCAGCTGCTGTGTTCCTTCCTCCTGTTGTCTCCACCTGGTTCTCGGCGAGCCTTCCAGACCTGCTCTCGCTCAGGCCCAGCCGTCACTTCCTTGTTGACTCACATGTTGGCCGCCTACTTCGCTTACCCTTTTACTCTTGGCGTCTGCATTCTGTTCTTTGAATTAGTCAGCTATTGCCACAATAGTGTTGTGTAACAAACTACCTCAAACTCAGAGGCCTACCGCATCAAGCACATACTTTTCTCACTCCTGGGTCTGGAGGTCAGCGAACATCAGTCTGGGGCAGGCGAGGCCTGGTCAGCTGGGCCTGGCTCCGTGGTGCAGCTCAGATTGGGGATGCCTCCCTGGGATCTGCCTCATTCCCCTGGGATCAGCAGCTCCCCAAGGCATGCTCTTCTCACATCGACTGGTGGTGTAGCACCAAGTGCTGAGTGAAAACACATAATGCCTCTTGAGGCCTCTGTCTGAAATTGTCACACTGTCACTTCTGCCCATATTCTGTTGGCCAAAGCAAGTCACTTGGAAAAATCCCAAATCAGTGAGGTAAGGACGTGTATTGCATCCACGTGAGTAGAAGATAACACAAAGTCACGTGGCACAGAGAGTGGATACATAGTCCTATTAAATAATACAGGGAGGGTGTGATGAGTTGGGAGAGATGACTTAATCTGATGAATTTTATCCATCCTCAACCGTTCCACCGAGACACCCATGGGGTTAGGAGGCCATTGGTCCTCGTTACTTTACAAGCAGAGGGAAAAATACCTTCCTCTTCAGTCTTCTCCAACTCCTGAAAGGAACCTGCGGTCCAGATTTATGAAGCCTGGACTGCTCACCGGTTTGCTGTGGGGCTTTGGAGATGAGGAAGGCCTCAGCTGCAGGGCCGCCCACATCCTCCAAACCAAATGTCTTCGTGACTCTCATGCTCTGGAATAAGACACGGACATGTTCTCCCAGCACACTTCAGTCTTTTCAAATTCCCTTTCTGCTTTTGCATTTTCCAGAAATATTCTAAGCCAGATGTGCCCTTCTCTCAGATGAAACAGGCCTTGAAAAGTCCCAGATGTTTCTTGATCAGCTAAACAAGATTCACATTTAGAGGGAAGGGTAATGGTGGGAAAGAAGCAGAATTGCATACTTAACACATTTTTAAAAAAACAAACACTGTTTTGAGTACAAAACCTACATATTTAGGAAGAAATCTTTCAGAGCAGATGAAGAAGGAAAATTCAGAAATCATCACTAGTAGAAACAGCATCCTTCAAACATGGTTTCAATTTATTCTGAGAGATGGTGCTCACAGCACCACTGAGCACTTCACCGAATCCACCTAAATGGAAGGAATCTACTTATTACTGTGACGGGCAGGAGAAGTTAACTGTGACGGTGGCAGCTCCTATTGCACACACTGGAGACCGTGCTCTGACGCTGACACGTTAGCTGCATAGCAGTCTCCACAGCGACGGCAGCAAACGAGAGGAAAATCCCCGGGAACGGTCTTCCGGGCTCCATAGCTGGCTGGGACTGTCGTCACACAGCTGAACACTGATAAACTTACACCAAAGAAAGAGAAGCAGGAGGCACGTGCCGTCCGTGCTCAGAGTCTCAGCCAGCCCACTTTATATCGAAAGCCAGGAACCACATAGGAAGTATCTGGAATAGTCAAATTCAGAGAGAGACAAGTAGAACAGTGGCCACCAGGGAC
>NW_012140302.1:278918-283019 GCF_000956105.1 Propithecus coquereli
TACATACATACACACATACGTATATGTGCACATACACATACATTCTTGATGTGAAAGAAAGCACTTTTCCTTAAAATAAAATTATAGGCAATTTTCTTAAAAGTCCATGACAATGTGCTGCTGGATTTTGGCTTTGACTTAGGGCTCAGCCAAAATCAGACTTGGGTCTTAACTTTGGAGACTGGAGAAGTCAGGAGAAAGTTGCAGTGAGACTCCAAGGAAGCCAGCCTCAAACCATCCTTCGGGGAAAAGAAATTGTCGCGACTGACCCTACGCTACCCTTTCTTGCTTCTCTGTGTTCCGCCACCCTCAGCCCCAACCACCATAATCTGGACTCTCTTCCCTAGTTAACACTGTCTGAGGAAAAGAAAATGGCGAGTGTCTTTTAGGCATCAATATTTCTGTGCAACGGCTCCAGAGTAATTAATTACTGACTTTTTTGTCTCAGTCAGTCAAGAGCCTTCTACTATCTTCGACTGATCATTCCCCACAGTCCCATGCCCAGGTAAGGGTATCATCAACCTCAGAGCTGACAACCAGAGATGAATAACTTGCCCGTCCTCTGTCTGCCTGTCACTGAGGATGGGCGTGGGTGAGCCCCTGCTTCTGTGAGCTCTGCTTTAATTCCCCACGGCCCCGCCCCGGGTTGCTCCTTCAGCTTTTACCATGACTTAAAGGTGCAGGAAGGGACACTATCAACTAGGGGCCCTCCTGATTCCTGGATGACATATCTTAGGTAATATCTGCTTACCCGCGGTCCAAGAGGGCACACTGGCCACCCAAAAGTTTGCCTGAACCTGTCCCTGGGTGGGAGGAGCTTGGAACAAGGAGGAAAGGGGAAAGGAGGAAACTCATGATGTTAGTTTCATGGGTCACATTTCTCAAGGCAGAGAGAAGCCTCTGAATGGGCTTTTCAGCTCCTGCTTTCATAAAGCTCAAGTGCTCCTCTCTTTAAAGAAAGCGCAATACCGGCCAGCCAAGCCACTCCTCCCTGGCCTTAGGACTCTGCTGGGATGCCTCTCCAAAGAGCCCTCCCCAATGCCCCAAGTCGGGGCTGGGTTATGTGCCCCACCATCTCTGATCACATGGATGTCCCCCACGCCCTGTGACTGAGAGCTCCCCGAGGGCAAGGACCCTACTGGCCTTGCTTGTCATATAGTAGCCGTTCCATAAACACTTGTGAAACAGAATTGAATTTACATGCTGCCTTTATTACATTAACCAATTACAGTATAGCTCCTTTTTCGGCCATCGTTAAGGAATTTTCCAGGGATATTTCTAAATCATACAGTTGTCCTCATTAGGCCTCAAAGATTATTTGTTATTGAACTCTTTCTAAAATGCTTTGACTATTTTCCTGACTTGTTAACATAATGTAACCTTTCTTTCATGTCCTGGTATAAATGCATTGGCTTGTGAGTTTGGCTCTCTAACAGATTTAAGTAACGTGGTTTAAACAAGAGAGTTTATTTCTCTCACATGAAATAATGCAGGAATAAATAGTCCAAGGCTCCCATGGTGACTCCACAGGATCAGGAACCCAAGCTCTTTCCACCCTCTTGCTCTGCTATCCCTGGGGGTTACCCTTCTTGTCACTCTGCCCTCTTAAGACTGCATCCCAGCCTGGAAAGGAAAGGAAAAAGGGCGGAGCTTGCAGCACCTGGCACATCTCACTTCCGCTCCTAGTGCAGGGGCCAAAATTTAGCCACATGGCCACACCTAGCAGCAAGAGAGACTCAGTAGCCATAGTCCGTGTAACAGTTGTTCTATTGCTAAGAGAGAGAAGGGGAAATTGAGCAGTGGAGGGCAGCTGATAGTGTCTTCCACAGCCATCGCTATAAATCTTAATTCGCCATGGTACTAGACTGTGTTTTGGCGGTTCCTGTAAGGACGCTGAAATGTGCAAGGCTGACACCCAGTAAGGACCAAGATCCTTGAGTTTACAGATTCTCCATCTCCTCAGTTACTACTAGGCTGCCGGGCTGTCTCTTCATGTGATGAGTAGGCTTGTTTTTAGTGATCCTACTTCCTAATCTGCTGAGAGCTAGAAAACCAGATATCCGAGCTTTTTAGAATTACATACATCAAACTCTGTCTCGCTCTCTCTCTCTCTCTCTCTCTCTCTCTCTCTCTCACACACACACACACACACACACACACACACACACACACTCAGATGGGAGGTGAGCGGAGCGCGGTGGTTAATAGCACAGGCTCTGGAGCCAGGCTGCTCTACGTTGCTGTCTATATGACATTAAGCAAGTCACTTCACCTCTCTGTTTCTTCACCTGTAAAATGGGAATAATAAATAATAACTTACCTCATTGGGTTGTTGTGAGCATTAAAAAGTTATTACACATAAAGCATGTTACCTGGCGTATAGTAAGTGCCCAATAAGGGGTAGCTACTATTATTTATATAAAGTAAGTTGTTGATTCCACAGGTCCTGAGTGAGTCTAAGAGAGCCCCTCCTTTGAATTGAGCTTCTTGGGCTTCATGGCAGTACTTCTTGCGGCTCAGAGGCCCTTGTCCCTCACTCCCACGCTCTGGGCTGTGTCCCAGATGGCTTCAAGCTGCTGGAAGCTGGAGGGCCAGAGAGATGGAGTGCCATTGTAAATTGATATCAACTTAAATTTGATATGTTTTATCTCACTCACATCCTGCATGCATTTTTAATAGCATCTCAAAGACAACAGAGTAAACGGATAGCAAATGAAAATTGCATTAATGTTAGGATTCTTAATTCTGTGTTTATATTTCCAATCTCCAGACATCCTTAGAGACAGACAGAGGCCCCAGTTCAAGAAGGGATAATGGAACTCTGTGTTCTAATTTATTAAATACTTTTTGTGGAAGGCCTTCCCATCAGAAGACTCTAGACCAAAGCCAGAAGGACTCTCTCCGTCCCTAACAGCTCAGATGACAGGAAGGAAGCTGCAGGGATCAGACACTCTGGTGAGTGAGCCGATTTCACTCCCGGGAGCCACAGATGTCACATGACCCCAGGCTTTATTGCGTGTGTTCTGGAAGGCAGTGCTATTCTACATCCCAAAATGTCATGTGTAGGAAGAAGTCTGCCCAAATATCTTTGTGAAAGGGGAAACATTTGATGATAAACTTACATGCAAGAATAAATAAACAAGCAAAATAAAAAACAAAGCAAGGAGAAATAAAACCAAGATCAAAATAACGTACCTTGACAGCAGAGCCACACGCAAACACTCATTATGTCATGGAGTCTCTGTCTCACGGTGTAGTGCTCATCTTTGTAACTGAAATTATGCTTAATCAGGGAAAGCCATAGCCTTAAAATTTCCCTCTCATTTCTTCCAAGGAGCTGGAGAATATCCTTTCATGTTATTTCATGTTCTGTCTCTTTATATTTTATTTATTTAATTTTGAACAGGAAATTCATTTACATAGCTTGCAGAAATCAAAGACTATAAAAAGGCATACAGGACAAGCCTCCCTCCCACTCCACCCCCACTGGCCAGGCCTCAGCTCCACCCTATCCCAGCCGAAACCGCTGTAACATATATACCCCTTACAGAGCTATACGAGCAAATACGAATATGTGTGCCTCTTCCATCCCTTTGTACGCAACGGTAGCATATGATCACAGTATTTTGCATGTGTTTCTTCTCACTTTCGGAGATGTTTTCATAGCATTTCATACAGAATTTCTTCATTCCAGATTTTTCTCAAGGAAGGAAAAAACGCTGTACAAGACCTAGCCCTTGGTCAATTCAATGAAAAATGGATTCTTCATTATGCAGCCCGCAGGAAGGCTGCTCTGACACTTTCCCAAATGAGCTTCACTGGCTAGTCTAAGGCACTGCCTAGTAAATAGGGCTGTGCTCAGAGATGTGCTCCATGTGCGTCTCAACCCCTCCCTCCTTCCCCTTCACAAACCCAAGCCTCTCAGGCCCATGACTGCAAGGAGGTTTTCTAAATGACACACCCCGGCACTCATAACCACACTTACAAAAAGCTACCCAATCTTCAGCTTTTTTTTTTTACAATAACATGTACTTGTTCTGAATTAGAAAAAAATACAATAAATACTACTTTTTAAAAATCAATGATGCTCCATTAACATAT
>NW_012140302.1:284589-286622 GCF_000956105.1 Propithecus coquereli
AGTTTTTTATTTTAATAGATTTAGGAGATACAAGTTAGATTCTGTTGCATGTATGTATTGTATAGTGGTAGAGTCTGGGCTTTTGGTGTGCCCATCAACCAAGTAGCATACATTGTACCCAATAGGTAATTTTTCATCCCTCACCCCCTCTCAACCTCCCACCTTGTGAATCTCCAATGTCCATCATACCACTCTGTGTGCCTTTGTGCAGCCATAGTTTAGCTCCCACTTATAAGTAAGAATATGCGTCATCTATCTTTCTGTTCCTGAGTTACTTCACTTAAGATAGTGGCCTCCAGTTCCATCCAAGTTGCTGCAAAAGACATTATTTCATTCTTTCTTATTGCTGAGTAGTACTCCATATATACCACATTTTCTTTATCCATTCATCAGTTGATAGGCACTTAAGTTGATTCTGTATCTTTGCAATTGTGAATTGTGCTACGATAAACATATAAGTGCAGGTATCTTTTTGATATAAAGATTTATTTTCCTTTGGGTAGATACCCAGTAGTGAGATTTCAGGATCAAATGAACAGTAGATCTACTTTTAGTTCTTTGAGAAATCTCCATACTGATCTCCATAGAGGTTGTACTAATTTACATTCCCACCAACAGCGTATAAATGTTCCCTTTTCACCACATTCACACCAACATCTATTGTTTTTTTGAATTTTTATTAATGGCCATTCTAATTGGGGTTAGATGGTATCTCATTGACGTTTCCCTGATGATTAGTGGTGTTGAGCATTTTTTCATATGTTTATTGGCCATTTGTATATCTTCTTTTGAAAAAAATGCCTGTTCATGTCATTTGCCTAGTTTTTAATGGGGTTTGTTTTTTTGTGTGCTGAGTTGTTTGAGTTCCTTGTAGATTCTGGATATTAGTCCTTTGTCAGACACACAGTTTGTGAATATTTTCTCCCATTCTGTAGGTTATTTACTCTTTTGATGATTTCTTTTGCTATGCAGAAGCTTTTTAGTTTAATTAAGTCTCATTTGTCTGAGTTTGTTTTTATTGCATTTGCTTTTGAGGTCTTGATCATAAATTCATTGCCTAGGCCAATGGCCAGAAGAGTTTTTCCTAAGTTTTCTTCTAGGCTGTTTATTGTTTCAGCTCTTACATTTGAGTCTTTAATCCATCTCGAGTTAATATCTGTATATGGTAAGAGATAGGGATACAGTTTAATTCTTCTGCATATGGCTATCCAATTCTCTGAGCACTATTTATTGAATAGTATGTGTTTTTCCCCATGTATGTTTTTGTCTGCTTTGTCAAAAATCAGTTGGTTGTAGGTATATGATTTTATTTCTGGGTTCTCCGTTCTGTTCCATTCATCTATGTGTCTATTTTTATGTCAGTACCATGCTGGTTTGGGTTACTATAGCTTTGTATTATAATTTGAAGCCAGGTAATGTGATGCCTCCAGTTTCACTTAGGATTGCTTTGGCTATTCAGGCTCTTCTTTGGTTCCATATGAATTTTAGAATTAGTTTTTCTAATTCTGTGAAAAAAATGACATTGGTATTTTGATAGGAATTGCCTTGAATCTGTAGATTGCTTTGGGCAGTATGGTCATTCTAACACTATTGATTCTTCTGATCCATGAGCATGGGATGTTTTTCCATTTGTTTGTGTCATCTATGACATCTTTCATCAGTGATTTTCAGCTCTCCTTGTAGAGATCTTCTACCTCCTTGGTTAAATTTATTCCTGGAGATTTTATGGGTTTTTTTTTTTTTGCAGCCATTGTAAATGGGATTGATTTCTTGATTTGGTACTCAACTTGGTCATTGTTGGTGTATAGAAATGTTATTGCTTTTTGTACATTAATTTTATAATCTAAGACTTGGCTGAATTCATTTATAGAATCTAGGAGTCTTTTGGAGGAGTCCTTAGGGTTTTCTAGGTAAAGGGTTTTCATATCATCAGCAGACAGAGATAATTTTACTTCCTCTTTTCCGGTTTGGATGCCCTTTATTTCCTTCTCTTGCCTGATTGCTTTGGCTAGGACTTCCTGTACAATGTTGAA
>NW_012140302.1:287927-291322 GCF_000956105.1 Propithecus coquereli
CTATCTTTCTAGTAATGTTTCCTGTCAGCCTCTAGAACTCCCTCTTAGTGCAGTCTGCTGGCAATAAACTCTCTTAGTTTTTGTCTGAAATGGTGTTTTGTCTTCATTCCTTGAATGATATTTTTGCTGGAGACAGAATTCTGTGTTGACAGGTTCTTTTCTTTCAGCTCTTTAAAGACACCTTTCCACTGTCTTCTGGCCTCTTGTTTCTGATGTAAAGTCAGTTTAAAGACAAAATTTTCTCTTGCTAAACTAGTGACTACCTCTTTAACATAATTTTTCAATGTTATAGGTTAACAGTCTCTTATCTCTTTTCTGTACCTTAAAAAAAAAAAAGCTTCCAAAGGTGGGAGGAAGGAGCCACATATCATATATATCATTGTTTTTGTTTAAGGTTTGTGTTTTAAGGTTTAAGTTGGGACACTAAGGCTTTTAGATGAGAGCCCCAGCATGGGTAACATTTAGAACTCAAATACTGAACAAGCTTCATAACTTTGTGCCAACTATCTGCCTGCTCTGAGCCTGCATGTGAGTAGCTGAGCATGGATGGAGAAAATCCCATGGTGCTAATCAGTCTCAGTTTAAATTGGTGACCTCAAATCTCAAATGAGCAGCCAGCAGGGTCAGCTAATCCCTAGTAAATCACCTTCTCTCTTTCAAGACAGCAATTTCATCTCTGCGTCTTACTGCATATTCACCGAGGAAACAGATGCATGAAGATGAGTACTCCCTTCTGTTCCTAGCCCTACAGCCACTGACCTTGACCTCCTTCTCTTATTACAATGGAAGAAGTGTCCCTCCATATGGCTATAGCCTATCCCTCACCTTTGTACTGAATTCCATCTCTGCAAATACTTAAAAACTTTGCTTCTGCAATAATCCTCTCATTCTCTTGCTTTATTAGTTTCTTCTCTGCACTAGATCACTCCCATCTGCATACAAACAAGCCTTAATGTTGCTTTTCTTAAAAATAAATAAGTATACTTTGGAGAGTCCACAGTCCCTTCTGGCCTCTACTATATTTGTTCTGCTTCTCTGCCCTGCAAATTTCCTCCAAGTTGTCTATATGTCTCTCTCCACCTTCTTGCCTCCCTTCTCACTCACTCCAAGGGGCTTTCCTTCCCACCATCCCAATGAAACTGCTCCCACCTTGCCCAATCCATTGGTTAAGTTTCCACTCTCTTTTTGTTCAACCCCTAGCAGCACTAGACATGACTGGCCACTCCCTCCTTCTTGAATATGGTCTTCTCAAGCCTTTGCTGTGACCACACTCTTTCCAGTTTTCCTCCTGGCCCTGACTGCCCTCTTGGTCTCTCCTGCAAGCATCTCCTATTCCAGCTCCTTAGGAAGCAGCCCAGGACCTGACCATCCTCTCTTCTCCTCCACCCTGATCTTCTTCTAGATGGTGGTTTTCTCATCTAGGAGCACCGATGTGCTCATGACCCCCAAATCTATAGCTGCAGCTGGATCTTGCCTATGTGCTCCAAACTTTCGTATCCAGCAGCAAGTGACATCTCCACAAAGATGTCTAATTTCAAACTTAACATGTTCAAAGCAAACTGTTTATTTCCCTCCCACAGACCTGCTCCTTCCCCAGGCTTTCCCAACTCCGGGAATGGCACCACGACCTATCCCACTATTCAGGTCATAAACTTAGACATTAGTCTTTTCCTCTTTCCCTGCATCCCCATCCATCAGCACTTATAGACCTACCTCCACATGTAGCCTGACCCTAACGACTTCTTGTCTCCACTGCTACAACCCTGTCCATCACCGCTCTGCTGGACGTCAACAACAACCTAATAGGCTTTCCTGCTTCACGTCTTGTCCCCACAGTCCATTTTCCCTCAGCAGAAAGATGTTTCAAAAGCATAAATCAGATGTCATTCCCCTGCTTAGAATCCTCTAATGAAACATTTTATCTGTAAATATATACTCCCTCTATCTCTGTCCTCTATAAAAATCTAGAAACAATGACCAACCCAGTAGCAATAAGCATCCCTGGCACATAGGTTGTAGCTGTGAAATACCATTTCCCACTGAAAGTAGCCAGGACTTAGTAAATGACTGCTTCCACATCTGGGGCAAGAAACAGACAAAATGGGCCAGAAATATTTTGTCATAACAGAACCTATCAAAGACTACTAGAGTCATGTCAAAAGGACTCAGAAAACAAATCAAAAAGGTTCCCACTGAGCAAAGATGGGACAGTTTAAGCTTTAATAGAGATAGCACTGTAATTGCAATGGATTGGAATCATCAAATATGCTGAAATCCATGAGTTCACAATGATACTGAAAATAGGATAGTAGCTCACCTTTGAAGGGTGGTAGGAAACAAATTCATTATCTTCAACACTGATAATTAAAGAAGAAAAATTAAGCATTTAGCTTTTTCTACATTAACCATATCATTGCTTAACAAGTAATAGATTAGGGGAAGCATCTCTTCATAAAAAAGACTCCAACTAATAAATGAAAAAGAGGTGATAGAATTAGAATATCACCATGTTACAACCTCCAGTGGATTAACAGGCATAGGCATAACGGTATCACTGGCTGCTAAAATCACAGAAAGACAGACAACCAAACATTAATGTACCCTCTGATGAAAGAGCATCTGTCGTCTTGCCACAGGGATCCAAATTTGTGTCTAATCAAATCTCTACATCCAGATGCTAATTTGCATGAAATAGAGAAGACAGAGGAACATGTCGAATGTGAGTTGAATGTTGAATATGCGGTCAGCAAAAACTTAGGCTTGGAAAACTCCACAAATCAAACCTCCCTGGCTCTGCATTATAAGGAAAAAAAGAGGATGAAAGGGGAACCTATAAATCAAAAGACTTAAAACATATATAAAGTCAATTTTTTTAAAAAACTGTGCAAAACAATAATGTCTAAGGATGTACATTTGGGTGATAAACTATAAGGAAATGCAAAGCAGTGATTACTATGAAAGTCAGGGTAGTGGTCACCTTTGGGAGAAGGAAGGTGGTTGGGGTCGGGGCAGAGTCCATGGAGGGTTCCTGGGGGGGGATAAAAAGTTCTGTTTCGTGACCTGGGCGGTGGATACAAGAATGTTTGCCTTCTAACAATTAAGCCATACATTTGTTTTGCTTGATTTTCTACATCTGTGTTTTATTGTGTGATTTTTTTAAGTAAAAAAAAAAAAAAAATACACCTCTAATGCAGGATTTGGCAAACTTCTTTTAAAGGGCCTGACAGTAAATATTTTAGGTTTTGCAGGCCAAGAGGCAAAATCGAGAATGTTACGTAGGTACTCATATAACCATTTAAAATGTGGGGTGTTTTGTTTTGTTTTGTTTATAGACAGGGTCTTGCTCTGTTGCCCAGGCTGGAGTGCAGTGGTGTGATCAGAGCTCACTGCAACCT
>NW_012140302.1:291430-297095 GCF_000956105.1 Propithecus coquereli
GGCTGGAGTGCCCATGGCGTCAGCCTAGCTCACAGCAACCTCTCACTCCTGGGCTCAAGCGATCCTCCTGCCTCAGCCTCCAAGTAGCTGGGACTACAGGCACGCACCACAGTGCCGGGCTAATTTTTTCTATTTTTAGTTGTTTGGCTAATTTCTTCCTAATTATAGTAGAGACGGGGTCTCGCTCTTGTTCAGGCTGGTCTCGAACTCCTGAGCTCAAACGATCCGCCCGTCTCGGCCTCCCAAAGTGCTAGGATTACAGGCGTGAGCCACCGCACCCCGCCTATTATTATTATTTTTTGTAAGACGGGGTCTCACACTCCTGACCTCAATCAATCCTCCCTCCTGGACCTCCCAAAGTGCTGGAATTACTGGCGTGAGCCGCTGCACCGGCCACCACTACGGTATTTTAAAATGCATAAGGATAAACCCCTAGCACTGTGACCCTCCAGGGTCCACTAATCCTTGAATTCCCAATCCCGGCTGGCTTCCACCCCGCCGTCCACGTGACCCGATGCCTTCGCCAGGTTCCCAGGAGCGCTGCTCCCTTGCCACGCTGGTCCGCAACGACCCCCACGTCGCTAAGCAACAGGCGGACGCAACCGCCACCTTCTCTTCCCCAAGATGCCGGGGAGGAGGGCAGGGAGCGAGCACGCACGCGCACCGCCAGCCCCGGGTCCCACCCAGGGCCCTGGGCGAGCTCCGCTCCTAGGAGAAAGGGGAGAACTTAAGGACATCCAATTCTTAAACCCTGGAAATAGGCAAAAGAGCGCTTCCTAAAGCCTGTGTCCAGACTCTCCTCACAAGTCCTCTACTACGTCCTAGTCACTCAAGCTGTGGTCTGGTGGACTAGCCGCAGCGACAGCATCACATGGGAGCCTGCTAGAAATGCAGAATTTCGACCCCACTTCAGACCTACAGAACCCCTGTCTGCATTTTGAACGAGATCCCAGGAGTTCCCTATACATATTAACGTTTGACAGGCGTTGTTTGCTTTCACAATCCACATAAGTCAATGCCACAAATAAATACATCAAACCAGGAACACCTCTTATAGGCAGGGTGAATTTTTAACTTTAGATGCTAAAAGAGAACCTTTATGATTTATAAGAGGAAATTCCCACCTTTGAGTTCCCTAAACTCAGAAAGGGTGAAAATTCCTTCCTGTCTTCTCTGACCATCAGTTCAGGACAGAATGCATCATTGACCTCTAGTTCCTGCTCTCAAAGCCATTGGGGAAACCAGAAAAGACAATTTCCACTCCCAGAATAAAAGTGTTGCTTCTTTCAAACAAGGTGAAAAGAGGGTCTCAAAGAATGGGTGCCTTGGACCTGCCAAGATAAGTAGGTCAACTGGCAACACAAGGGAAATCCCAGTTCCAGGGAAGACAGAGCACCACTGTCTTTAACAACAATGTGAGCACCAAAACGGTGCTCACATAACCCAGCTGAATAGCTCCCAGAAAACAGACCCCATTTCCATCTTAAAGGCCAAAACGAAATTCCTACAAATACTAAGACAGTGGATTGGTACTCCTGAGAGAATTTCACAGGTCAGTAACTTCCCTGTCTGGTGAGTTGTCTCCACCTCCGTCTATCTTGGGAAGCTGCAGAACTTAAATTTAACTTCCTCATCAGATGACAGTGGCAAACCAGAATAGACACATCCCAACCCTACAAGAACCACTTTGCTTCGCTGGGAAACACTAAACAGAAGAGATTGACTCACCAAAGAACATCACCTTTTTTTTTTTAGCCAGTCAAATTTAGCAGCGGGGGGGTTGTATACCAACTTTAGTGACACTAATGTTAATAAATTCTGATGACCCACTACCATCAGACCAGCCAGAACATCACATTTAAAGAAAAGAAAATGATCATTTTTTTAATGGCAAGGAGAAAATAATAAGATGGAGGAAAAACGTATTTCAGACAGAAAACAACTAAAAATTTTTTTTCTAAAAATCCACAATACATGATACAACACTTATGAACCTTGACATTATGTTAAGTGAAAGAAGCTAGTCACAAAGGATCACATATTATAAGATTCCATTTATATGAAAAGACCAGAATATGCAACTCTCTAGAGACAGAAAATAGATTAGTGGTTGCCTAGGGCTAGGAAGGATGAGAGCATTGGGGGTTAATGGCTAAAGGATTCTGGGTTTCTTTTGGAGATAAGGGAAATGTTCTAAAAGTTATTGTGGTAATAGATACACAACTTTGTGAATATACTAAAAACCATACAAAGTATAAAATTGTGTAAATGTGTGAATTGTATGATATGTAAATTACATTTCAATAAAGCTGTTTAAAAAAATTCATGGCTCCACACTAGATCCATATTAGTCTAAAACATGGAGTTCCTACTATAACACAAAGACTTTCTGGGCAAAATCTGAAAAAAAGTTGATGTCAGTACTGGGTAGAGGCCCTGCTAGGTTTATATAGCAACACACTCCCTTCTCAGTTTGGGAAAGAATTTCACAGTCTTGTCTCAAGATCATCAGTCTCACAGAAATCCCCATCTGGCTGTAGGTTCCTGTTCCAGAAACACTGGAAAAACCAGAAAAACCAAAACAGGCAAAACACACTTTCAAAACAACACCTTTAATCTACGTGGGCAAGGGGAGAAACAAGGGATCATGGGACAGACATTAATAGACTGTGTCAGAATAGGAAGTTGAGAATTTACTATTACCATAGGAACTCAAGTCCAAAGTAGACCACACATTCCCCAAAGAAATCATGTTTCAAAAGTTCTCAAAAAAACATAACATTCAAAGAATGGTGGCTAAAAGAGACCACCTGGATGGCTAAGGTCTTCTTGGTGACCACACTGACCTCAGCCGGGCTACCCCTATTGAACTTTGACCTTGGCAAATTCTCTTCTCTCTTCCCAATCCATTTTTTTGTTTGTTTGTTTATTTTTTTGGAGACAAGGTCTCGCTCTGTTTCCCGAGCTGGAGTGCAATGGCGTCGTCATAGCTCACTGCAACCTCAATTCCTGGGCTCAAGTTCCTGCCTCAACCTCCCAAGTAGCTGCAACTACAGACACACACCACCATGCCTGGCTAATTTTTCTATTTTTTGTAGAGACAGGGTCTCGCTATGTTGCTCAGGCTGGTCTCCAACTCCTGGCTTCAAATAATCCTCCTGCCTTGGACTCCCAAAGTGCTGGGATTACAGGCATGAGCCACAGCACCTGGCCTTCCCAATGTGTTTAATTTCCCAAACCAAGGGTAGAGAGCATTATGGGAATCCCCATGAGGATCCTGGCTGCGCCCACAAAGGCCTGTGTTGGGTAACAGCTGTAGCTGTTACCATGGAAAGACAGAAGGGGGAGGTGGGACAGGTATGTCTCTTACCCTAAAGCAAAACACTCAAAACCTTAGGGCATTGGGAGGATTAAAGAGAGATCTCTGTAGCTGTCAGCGAACACCTTGGTCCTGCATGACACCCTGGATTCTCTCTAATTCCCAGGCAAATTAAAAGACTAAATGTTCTCAAGCAATTAATAAAGCAGATGCTGTTTGGCTTGTGTGTCTCCTATAGACTCCTGCTTTAGTCCCTAAGGACAAAACGGCCATCTCTGATGCCAAGGACAAAAGGCATTGGCAAGTGCCTAGAACAGTGCCTAGCACATAGTAGACATTCGCTAAATATTTGTTGAATTTCTCTCGAATGAATGCTGACATTCCCTTGGCACTCTCTGCCTTCTTCCCTCAGCCTAGAAAAACACACACGAAACACACACACACACTAAGTTGAACCCATACCTGTTCATTGCAACCCCATTTCATTGGTAAGGTTGCAAAATCAATATGCATAACAATGATTACTGCTAGAATACAGATTTCAGTGGGCAAGGCATTTTGTTAATTGTGTTACTAATGTACTCTAAACGCCTAAGATAATGCCTGGCACATAGCAGGTCCTCAATGAATATTCGTTTAATACCGAATGAATTAAGGTCCTATTGTGTGCCAGGCGCAGTCCTAGGCGAGTTCAGCTGGTGTCCCCTTCCCAATCACTTCCACCCAGGCGGCGGCGGCTGCCCTGAGTCCTCCTATCACCAGGGGCCGCTGTGGGAAACGCCTGGCTTCCTTCCCACGTCACTCTTTGACCCCGAAGTCACTGCCCGGAGCTAAGATGGCAGCGTCGGTGGCAGCCGCAGCCCGGCGGCTGCGGCGGGCCATTCGAAGGTCGCCTGCCTGGCCGGGCCCCAGCCGTCGGCCGATCTCATCCGAGCCCCCTCCAGCCCAGGCTTCGGCCGTGCGGGACGCCTTCCTGAGCTTCTTCCGGGACCGCCATGGCCACCGGCTGGTGCCCTCCGCTTCCGTGCGGCCTCGCGGCGACCCCAGCTTGCTTTTCGTCAATGCGGGCATGAACCAGGTTGGGGCTGAGTAATACTGATCGGGGGCGGGGTTTGTGAGTTTTCCGGTGAGGAAAGGCACTGCGGGATTGGGCAAAAGAAGCAAGGGGCGGAGCTCATAGATTTTGGGGAAAGAGGGTGGTGCTTGGTTAGGTAAAATGATTGGGGGCGGGGCTCAGGTTATATATAGTTAGGGCTTGGGGAGGGCTTGACCTGCGTGGGAATTTATGGACTGGGATTGAGTTATAGGTCCAGGAACGGTGGGTGTGGAGTCCTGTGGGGGCAAACTGGTGGGGGAAGTCTGGTTTCATTTATTCATTCCTTAAATAAAGATAACTCATTCATTAAATAAATGTTTATTGAGCACCTACTATGTGCTGGGCACTGTTCTCTAACCACTTACCTTCTCTAGACTTCCTTGTCCTTGGAGGGAGAGGGTGGCGGGATAAGTTAACCTTAGAGGCTGCCCGAGATCCCTACTAAATGTGGTCTCAGTTTTGTACCCTGAAGTTACTGGGTGTGTTTGAAGAAGCTGAGATGGAGGATGCCACTTTTCAATGCTGTTTCCAGTTACCAGCACATTCCTCCTTCTTTTACCTTGCCTAATTTACTAGCAGAGGGTCTCTGAGTCATGATTTATTTATCGCTTCTCTGCCCCCCACACACCAGAGGTGGCTGTCCCCAGTTTCCCAGGTTGCACCTTAGACCAAGACCACATCGGACTCTCAGGAACACAGTCAGCCTTCAGTCTGAACAGCCATCCCTCTCCCCACTCCCCACCTTTCCCTTCTCTGAGGAACTGAGACATCCCTCTCTCCCTCCCCGCTTCATGTGCCTCCAGTTCAAGCCAATCTTTCTGGGCACCGTGGACCCACGAAGCGAAATGGCAGGCTTCCGACGGGTGGCCAACAGCCAGAAATGTGTGAGAGCCGGAGGACGCCATAGCGACCTGGAAGATGTGGGCCGAGACCTTTCCCATCATACCTTCTTTGAGATGCTCGGCAATTGGGCCTTTGGGGGTGAATATTTTAAGGTGAGTCTCTAGGGAGCTCTGGAGTTAAGAAAGGGTTGAAATGGTCAGTGATCAGCCAAGACGGGAGTCAAGGTTAGTCCTGTCTTCACTCTCCTGTCTGCTTAGGCAGGGCCCCATGCCAGATACCGAGGCGATGTGCTAGTTGAGCATGTGTAAGAGGAATTCTATCTCACTTTCTGGACTGGCTTGTAAGTCCCATGAGGGCAGAGACCGTGCCTCCTTTGGAATGGCTGGTCAAAAATTATATGGATAGGC
>NW_012140302.1:297525-351733 GCF_000956105.1 Propithecus coquereli
GGACTTGAAAGAAGATAGGGTTTAGAAGAGGGGGAAAGCTTTCTGGGAGGAAAAAACTCAGAGGCAGAAATGGTCATGGGTTGTTCTGGGAACAAGATGGGCAATGGTAATGGTTTTGTCTTAAGCTGAGGGCTGAACTCACGTGGCTTGATTGGCACTTCAGTGGGACCGCCCTCTCATGTACCTTCCGCTCTCCACCCCATGCTGGTTTCTGCCACAGGAGGAGGCTTGCAGCATGGCCTGGGAACTGCTCACTCAGGTCTATGGGATCCCTGAGGACAAGCTCTGGGTCTCCTACTTTGGTGGTGACCCCAAAGCAGGGCTGCACCCAGACCTGGAAAGCAGGGACATCTGGCTCAGTTTAGGGTAAGTCAACCCCCTCCTTATGTCCACTCCTAGAGGACAGGAGGACTAGGAAATAGAGACACCAGCACCAGTCCTCAGAGTCTCAGCATATCCCAGGATACTGTGGGGCCAGCCCTGTTCCTCTTGCTGGGCTGGGACTTGAAGGAGGGGCTCTCACGGCAGAAAGGGTCGCAGCTTCTGGGTCTGTCCATCTCTCACCACTCACCTGCCTTTCTCCCCAGAGTGCCTGCGAGCCGTGTGCTTTCCTTTGGCCCACAAGAGAACTTCTGGGAGATGGGGGATATTGGCCCTTGTGGGCCCTGTACCGAGATCCATTACGACCTGGCTGGTGGGGTGGGAGCCCCGCAACTGGTGGAGCTTTGGAATCTGGTCTTCATGCAATACAACAGGTAATGGGGTGCCGAAGCAGGAGGAGAATCCCTAGCCGGAAGTGGAAAAGGTGGCAGTCAGAAGACTCAGATTCATTTCTTGTAATGACAAACACTTAGATGGTCCTTATTATGTGCCAGGCACATTTCTAAGCACTTTTCACATAATAACTGGTTTAATCCTAGTCTTTGCCTGTGTCAGTTTAAACAAGTCACTGCTGCTCTCTGGCCTCTTATCATATGATGGAGTTGAACATGATGGTCTCTAGATTTCTTCTCTTCGCAACATGTCTCTTTCTACGGGCAAAGAATTCTGTCCCAGAAGGGGATGTCTGGGTTCCAGGCAAGGGCCTGAGTAAGGGATGAGGGTAGAGATAGCCCTTTATGAGAAAGGACAGGACCCAAGGCCATCATCCTCTGATGTTGGGGAAGGGGAGCCCACTGCCTGTCTGGTTCCTCCCGCTGTCAGCCCTGTTGGGCCTCTCCTCATTCCTCTACTCCTCTCTTTGCACACCTTCCCCTGGCCAGAGAGGCAAATGGAAGCCTACAGCCCCTGCCTCAGCGGCACGTGGACACAGGAATGGGCCTGGAGAGGCTGGTTGCTGTGCTGCAAGGCAAACACTCCACTTACGACACTGACCTCTTTTCCCCGCTGCTCAACGCCATACACCAGGTGAGCCTGCCTCTTCCCTTCCAGAAGCCCCTCTGACCTCCTCGTCACCAGCACTCAGCCCCATTGCTTTCCATCTTTGTTGAGAATCCAAAGTGTTCCCAGCATCTGGGGATAGTGACCACCCAAGGATCCCAGGGTGTCAACATGAGACTGGGATTCGTCGTTCATTACTTAGCGTTGCTCCTGACTCCTTCCCTCCTTCACTTATTCAAAAAATATGTGTTGAGTGCCTACTTTGTGTTACGTTCTTTGTGCTTGGTACAGAAGATACAGCAGTAAATGGAAAAGAAATCACGGAAACTACATTTTAACATGAGAGACAGGCAATAAATAAATGCATTAGAGAACAAGATAGCAGCTTACAGACTGTGAACGGGCAGTAAACATGGGTGATAATAATTAGGAGGAAGTGGGGTAAGAGGAATTTTAGGACAGGTGTTTGGGAAAGGCTGACTAAGGAGAGGATCTTGGAGCTGAGACCTGAAAGAGGAAGACTCAGCCATAGGAAGCTCATTCCAGGCAGAGGGGACAGCAGGTACCAAGGCCTTAAGGCAGGCAAGGGTTTGACATGTGTCAAGAACAAAAAGGCGACCAGCTAAAGTAGAGGGCAGGGGATGTAGTTGGAGTGTGTGCCAGTTAGCTTTTGATGCATAACTAACCACGCTAACACTCAGTAGCTTAAACCGACAACCATTTATTTAGCTCATGAGTCTGGGGATAGCAGTTTAGGCTGAGCTTAGCTGGATCATTCTTTTGGTCTTGTGTGAGCTCACTCATACCTATGTGGTCAGCTGCAAGGCAGCACTTCTGAGGGTTGGGGCTGTCAGTTTGGGGAATGAGGGCTGACTAGGCCTGCATCTGTCATCATCCAGCTGGCTATCCTGGGCTTGCCCACATCACAGCTGGGCAAACTTCCAAGAAGGAGAGCAGAAGCTTAGGCTCAGAACAGTGTTGTTTCCACTATATTCTGTTGGCCAAAACAAGTCACAAAACCAGCACAGATTCAGAAGATGGAGAAATAGATTCTATCCCTTGGTGGGAAGCAGCTATAAAGTCATATTGCAAAGTGGCATATGCACAGGAAGGGACCACTTTTGCAAACAATCTACCATAGAGAGGAAGGCAGGAGTCCAATCTTAAGGGGCCTTGAAATCCAAAGTGGGGCTTTTATTCAAAGTGTGGTGAGAAGGGCTCTAAGTGGGCGTGAGGGAGCATGAGCTAATGTATGCTTTTAAAACCTCCTCCTATTGCTATGCGGAGGACGAGCTGGAGGGACACAGTGTAGAAGCTGAGAAACCAATTGGGAGGCTATTATCAGTCCAGGCAAGAGGCCATAGGGCGTGGCTTCAGCTGGTGGTTGAGAAAGTAGAGAAAAGTAGATTGATTTGAGAAATCTCATGGAGGTAGAAACAAAAGAGCCCACTGATGGATTGGATGGGGAGGGGAAGAGATCAAAGATGTCTCCCAGGTTGTTGACGTCAGCAACACATTGAATGACACGACTGCTTACTGAGATGGGGAAGCTCCGGGAAGAGACAGGTTTGGAGCTGGGTGAATCAAGCTCTCTGTTTGGAGCACTCGTATATGCAGCCTCCCTCCATGCCCCCTGTAAAGACGGTGGAGGCTGGAGCAGGAAGTGGGGAACTCTTGGAGTCCGACAGTCCTGGTTTAAATCTCAGATCTGCTCCTAGTGAGTGGCGTGGCCTCCTCTCACTTAATTCCTCTGACCTCTGTCTCCTGCTCTTTAAAGTAAGTATAGTAATACCTCCCGGAACCAGCTGTTTTGGGGGTTAGATGTCACGTTGGGCAACTATCTGCCCCATTCTGATGGTAGAAATTCAGTAAATGATCACAGAGATGGTGATCGTTAGCGCCGACTGTGAGCCTGCCAGGGCAGGGACTGGTCCCCCACCTGTGAGGCTTCTCAGCCTGCAGTCCAGACTGGCACGGCCGTTCCGGATGTGGTTGGCTTTGGGGCTGAGGAGGCCGTAAAGGTGATAAAGAGAATCCACCTGGGCCAGCTCAGGCAGGGCCCGCAGCGCGTCTCCTTCTCTCCTGCTTTCAGGGCTGCGGGGCACCCCCTTACTTGGGCCAGGTAGGGGTGGCAGACCAGGGGCGCACAGACATGGCGTACCGCGTGGTGGCTGACCACATCCGCACACTCAGCGTCTGTATCGCCGATGGCATCTCCCCTGGGATGTCAGGCGCCCCGTGAGTCTGGAAGGGCTACAGAGAAGGCGGGGGCAGCTGGGCGTTGCAGGGGTGAGGAGGGAAGGAAAAGCAGAGGTGGGCGGGGTTGAGCTGGTAGGAGAGATGGGGAGGAGAGAGTTTTAGGATGGGAGCACACACTCTGGACTTTGTCCTCCCTGCTCCCCATTTCGTTGACCAGGGGCTGCTGGGGCTTCACATCTGGGCTCTGAACCCCTCTAGGCTGGTTCTTCGTCGGATCCTCCGTCGCGCTGTGCGGTTCTCCACAGAGGTCTTACAGGCCCCACCTGGCTTCCTCGGCAGCCTGGTGCCTGTCGTGGTGGAGACGCTGGTAAGAGCAGAGGCTCCTCCCTCCTCTGGGCCTCCTGGCACTCAGGGAGCCTACTGCCGAACCCAGGCAGTGCCCCCAGGCTGGGCACCAGGGCTCCCACTCTAAATGTCCAGCCCAGCATCCTGTCAGCAGGCTGAGAAAGCTGTACTTGCTCACAAGAAACAGGGAGTCTTCCAGAGCTTCCTTGCCCAAGCTGCTGAGCCTTTGACCTTGGGACCCCCTTCTGTCCATACCCCACCCCACAGGGAAACTGATTCCCCATTTGGGTCCCTCCCCCTGTCCCTGTGTGTCTGAGCTTCCAAGGCAGGTGTCCTTGGGGAGGCCCAGGGTGGGGAGGTGGAGAAGGGGCTAGTCGCCTTCCACACCTCCTCACCCCTCACCACCTTCCCAGGGAGAGGCTTATCCGGAACTGCAGAAGAACTCAGCCCAGGTACTGGGTTCAGAGGGGCAGGGAGGGGCTGATGGGAGAGTTGTGGAGTGAGGCCCTCCCTCCAAGGAGACCCAGCTCCACTTCTGCCATGCCCGGGTTCAGATAGCCAGCCTGGTGTCGGAGGACGAGGCGGCCTTCCTGGCCTCCCTACAACGGGGTCGGCGGATCATTGATCGGACTGTGAGTCGCCTGGGGCCTTCAGATGTGTTCCCTGGTGAGTAGGGTACCCAGCCTGTGCTGGAGGGGCTCGCTTCCACCCAATGTTCCTCTCTCCCTGTACTCTGCCCCCAACACCAGACCCCTCTGTAGCAGGAACACCACCCTGCCTCTCCCCACTTCCACACTGCCCAGCCAGCCCTGCCTCTGCCCCCTGTCACTGCTTTCCAAGGTTGGCTTCATGGCTAGGCTGAAGCCATGTGCCCAGGGAGTACCCTGGACTACCCAGGGTAGTCCAGGCTTTGGGTCATGAAGCCTGAAAGTGATTCCACTTCTGGGACTGCCCGCTATGGAGAGGGGGCATTTGTGCTGGCATCTGGTGGCTTTTGTGTGGTTAGAAAAACCCTGGCCTTAATTCTCCCTCACTTTCCTCCCCTCCCCTCCGCAACATCCTTTGTCTTCCTTCCTCAAAGCTGAGGTGGCCTGGTCCTTGTCACTGTCTGGGAACCTGGGGCTCCCCCTGGACCTGGTAGAGCTGATGCTGGAGGAGAAAGGGGTGCAGCTGGACACTGCTGGGCTGGAGCGGCTGGCCCAGGAGGAGGCCCAGGTACAGGCTGGGGCACCCCGATGCTGGGCTCTGTTGGGGCGCATCAGCCCCTTCCCCAGCCCTGCGCTCCTGGGAGAAGAGCCACAGCCATTGGGAGGAATCAAGAGGCTGACATAGGGTCTGTCCCCTCAACTATGAAGGTGATAGGACAGGGTTTCCAAAACCTCAGGCCACAGAGGAACGCTAGCCGGCAGTGGGCTAAATAGAAGAGCAGACGCCAGCACAGCGTCCTAGAGGGGGGCCTCCAGGGACAGCAGTGAGCGGGGAGGCCTGACCCTGAGGCACCCGCACGATGGATGGTTCACCAGCCAGCCCAGGGTCTCTAGCAGCCGGCCAAGCTCGGAGGTCTTCTTCCAGAGCGGGCTGCAGGGTCCACACAGCTGTGTGACAGGGACAGGGCTGTGTGAGGCTCAAGTCCCACTGCATTCTCTGTTCACTCTTCCACACAACACCCATCCCACAGCATCGGGCACAGCAGGCTGAGCCGGTTCAGGAGCAGGGACTGCGGCTTGATGTCCATGCACTGGGGGATCTGCAGCGCCGAGGGGTGCCCCCAACCGACGACAGCCCCAAGTACAGCTACTCCCTGGGACCCAACGGGGATTATGGTGAGAGCCTGGACTGAGGCTGGTAGCCACAAGCTTGACTGTGGTTGAGAAAGACATCAAAAATAGTTGCTATTAATACTTGCCCCTATGCATTACCCAGGGTAACCACCAGGGGTCGCTGCAGCCCCCCAGCTGGAAGTGCCCCCAGCCCAGTGCCTGTTGGCCCTGAGGCACAGGCCCTCCTCCCACATCCCCAGCCCTTGCCTAGCACTGATAACCATTCTGCTCCCTGGCAGAGTTCGGCACCTGTGAGGCCCAGGTGCTACAGCTGTATACAGAGGACGGGACAGCCGTGGCCTCCGTGGGAGAAGGCCAGCACTTTGGCCTCCTCTTGGACAGGACCAACTTCTATGCTGAACAGGGGGGTCAGGCTTCTGACCGTGGCTATCTGGTGCGGGCAGGGCAGCAGGTGAGTGTCCCTCCCCGCCTCCCCAGAGGCTAATTTGTGTGGAAGGCAGGCCTGAGCCTGGATGGGAGCCCAGGGGAGGGAAAGGCTACAGGCGGTCACTCAAGCGCCTTGGCCCTGCCCTTCTCCAGGACGTGCTGTTCCCAGTGGCCCGGGCCCAGGTCTGTGGGGGCTTCATCCTGCATGAGGTGGTAGCCCCTGAGTGCCTGCAGGTAGGGGACCAGGTGCAGCTGCATGTGGATAAGGTGAGGACCCTCCCCCACCGTGCTTGAGATCCTGGAGCTCCCTCACTGTCCCCACCCCCTGCCCTCACCCAGGACCCTGGGTGACAAGAGTATTTCAGGCCTGGCGTCTGGGCTGCATGGAGAAGCACACGGCCACCCACCTGCTAAACTGGGCACTGCGGCAGGCCCTGGGCCCTGGCACAGAGCAGCGGGGCTCCCATCTCAATCCCGAGCGGCTGCGCTTCGATGTGGCCACCCAGGTGAGCCAGGCACAGACAGGCTTCCTGTGAGGTGACGGCCTTAAAAAGAGACAGTCTGGTATTATGGGGGGTTGACCAGTCTGAGGGCCAGGGCTCTGGGCCCAGCACTGCTGCCCATCCACTGTGGGACCTGGGGCAAGTCCCTTCCCCTCAGGCTCCTGTGCCAGTGAGGGGTCAGGCCAGAGAGTGCCTGGGTCCTCTCCCAGCTCTGATGTTGTAGGATTTGGAAGTCTTCCAGCAGGGGCCCTCCCTTCCCCTCCAGCCACCTGCCTTCCTCGCTCCTGCTGGGACCCGAGCCAGCACCTGGGCTGCCCTTCCCTTCTCTAGCACCTGTCTGCTTCCCCTCCTTGTACATCTGGCTGAGATCCCTCCTCCAGGAAGCACTTGCTGACGAATCCCCATCCCACCAGCCTACTCCTTGCTCCTGCATCTCCCCGCCCTGTATTCTTCTTCCATCGGGCTGCCCCCTGCAAGCTCCCTGTGGACAGAGCCTTCTTTTAGTTTCTTTATCAACTTTTCATACCTGGCGAAAGGTTTGCAGTTTCCAGTAGGCCCAACTCCCAGGTGGCTTTCTAAGGAAAAGAATTGTCTGCTCCACCACTAGCTACTGTTCTAGAACCTGGAGATAGTTCAGTGAACACTGACTGCTTTTTAACGTATCAGGTGCAAGCATGGGGCTGACTGCCTGGCAATCTGTCCATTTCCTCCCGCCACCCCACCAGGCCCCATTGACCCCGGAGCAGCTCCGGGCAGTGGAGCGCACTGTGCAGGAGGCCGTGGGGCTGGATGAGGCTGTGTACATGGAGGAGGTGGCTCTGGCACTCACCGCCAAAGTCCCTGGCCTGCGCTCTCTGGATGAGGTGGGTTGGGGGAGCCCTTCTGGTGGAGATCACCTGCCCCCTTCGGGCATACCCGGAGGCTTCCTCCTCCTTCTCTGGCGGTTGATGAGCCTGTCCCTTCTTGACCTCAGGTGTATCCAGACCCTGTGCGGGTGGTGTCAGTGGGGGTGCCCGTGGCCTGTGCATTGGACCCAGCCTCGCAAGCTGCACTTCAGACCTCTGTGGAGCTATGCTGTGGGACGTGAGTCACTCCTTTGTGCTGCACTGGCCCTGGGGCCCTGGATCCCCACCCTTCCTTGGTCTTTGGAGCCACCAGCCCTTGATTTAGGGTTCAAGCCTCTCCCTTCTCTCCCATCATCCCCCCGACTTTCTCGCCTCTTCCTCCCATAGGCACCTGCTACGCACAGGAGCTGTGGGGGACCTGGTTATCACCGGGGAACGCCAGCTTTCCAAGGGCACCACCCGCCTACTGGCCGTCACAGGGGAGCAGGCCCAGCAGGTCAGCACGCCACTGGGCCCGGGAGACTTCTGGGTATGGTGGGGAGCCCGGGACACACACAGCTGACATTCTCAGGCTCAGGGATGCCCAGTAGCAGAGCCGGAGTTTATACATGCTCACCAATGTGACCATACCAACTCTTGGCAGCTAGCATCTGCCATGATTATTTGGTGCTGGTGCCTTGATTGGTCCTGATTATTAAATATTTCTTATTTGGCCCCAGCCAGCAGTGAGTTGAGAGTCCCTCTCCTGGAGAGGCGAGTGTAAGCCTGGCAGCCCTGACCATCCTGTTCCCTCCCTGCAGGCCCGAGAGGTGGGTCAGTGTCTGGCCCGGGAAGTGGAAGCAGCTGCAGAGCGGCTGAGTCGGGGCAGCCGGGATGTGGCGGAGGCACAGCGGCTATCCAAGGACATGGGACGACTCACTGATGTGAGGACCACCCTCACCATGGGGTTCCCACCCTCTCCTGGCCCTGTTCCCTCCCCATACCCTCCCGAACTCTCTCAGGCTCCCCTGCGCTCCAGTTGGGTTGGGCTCCAGATGGCCGTCTGTAGGGCGGGCGTGGTCCCTCCCTCAGCGGCTGTGGCTCAGGGAAGGGCAAGGGTGATTCACCGCTTCTGGCCATAGGCTGTGGACACCACCACAATGCCCCAGTGGCAGCGGCGGGAGCTGCAGGCCACGCTGAAGGTGCTGCAGCGGCGTGCCAACACTGCCATCCGCAAGCTGGAGATGGGGCAGGTAAGGGGGGGTTGGCTGCCCCCATGTGCCCAGACACCCTCCAGCACACACCCTGAGAAGCCTGAAGGCTGGGACATGGAGGCGAGTCAGAGGCTGCAGGCTGCGTGAGCACATGGGGACGGGGTGGGTGGCAGCTTCTTTCTTCTCCTGCCAGCTGGGAGCCGTCACCAGGCCACTTCCCTCTTCTCTCTCTGCCAAACCGTGTCTGTCCCCAGGCTCCCAAGTCTGGCTCAGACTGTCCCTCCAAGAAGCCTGCTGACTTGATTAACACCATTCAACCCTCATTGCTCCTCTACTATGGGTCCCCTTCCTCCCGTCCCCTCCCAGTCCATCTGTGCTCCGACCTTCCTCCTTTCACCTTCAGCGATCTGTTTGTAGGGACCTGGAGCTATGATGACAGGGAGGAGGCAAGGGAGGTGAGGAAGGACACAGGTGGGACCCCAAACAAAGGCCACCTGAGGCAGAGCCCTGCCATCTCTGCTCGGAGCTGATGACTCCTGCTGGGGGAAGGGAAGAAGATGGGAGGGGATTGCTGGACTGGGGCCCAGTTCAGAGTGGGGCCTAACTGGAAACCTGCCTCTCAGCCTGACCCCTCTGCTGTCCTTCCTGCCCCACAGGCTGCAAAGAAAACCCAGGAGCTGCTGGGGCGGCACTCGAAGGGGCCTCTGATCGTGGACACAGTCTCCGCTGAGTCCCTCTCAGTAAGCGCTGGCAGAGGGAGGCTGCCCTAGGGTCTGGGGAGGACAAAGTCCTGACCGGGAGGTCGCTGGAGTCTGGGAAGCTACAGGGTCACCATCTGTCCTCCCTTGCCCAGGTGCTGGTGAAGGTGGTACGGCAGCTCTGCGAGCAGGCTCCCAGCACGTCCGTGCTCCTGCTCAGCCCCCAGCCCGTGGGGCATGTGCTTTGTGCCTGCCAGGTGGCCCAGGTGAGGGAAGGGGGGGTGTAGCCCACTGCCCCCACCCATCCTGGTCCAGCTCTCTGATTCCATGCCTTTATTCCTCCAGGCAAGGGAGCCAGGGCTGGGTAGAGTGATGTATGAGGACACTCCAGGACGGGGATAGGGCAGTCTCTTGTCCCTAAAGATGGCCCCTCACCCCCAAGAAGGCTCTGTGAGCCTCCCTAATTATCAACCCCTCTCCAGCCTCACATCCTTTGCGAACAAGTTGCAGACATTCATCAACATCCACACACACCCAGCCCAACCCTTCTCCTGTCTCCTCGCCCGACTCCCCCAGCCACGTGCTGGGCTGGGGAGGGGGTGCCATCTCCCGGGACTCCACTCTCAAGGGTACATTGCTGTGAGGGAGGGCCGCTCTGCACCGCTTCCCCTTCTGATTCTGTCCCTAGGATGCCACCCCCACCTTCACAGCAGAGGCCTGGGCGCTGGCAGTGTGCAAGCACATGGGGGGCAAGGCCTGGGGCTCTCGGGTGGTGGCTCAGGGCACCGGAAGCACCGCTGACCTGGAAGCTGCCCTCAGCACAGCCCGAGCCTACGCACTCAGCCAGCTGTGACCCAGGCCCATCCAGGGACCCACATGGACTAAAGGCAAGTGTCAGCAGCCCGAAGGAGCCAGCAGAAACTCCCTGCAGGCTGACCCAGAGGACTAGTGGCTGGAGGCCGAGCAGCTGGGCCAAAGAGGCCACCTGGGCTGGGCCCTACATGACACAAGGAGACCTGGGCTGGGGAAGGCAGAAGTGGGCCCAGAGACACACACAACCCCCCTTGGTGAATGTGAGGACAAGGGTGATTTTAAAAAGTATTTCACAGAGGATAGAAAGCCCCAGAAGGTTCTTTCACTTAAAAAAAAGTAGCTCTGGCCAGGTGCTGTGGCTCACACCTTTAATCCTAGCACTCTGGGAGGCTGAGGCAGAAAGATTGCTTGAGGTTAGGAGTTCAAGACCAGCCTGAACAAGAGTGAGACCCCATCTCTATAAAGAATAGAAAAATTAACCAGGCGCAGTGGTGCACTCCCAGCTACTCGGGAGGCTGAGGCAGGAGGATTGCTGGAGCCCAGGAGTTTGAGGTTGCAATGAGTTATCATGATGCCACTGCACTCTAGTCTGGGCAACAGGGTAAGATCTTGTCTCAAAAAAAACAAAAAACAAGCGTTTCCCCTCCCAGCAAGCTGGGATGGGTGCCCCATCACCAGGCTGACCTCTCACACTGGCTAAAAGGCCACCAGGATCCAAATGGGGACTATCCGCATTGCCATGCGTGCTCGGATAGGTTCCGCGTGCCGGGCTGCACTGACAAAAGGCTCCCGGGCTACCCAGGTCCAGAGCTGTCATGTGAAAATTGGTACAGCAGGGCAGACCCTCTCCGGTGTCACTTATTCTATTTCATCAACAATGACCTCTTGTTTTAATTAAAGCCTTGCTGTTTTGTTAATAAATTGAGCGACTGAGAATATGGCAAGCACCAAATAAACAACAGCCCTGCCCGTGTGGAGCTTGTCTCTAGTAGGGGAAACAGCAATGAAGAGAAAGAAGAGGGTGTCAGTCAGGGATGAAGTCTGTGGTGAAGAAATGAGAATGGGGATCAGGAGCTGGGGATGGTGTTCCTGCCTCGCCGAGAGGCGGCATCTGAGCAGGGAGCTGGAAGGTGAGAGTGTGAGCCCCATTGCAATCTGAGGGGGAGCATTCTGGGCTGAGGGAGCAGCCAGTGCAAAGGCCCTGGGGTGGGGTGTGAGGCCAGTGCTGCTGAGCAGTAACCTGGGATAGTGGCAAGTGATGGGGTCAGAGAGCGGGGCTCAGACAAACCGTATGCTTTTTAAAACAAATTTTATTTCAACCTCGTTTTATTGATGAGTTAATGGACCTTCTGAGATGTTAACTTATCCAAGGCAGCCAACTAGTAGTCCTCAGCACAGCCGAAATTAAAGCTAAGCCCGGCCTTCCAGTGAAACCTCCCACCACCCCAGCTGCCTCTCCCCTCCTAAAGGACAGTTTCTTTTTTTTACTAGCCAACTCCCTGAAGTCTGTCACTCTTACCCTCCAGATCAGGGGCATCAACCACATGCTGTCATGCCAGGGCTGGAAGGGGGTTTGGCACATGGCTTGGTCTGTGTGCAGCAGCACTGCGGAGGCCTGGAACTGTCCTGCCTCTAGAACCAGACGTCAGCCTGGAGAAAGGTGGAAGGTGACCTCCTGCAGGGTTTGGGGTCAACAGGAAGCCCCAGGGGAGTTCAAGTGACTCGTATAGATGCCCTGGAGAAAGTCCTTCCACCTGTCTGTGCGCAGTGGCGTGTGCCTGTAGTCCCAGCTTCTTGGGAGACTGAGGCAGGAGGATCCCTTGAGCCCAGGAGGTTGAGGTTGCAGTGAGCTATGATGATGCCACTGCACTCTACCCAGGGTGACAGAGTGAGACTCTGTCTCAAAAAGAAAAGAAAGTTCTTTCACCCTCCTCATCTTCCACTGACACTTCCTGGACCATCTTCCCAGCCCCCACCTCCTAATCACTTCCCTACAAAAGGTACCAAGAAGGTCGGCAGGGCAGGCACGGTTGGCTCACACCTGTAATCCCAGCACTTTGAGAGGCCCGGGCGGGAGGATCGCTTGAGGCCAGAAGTTTGAGATCAGCCTGGGCAACATAGCGAGACTAAAAATAGATGATGTGCCACTGCACTCTAGCCCAGGCAACAGAGTGAGACCCTGTCTCAAAAGAAAAAAAAGAAGTACCAATGCCCCACCTCCCCCAACAAAAAGCCCACCCATTGCTGAACACGCCCCCAAGAAACACAAAGCAGTTCCAGCGGCCCCACACAGCGCTCTCCGCACAGCCGATTCCAAGGAAATGTCCTGAGGCAGGGCCTGGCCGCCTTGCTGCGGCGGAGGGACAGTCCTTCGGGCCACCCCCCGACTCCTCGCAGCGGCGGGCGCGCGCCCCTCCCCCACCGGGCCCGGCCCCTGGCGACGCGGTGCGTCCCTAACGACCGGCGCCGGCAGCTGGGGTTTGCGCGAAGGCCAGCGCCTGGGCTCCGGGAGCGGGTGAGGCGACATCCGGGAGAGGGGACACCCGACCCCAGGTTTCCTCTATCGGGCCCCCTCACGCTGGCGGGGCCCGGAAGCCCCTCCAGCGCCCTCAGCCCACACAGGCCGGAAGCCCGCAGGCGGCCGTCGGCTGGGCTCCCACATCTCCCGTGGTGGGGAAGGGTGGTCTGGACCGGCAGGAGGCCTCCCACCTGCCATCCACTTGAAGGTGACCCGCGCCTCCTCCCCCACCACAGTCGCTGCCTGCAAACTGGCCCAGAGGCTGGGGGTCCCCTAAGAGGAGAGGGTGCCTGGGAAGGGGGAGGGTGAAAGGAGGGCTTGCATCATCGGCAGGTCGTGGAGGAGAGTGGCCCTAAGCCCTGGGGCCCCGGTCTTCTTAGAAAGGCTGTCCCCCATCCCCAGCTCCTGCAGGTCCTTGCCTCCCACCGCACTGCCGTTTCCCTTGGTTACCGAGGAGAAGCCAGTGCCTCTTCACCCCAGGTAGGATGGGGAGGAACTGGTTGGCCTTTGCAGCTCAGCTTCCTTGCTGGGGTGTCTGAGCAGGAGGTAGGGATGAGGGGTGGGAAGCAAAGCCGTGGGAGTCCTTTTGGCGACAAGAGACCTAAGTGGGCAGGAGTGGGAGACGGCCAGGCCCAGGGGTTGTGATAAGCAAGCGAAGTCGCTTGAGTGTGTTTCCCCAAGCCAAAGACCAAGCATGCTGGGCTTAGGCTCAGCCAGAGACACTTTTTGCCCCTCTTGTTGTGATTCCACAAACTGGGAATTCCCAACTTGGGAGTGACGTGCCCCAAGGTAAGACATGGTGGGCATGAAAGAGATCAAGGCAGGTGTGGACAAAAGCCCAGGCCCCTGAGGACAGATGACTGAGGAGGGCTCTCCTGAGGGGACCCTGGGTTTGAGGGCAGGGTGCTGGCTAAGGAGGCAGACAAGCAGGTGGGAGAAGTGGATGGGGAGCCGGAGAGCTCTGTCAGGCAGGCCTCACCCTGAGACAGCTCAGGCGAAGTGTCCCTGGGCGCAGAGGTGCTCCCGAGCTGAAAGAGGGCTGGGTGCCCCTGCTTCTCAGTCAAGAGGAGGGGAGGTGAGGGCAGCTGAGGGCCAGGCTGTGGCAGCACGAAGGTGAGAACACTCCCACACACATCCACTTTCCCGTTTGGACAGGTGGGAGGAGCCTCTGCCCAGAGTGGTTGGATTTAAGAGGGGACTTGAGGAAGGATGGAGAAGGCCTGAGACCTCCCCTGTGAGGAGCAAATGTGCATCGAAGGCCCAGCGTGAGCCCCGGGGCAGGAGAGCACAACTCTGCAGCATCCCATCGCGTCTCCGTGGGGCCTCACGCAGCCCCGCCTGTGGAAGGTTCCAGCGCCCACAGTGATGGGGGAGAGAGCCAGCACCAAAGGGGGTGACCCTGGGCTCTCCACTGGTGATAAGAAAGCTCATGAGCTGGAGGAAGTGGGAGGCCCACTAGAAAAGTGCTGCGAATGACCAAGTTGGCAGCAATTTATAAGCAACCCATGGAAGTAACAACATCTCATGGAAGTAAGAGAGGATTTAATTTGAGGATTTCATACACTTCTGTAAATAAGGCATCCTAACATCCCCATCATAACATCTAACACGTATCTTGACTGCTGGCTCTGGGCCCAGCACTATATGAAACGTCTCACACACATTAGCTCCTTAATCCTCTGGATGATCCTACGAAGTAGGTACTATTAATTACCACCCCCATTTTGCAAATGAAGAAACTGAGGCTTAGTGGGGTTAGATGACTCGCCCAAGGTCTCGCAGACGCTGGGGGCCAGAGTGGAGATTTGGCCTGAGGCAGTGCAACTTCTGAGTGCGCAGCCAGCTGCTGTCCTGCCTCCTGCTATGTACATGCTATTGAGGGCCTAGCGCGAGATAAATCACAGCTATATATAGCCAAGGATGTGTTCCCAGAACACCTGCCCACCAGATGCAAGCCATCAAAAACGGGGACAACCCTGGCCAAACTGGGGCATCTTGTCACTTTCTGTTATCTGGGCTTGGGCATGTACAGAGCAGACCTCAACACCCAATGCTTTGAGTTATGGCCTAGTGTGAACGTTGTTCCCTGAATGTGATTGCAGGACCCTGGATGCTGGTCCTGGGAACACAGAGTAGGAGGCTGGGGGGAGGAGAATTGACCTTTTGCTAGGGATTGTGGCCCTGGATTGGAGACACGGCCACAGGAAGCCCAATAGGCTCGTGATGCAGGCCCTGGAGAGATAAAAGTCCCCTGCACATGTCCTCACTCTCCCACTTCCCCCTCTGCGGGCAGGGAGTGCTCTTAGATGGGGACAGCAGGCAGTGGCATAGGAGGTATTCACTCCTGGTGGCCCTGACCTCTCTGGAATGTCAGGATTCCTACCCCGGAGAAGAACTAGAGACTTGAACATGCTTCCAGTCTTCAAACACTGAGATTCTAGGCCGGGCGCGGTGGCTCACGCCTGTAATCCTAGCTCTCTGGGAGGCTGAGGCGGGCGGATTGTTTGAGATCAGGAGTTCGAAACCAGCCTGAGCAAGAGCGAGACCCCCGTCTCTACTAAAAATAGAAAATAAATTAATCGGCCAACTAAAAATATATAGAAAAAATTAGCCGGGCATGGTGACGCATGTCTGTAGTCCCAGCTACTCGGGAGGCTGAGGCACAAGGATCGCTTGAGCCCAGGAGTGTGAGGTTGCTGTGAGCTAGGCTGACGCCATGGCACTCACTCTAGCCCAGGCAAAAAAGAGTGAGACTCTGTCTCAAAAAAAAAAAAACTCTGAGATTCTCTGACTGACCCACAGACTCCCCAGGGAGAGAAGGTTCCAGATAAGAAACTGAGCCCTCTGCCACTTCTGGGATGGCCATCTGTAGCCCCTTGTCAGGGTGCCCCTCGGCCCCCAGCTAATGGGTATCTACTCATCCCTGCAGACTCCCAAGGAAGAAAGTGCCACCTACTGCCACCTCAGCTGCAGATGGTGGTTGCCAGGCCGGACTAAGGCCGCCGACCTGTGCAGTCAGTGCAGTTATCCCAGCCTCCCACCTCCCGTTCCCCTGGGGTCCCTCCCCACCTTCTCCCTTCTCAGTGGTACCTTCTCCTTGCCCCTTCCTAACTTTGCTTTTTGGATCTGAAACTCGTTCACACTGAGGCGTGGAATGAAAATATATATATATATATATATATATATCTCCCTCTTATTATATATAATATATAGTCAAAGTTTGCTGCATTAGTGTCAGTATATATTTTGTAATTTACTATACTTTTGTTTGACCTAAAATAATGGGATGAATTTTTTGAAAGCACCTCAAGATTAACATATGGATGTATGCACACATATATGTAATATTAAGATTTTGTTTTATTTAGCGGGAAAATGCATTTTAACGTAACAGGGATGAAAACCTTCTTAAGGCCCTGAAATTCCCATAGAAGGGTGGCAAAGGCCTGGGAGCTCTTCAGCCCAGGGAGGCCCTCCCACTTCCCAAGGAGCAGGAACATTCTTTCTTCTCTCCTGGTGGAGGGTGGGAAAAGCGTGGGGAGGGTGACACATGGCGCGACTGTGGAAGGGCAGTGTGTCGTGGTGAGAGGCAGGAGACCTGCCCTCGGGCCCTGGCCCCAGCCCTCCTAGGTGTGGTAGGGCCAGTCGTTTTCTGCTCTGGTCATCAGTTTCTTCACCTGTGAAATGGGGCCAAGGAAGCCCACCCTGCCTCCATTACAGGGCGGTTGAAGACTCAAATGAGAAAATAGTTCTGAAAGGACCTTGTAACTGTTAAGTGCTAAACAATTGTGAGTCATTGATACTGTCCCATCCCTGGAGGGAGGGGGTATGGGGCTGGCAGCTCAGTGTGGTCAGGAGACGAAGTAAGAGGCCACAGGAGTGAGATATCAGGCCCTGCGGGTAATGACCTGGGAGCCTCTGACCCTCCTCAGCTATCCCATTGAACTACTTCATCTACTGATTTAGGATTTCTCTCGTAATTTCGTTCACCAAACTGTGAGCATATCCAAATGGTCAGGACCTTTTGGTCAAAAGGGGCAGACCCAACTCTTAGCTTCAGCAAAAGGGACTCGTTAGAAGACTGACAACTTAGCTGCCAGGAACTGGGCAGTTCTGGGGGCCTTGGGGACTAGGAAGGGACTGAAGCTACCAGGGTGCTCTGTCTTTCATTCTGCCGGTCTCCTCCAGGCTTCATTCCCTCCCGCTGCAGACAGGCTTTGTGGGTGTGGAGGGAAACTACTTCCAGCAGCAGGGGATCCATATCCTTCAGGGACATATGTCCTTCTGCCCACCTCCGCTCGGACAGATCCAAAGAAGGACTCTGATTGGCTTGCATCAGGTAGCCCCACCCGGAGCCAATCGCTCTGACCAATAGGATACTCCTGTTGGCCAGAGTCTATTACCAGAAGGGAGTGGGGCAGCCCCAAATACCAGCTACCCGGCCTAAAGCAGGCCGGGCACTGAGCTAGCTAAGGATGAAAGATAAAAATGAGTAAGAACTATCCCCTGCACCTCAAGGAGCGCACAGTCTAGTGTGAGTGTGGGGAGAGGGTGAGCAATCGTATCACCTAAGTGACACAGGTACTGGAAGGGGCAGGGTCTGACAAAGGGAGGGGTTGTTTTCAGGGATGGGGGACAAGAAAGGCCGAAAGGCTTCAGAGAGGAAGTGGTGCTTGAGCTCGCAGAAGATCAATGATGGGCCCTTTCCCAGGCTGAGTGGTGGGAAAGGCATTTCAGGCAGAGGGAACAGCTCGAGCAAAGGCTGGGAAGCATGAACAGTGTTCCAGATGCAAAGAATTAATTTCCAACAGAGTGTCTAGTCACGGAAGGCCTTAGACCGAGTGGAAGCCAGGTTTTACCCAGGGAGCGGTGCTGAGTGGTAAAGGGCTTACACAGAGGCCTGCTTGGCAGCTGTGCGGAGGCTAAATGTAGAGGACCAGACTGGGTGCCAGAGACCAGTGCTGGACAGCTGAAGCTAAGATCCAGACCGACAACGGAGGCCCTGAGCTAGCGCAGCAGGAAAGGAGAACAGAACTGAACTGGTAATTAGATGGCAGGGCTGGAGCCAGGGGCTGAAGGAGAGAGGTAACTCCCAGGCTTCTGCATGGATTGAGTTTGAGGGACCTGGGAGACGTCCCAGTGGACCTGAGTCTGGAAGTCAGAGAAGAAGCGAGAGCTGCAAGCCATCAGCAGGAGTGAGGTAGGCGACCATGCAACCTCCAACTCCTGGGCTCAAGCGATCCTCCTGCCTCAGCCTCCTGAGTAGCTGGGACTATAGGCATGTGCCACCACGCCTGGCTAATTTTCTATTTTTTGTAGAGACGGGGTCTCGCTCTTGCTCAGGCTGGAAGATTTTTCGACAAAGAATGGTCAGAGGTAGGAGGAGACCCAAGAGAGTGGCATGCCCAGGGGTGATTACCAAGGGCAGGGGTCAGAAGTGTGATCTGCCAAGGGAGGGCCCATACTTTCTGTCATCTTTATTTATAACACTAATACAGGGAGACAAGGAGTTAGCTTTGCTCATTATCCTTTTAAATATACTTTGTTTTTAATTGCATTCTTTTTTTAAAATAGATTTTTAAAAACATTTGGAACTAAAATCCTCCTTAGAAGAATCCTTTGCATCTGGTAATAATTTGCTTGCCAAAAATATTTTCATAATATCTATTTTTAAAAAATCAAGAGATTATTAACTGGAAATTATCAACTCTGACCTTACTATACAGTTAATGTTTTCAACATTTGCCTTAAAAATGACATCACAAGGCTGGGAGCAGTGGCTTATGCCTGTAATCCCAACACTTTGGGAGGCCAAGGCAGGAGAATCGCTTGAGGCCAGGAGTTCAAGACCAGCCTGGGCAACAAAGTGAGACTCCATCTCTACAAAAATTTAGAAAATTTTTAAAAATTAGCCAAGCATGGTGGTGTGCACTGGTAGTCCCTGCTACTCAGAGGCTGAGACAGGAAGATCATCTGAGCCCAGCAGTTCAAGGTGGCAGTGAGCTGTGATTGTACCACTGCACTCTAGCCTGGGCACCAGAGCGAGACCGTGTCTCTAAAAAAAAAAGAAAAGGAAATCACATCAGGCTTCATGGAATGGATGTTTCTGCAAACGCTGGAAGATGGTAGGGTCTCATTTTTCTATCAGCCATGCACATGGCAGCCATGTGATGCGAGGCTCTGCCCCTTCCTTCTGAGGAGTTGGTTCAGGGCCCTGGAACAGTTCCCCTGGATGGGTCCTGCTGTGTCACGCCCAGAGGCAGGCTGCAGGTATAAAAGAGCAGCAAGAGTAATTAAGACCAGATCTTAGCAAGAGCTGCCAGGACCTGAAAGACTGAGGCACTAGACAGTGAAACCAGGGTCACCCCATCGCAGAGGGCATCCTGCCTGGCCCCACATGGGGTTTCCCAAGGTGCGGCCTCCCGGGAGGAAGGAGAATGGACTGCCTACTAGGATGGTGCAGCTGGGTGGTAGTGTGAGTAATGCCCAAAGAGCCAACTCCAGGGCATCGCCCGCAAGTAACCTGGGGCTCCACCTGCCAAGCCTGGTCCTGCTCCCCTGGGTGTGGCCCACAGATGTCCTGGGACATATCTGGAACCAAGGGAAACAACAGAATGTTTTAGGCCAGAACCGTGGAAGCAGCCAGGGAGCGAAGATGTGGGGCTGGCAGGAGCAGGCTGGCCTGTTGCCTCCGACTCCCTTCCTTCCCTCGCCTCCGTCCTGCTGTCTGTGCAGCCCCCAACACCACCACCTCCACCTCACCTTCCACATCCCCCCTGGAAATAGGGAAGGGCCTCAGGACGTCACCCTCACTCAAAGATACATCTCAGGTCACACTCACGAGGCAGGTCTCCAGGGCATGGCGTCCTGTTCCTCGGACTCCTGCCCCTTAGTGTCTTCATGCCCCACGTGCCCCTCCAGTACCCTTCACAAATATTATCAATATTAATCCAGCGTATCTCAGAGGAATCTCCACAACGGACCACACAGGAAGACACTATTATCCCGTTTTACAGATAGGGAAACTGAAGCTGGGGTAGGTGAAGTAACTTGGCCAAGTTCACACAGCAAATAACTGGCAAAGCCAGAAATGCAGAGTCAGCTGGTGCCTCTAGGCAGTACCCGCTCCCAGCCCCGCCCTCAGTCAAAACGCCATTAGTCAAAAAGCACGCTGTTATCCCACAATTCTGGACACAATCTGTTTGTGAATTTGCATTGCATTTGCATAAGGGATGTCACAATACCTAGATATCTTCCCTACACTGTCCCTCTCTCCACAAACCCCTCTCAGCCAGGCTTTTCCTCCTTGAGATGCCTGGCAGGCTGGGGAGCACCATCTGGTCCCTCACTCTGCCAAGGACGCCTTTGCTGGTTCAGAGTGTTCCTTCCTGCCGGCCACTGTGCAGTGCGCCGAGTCAGGGTGCAAATCTGAGGGGAAACTGCCTGGAAGAGGAGCCACGTGCCCGGCAGCCCCATTTCCTCTTGCAGGTCTCAGGGCAGGGAGGCCTACAGCAAGGGTGCAGGAATGGGCAAATCGGGGAGGGTCCCCAGACCCAAACACATCCTCTGTCTTCTGCCTTCAGCCCCAGATTTAGCTGCCTTCTCGCCTCCCACGCCTGCCGCTGCTGTCTGGAGTGCCGGGAGGCTGGGAGAACTAGCAGGAAGACTAGGGTGGGGAGATGGGAGGGAGGGGACCCAGAGCCCTCCGTGGGCAGGAGAAGAGGAAGGTGCTGGCACCCTGGGCAGGGCATGGGTCTGCTTCCCTTCCCCTTTCTTTCTCACCCTGCACTGTCCAAAGTGGTAGCCACAAGCTCGATATGCCTATTGACCCATGGGATTTTGAAGACTCAGTATGAAAACAGATATAAAATATCTCATTAATAATTTTATATTGATTGCATATTTAAATGATAATAGTTTGGACATACTGGGTTAAATATAAAATTAATTTCACCTGTTTCTCTTTACGTCTTTTTAATGTAGATACTAAAAAATTTAAAATAGCTTATGTGGCATGCATTTTGGCTTGCATTATATTTCTGTTGGCCAGAGCTGTTCTCAGCCCTATCCTCTGGATCAGGTAGTTGCTGTTCTATAAAATACTTAGTGCAGGGTCCTGTTTTGAACTAAATAAATGGTTTTTTATTGTACCTCAGTCTTTTGGCAATACACTTACTTCGCCACCCCAACCCTCAGAGGGGCAGTATAGTGTAGGGTTCAGAGCATGAACTTGATAGACTGAGTTTAAGTCCCTCTTTGATATTTATAAGCTGTGTGACATTGGGCAAGTCAATTAACCTCTCTGTTCTTCAGTTTCCCATCAGACCAATGGGAATAATACAAGCTCCGATCTTAAAAAGGCTTTTGTGAGGACAAATGAATTAATAAGCATAAGGAACTAAAAAGTGTCTAAAATTATCTAAAATTTCGGGCTGCTCCTTGCTAGTTCATGTGTTGGATAATATATTATGCCTTTTGGGTGCGTTATTTTATTCACTCTTCTAAATAATCCCACGGGGACTGTTACCTCATTTCACAGAGGCAGCATCTGAAATTCAGAGAGGTTCAGTAAATTGCCTAAGGCCACACAGCCTGTGGGATTTGTACCTGGATCTGCTTCTCTCTAGAGGTTGACCCTTTAAGCACCACTGTGCACCACCTCTCTTGGTAAATGCCCACCAAGACCCTCCAAAGTAATACCTCTACCCTCTTTCTCTTACGCCAGGTCCCCACCTGCATCAAGGTCGTGCCACTGTGAGAAGCTTCCTGTTGCAAGGTCAGCCAGGGTCCACCTGCCCCTACCTTGCCAGCCCCCAGCATGCAGGATGCTGCAACACCACCAACATCGTCAGCCCGCAGCCACTCCTCAGTCGCTACCCGGGAAAGGTCCTCCACTGTAGGCTACACTTCGAGCACAATCCCACAGCCCTCGAAGCCCTCAGTCACACTTGTCCCCGCAAAGTCAAAAACACCAAGTTCTGGGGCCAATTTCCATCGGATGCGCCGGATCATTGCTGAGGATGCTGAGTGGTCACTGGCCATTGTGCCCCTCCTCACAGAGCTCTGCATTCAGCACATCGTCAAGAACTTCCAGAGTGAGTCTGTCCCTGCTTCGGGTGGGAAGGAGAAGGCCAGGAGTGGGGCAGGGTGGGTGGGGACTGTCCGGAGCCGAGGCCTCAGAAGCTGGGTCCTGGGGCAGCCCCTGCCCTCCCACATGGCATCCTCATACCACTCAACACTTCCCTTCCACCCAAGGCCAAGACAGTTCCTCCTGCTGTTCCCACTTGCAGGTCCCACCCACACTGTGCTTTCCATGCCTGTACCCTCTCCTCGCCTTTTCCACTCTCTCCAGCGAGACCCAGCCTAAACCATAGATCTCCTTCCTCCTCCAGAAAGCCCTCCACATTAACCACCCTGCACTCTGATGGAGTCGTCTATGCCATGTATGGGCCCCTGGTTTGTTCTGTACTCTGTGCTCTTTCCAAAGATGAGTTGCCAGCTTCTCCTGCCAGATGTGGGGCTCTCGACAGGACAGGCTGTCGTTTTGCCTACAGCAGCTGACCTAGTGACCTGACCTAGTGTATATTCATTTTGCTTGTTTATTGTCTGCATCCCCTCACTAGGATGTAAACTCCAGGAGGGATGGACTTGCTCTATTTTGTTCACTCTTATATCCCCAACACTTAGAACAGTCTGGCACACAGTAGGTACTTAAAAACTGTGGTCCCCAACCCCCGGGACGAGGACCAGTATTGATCCGTGGCCTGTTGGGAACCCGGCTGCACAGCAGGAGGTGAGCAGCGGGGAGTGAGGGAAGCTTCATCTGTATTTACAGCCGCTCCCCATCACTCTCATCACCGCACAAGCTCCGCCTCCTGTCAGATCAGCAGCGGCATTAGATTCTCATAGGAGCACAAACCCTGCTGTAAACTGCGTATGCAAGGGATCTAGGTTGCGCTCCTTTTGAGAATCTAGTGCCTGATGACCTGGGATGGAGCTGAGGTGGTGATGCTAGCGCTGGGGAGTGGCTGCAAATACAGATTATCATTAGCAGGGAGGTTTAACTGCACAATAAATGTAATGCACTTGATTCATCCCGAAACCATCCCCTCCAACCCCATCCGTGGAAAAATTGTGTTCCATGAAACCAGTCCCTGGTGCCAAAAAGGCTGGAGACCACTGCTTAAAAAAATATTTGTTTTGAAATGAATCGGTCAAATCAGATGGGGCCACTCTGAAGTCAGGGATTGTCTCCTCCATCAGACTAGGTGATAAATGAGGTTTGGACCTGAGATTCTTCCTCAGACTGGGAGCTCCCTGAGACCAGATGCTGAGATGTCCACCTTCAGGCCGGAACATCCCAAAGCCAGTGGCTATGTCTCCCCCTCAGATTGAGCCTCCCTGAGAACAGAGGCTGTCTCTCCTCTCAAACTGGAACTCCCTGAGGCCATAGGAGGGTCTCACCTTTCCTTAGTTCCCCCAGGCAGGCCCAGCCCGGGGCACCTGTTGCGATGTCCCCCACACTCTGACCCCTGCTTTCCTTCCTCTCTTCCTAAAGAAAACCCAATCCTGAAGCAACTGCTCCCAGAGCACCAGCAGAAGGTCCTGAACCACCTGTCCCCTGACCTGCCGCTGGAGGTGACCGCCAACCTGATAGACGATGAGAGCTACTGGCGCCGCTGCTGCACGCAGCGCTGGCCCGTGTGCCACGTGGCCCGGCACGACGGCAGCTGGAAGCACATGTTCTTCGAGCGGCACCTGGAGAACCTGCTAAAGCACTTTATTCCGGGCACCACGGACCCCGCGGTGATCCTCGACTTGCTGCCGCTCTGCAGGAACTACGTGCGCAGGATCCGCGTGGATCAGTTCCTTCCACCCGTGCAGCTCCCGCCCCCGCCCCGGACCGGGGACCAGTCGGACTCCGGCAGCGAGGGCGATATGGAGGAGCCCGTCATGGACCACTACCAGCTTGGTGACCTGGTGGCTGGCCTGAGCCACCTGGAAGAGCTTGACCTGGTGTACGGTGTCAAGGACTGCGGCATGAACTTCGAGTGGAACCTCTTCCTCTTCACCTACCGCGACTGCCACTCCTTGGCGGCCACCATCAAGGCATGCCACACCCTCAAGGTACCATCTGCCCCCCGCCTCAACGCCCTATCCGCCCCCCTTCTCAGCATCTCTCAGACTCCCTCTCCCTTCCCCTTCCTTCTCTGTCATCATCTTCTTCCTCCCATTTCTTTCTCTTTCATTGGCCAAGTGTTTTACTGCATCCTGCACCAAGCTACTAGGTTCTGGGGATGCAGAGATGAACAAGGCACTGCCCTCCCAGCTCACTACGCTGTTTCCTTGAACAAACATCTGTGCGCCAGGCCCTGTCCTAGGTGCTGAAGATGAGCAAAACTTCACCACGTGTGCCCTCTGGAGCTAACAGTCTGGTAGCATAAAAGGCACTGATCAGCAACCACATAAACATAAAACTGCAGCTAGAATAGGGTTGCTAGATGTAGCAAATAGAAATACAAGACATCCAATTAAATTTGAATTTCAGATAGACAACGAATAATTTTTTAGTATTCGTATGTCTCAAATACTCCATGGGACATAGTTGTTTATCTGAAATTTAAATTTAAATGGGCATCCTGTATTTTTCTTTTCTGTTAACCTTAAACTGGGATGAATAGGATATTGCTTTGTTGCCCAGGCTGGAGTGCAGTGGCTCTAGCATATCTCACTGCAGCTTTGAACTCCTGGGCTCAAGCGATCCTCCTGCCTCAGCCTCCCAAGTAGCTTGGACACACACCACCAATGCCCAACCAATTTTTCTTATTTTTTGTAGAGATGGGGTCTTGCTATGTTGCCCAGACTGGCCTCGAACTCCTGGCCTCAAGCAATCCTCCCACCTCAGTCTCTTGAGTAGCTAGGACTACAGGTGCATACCACCACACCTGGCTAATTTTTTGTAGATACAGGGTCTCACTCTGTTGCCCAGGCTGGTCTTGAACTCCTGGCCTCGAGCAATCCTTCCTCCTCAGCTCTGAAAAGTGCTGGGATTACAGGGATGAGCCACCCTGCCTGCCCAAGAAGAGATAATCTTATGAGAGATTATAAAAGGGGCATTTGATCTTGCCAGGGAAGTCTTCCCTGAGCAAGTGTCACTTACATAGAGATCAGAAGCAGGAGTAGAAATTACAGTCTAAGGAGAGAGGGGGGAACATTCCAGGCAGGGGGAGCAGCACATAGGGTCCCTATGGGCAGAGTGAACATAGCCAGCTCAAGTTGCTGAGAGAGAAGGCCGTGTGGCTGGAGTTGAGTGTGAGGGAGCAGGGCGGGATGAAATGGACAGGCGATCAGTGGTCAGCCTCACAGGTGCAGGAGGCCTTGCTAAGGAGTATGTGTGTATCTGTATTTGCTCTGGGACTCCATCCAAGGGTTTTAGGCAAAAAAATGAGGTAACATTATTGGATTTTTTCCTTGTGAAAAGATAACTCTAAGAAGGAGAATGGTCTGGGCAGGGCAACAGTGAACGTATAGGTCACCTGGGAGACCTCTGCCAAATCCAGGTGAAGACGAGGGCAGTTTGAAGTGGGATAGTCTCTGTGGACACTGAGAGAGGTGGAGAGATTCAAGGGATGTTTGGCAGTTAGGTCACTTGGCAGTCAAACCAACCTGCTGGTGTCGGAGAGCCTAGAGGAAAAAGAAGCAGAAGGAGGTGTCAGGGCTTCCGGCTCATGAGGCCAGGTGGCTGGAGGGGCCATTTGCAGAGACAGGGAATGTGGGACAAAGACCAGTTTTGAGGAGGAAGCGTGCGAGTTCAGTTTGAGGCATCCCAAGGAAAGGGTCATGTCATTCGTTGAGTAGAGTGCCTGAAGCTCAGATGGGAGGCGTGGATTGAGCGTGGCAATGTGTGCCGCTTTCACGGAGGTGGCAGCTGAAGCCCTGGATTTGGATGGAGTCTCCTGAGGGAAAGCAAAAGTGAGACAAGAAGAGACCTGACGTGTGGTCTTGGCAGGAGAAGGAATGCTTGCCAGGAGACCAGAGGGAGGAGGAAAGGGGGGGCAGGGCATTGTGTCACAGAGCCAAGGGAGGGGCCCATTTCAAGTAGAGGGTGTGAGCAGGGGCGTCGAGTGGAGCTGGGGACTGGACTTCGCAAGCCTGGAGGCCACTGAGGGGGAGCTACCTGAGCGGCGTGCCAGGAGCAGAGGCCAGACAGCAGAGGTTTATGGGGAGAGTGGGAAGTGAGGAGTGGATGGCTGTGATCAGCGTGTTCAAGAACTTGGCTGGGAAGGGGGAGAGTTAGAGCAGCATCACATGAGAGCTTTGGGTTTCCTAAGAAGAAAGTGCATGTGTTTAAAACCAATGTAAGGCTCTCCATCTAGCTGCAAAGAAGGGGCTGCCTATAGGAGAGAGGTGCAGGGTCACAGACCAAGGAAGGTTCCTGAGAAGAATGGAGGGGTTGGACCTAGGACTGAGGGGGGCAGTTGGTGCTGGGCGGGGGGAAGAGGGGATTGGGTGGGTAGCAACAGGTCTGTGTTTGATATCAGGAAAAGAAGAGGTTCCCATTCAGTGGCCGGGAAGGCAGGAAGAGAAGTCACCTGCTGAAAGGGGGCTCAGCAGGGAGGCTCCCTGAAGTCTAAGGAGGCTGAAAATAGTTGAACTGTTTGTAGATTACAAGAGGACATTTTGGCCAGAGAAACAGTTGGGTTGGCACACAGCACTGTGGGCCTGTTGGTGGTTCCAGTGAGAGCAGCCAGTCCAGACCCACTGACGTTTTCCATCATGTCAGTTGTTTGCGGACAGACATGCAGAAAACACAATGTTAGGCCGGGCGTGGTGGCTCACGCCTGTAATCCTAGCTCTCTGGGAGGCCAAGGCGGGTGGATTGTTTGAGCTCAGGAGTTCGAAACCAGCCTGAGCAAGAGCAAGACCCCATCTCTACTAAAAATAGAAAGAAATTAATCGGACAACTAAAAATACATAGAAAAAAAAAATTAGCCGGGCATGGTGGTGCATGCCTGTAGTCCCAGCTACTTGGGAGGCTGAGGCAGAAGGATCGCTTAAGCCCAGGAGTTTGAGGTTGCTGTGAGCTAGGATGATGCCATGGCACTCACTCTAGCCTGGGTAAAAAGAGTGAGACTCTGTCTCAAAAAAAAAAAAGAAAAGAAAACACAGTGTTGTTGATCCAGAGCTGGGGGTTTGCCGGATAGATGCAGTGAAAAGATAAGAGAGACAAAAAACTCTAAGCTGGCTACAAGGGATGGAAAAAAGCAGTGAACTGAAGGATGAGGGAGAGAAGCCAGCCACTCAGAGGTCTTGGGGTGGGGGTGGGGGGGAAAAGCCGGTGGGAAGGAGAGGGGGAGGGTACAATATTCACACTGTAGCACCACTACTTTCTTTTATTCCTTCACCCCATCCTTTTCCTGCTTTTCACCCTCCCCACTTTCTCGCTGGTTCTGTCCCTGAAAACTTCCTCCAAAGAGTCCCTCTCCTTGCCATGGTGGATCTTAGCCAGCTGGGGAGGATGCAGTGAGGGGCTGAGGGGCAGCAGACGGACCTGGATTCCAAACCTGCCTCTGCCACCCAGTCACTATGTCACTCTAGACAAGTGATGTAACTGCCCTACACCTCCATTTTCTCTCCATCGGAGAGAAACCACTCTTCTTTATCAGGATGCTGAGGGTTAGAGATAATGGTTATGAAATATCCAAGCAACATACCCAGCACGTAGTTATTGCTCAATAAGCGGTAGACTTTTCCCCCTTCTGCCTGTCACCAATTCTGCAGCACCCTGCCATGCTGGGTAGGCCTGCCCATCCCAAGAGCCAGCCAGGTGGCCAACACCAGAGCCCTAGGCTTCCCTGAGGCTCCCTCCTCTACCTACAAAAGTAGGCCAGCAGGCAGTTCTCCCTGGCTGGCAGGTGCTGAAGACCCTCTATCTGCCCACAGATCTTTAGACTGACCCGAAGCAAGGTGGACGATGACAAGGCACGCATCCTAATTCGAAGCCTCCTGGACCACCCAGCCCTTGAGGAGCTGGACCTGTCACATAACCTCATTGGGGACCGCGGTGCACGAGGTGCTGCCAAGCTGCTGAGCCACAGCCACCTGCGTGTGCTCAACCTGGCCAACAACCAGGTGCGTGCGCCGGGTGCCCAGTCACTGGCTCATGCTCTGGCACACAACACCAACCTCATTTCCCTCAACCTACGCCTCAACTGCATCGAGGACGAGGGCGGCCAGGCTCTTGCCCACGCCTTGCAGACCAACAAGTGCCTCACCACGCTGCACCTCGGTGGCAACGAGCTGTCGGAGCCCACCGCCACACTGCTCTCCCAGGTGCTGGCCGTCAACACCACGCTCACCAGCATCAACCTATCCTGCAACCACATCGGGCTGGTGAGCCGCTGCTTCTGGGGCCCTCGAGGGATGAGTGTGCAATCCACCTGCCAGGGGGTGCCTGCGGGATAGGCGTGAAGATCTCAGGCTTCACATACTATGTACTCGCTCAAGTGTGCATACATACTCTGCTAATGTGTGTACCCCAGTATCCATTCTTTCTCCTCTAATCCTCACAGTTATCTAATTAAGATGAGTATTCCTAACCCCACTTTACAGATGGAAAACTGAGTCCCAGAGAGGTTAGTGAATTGCCCAAGAGCATCAAGTCTGTAGACAGTGGCAAAACTATGATTCAAACCCAAGAATGATTCAAAGCCGGGGTCCTTTCTAATAGACAGTGTCTCTCAAACTTTCTTGATTAAGTCTGGGAGTAAGAAATGCAGTTTACATGAACACCTAGTGAACATATACATAAACATAATATTGAATTTACTCACTGCTTGTGATATATGCTGATGTTTGCCTGTATATTCTACTCAATTTCATGCTTTAAAGTGCTTCTTTGACCCATTAAATTGACTTTGCTACACACTATTGGGTCACAGTCATAGAATAGCAGCGTTCTGCCTCCCAACATGAAACTATTTCACACTGGGCCTGGCCCACCCAACCCAGAGGGGCTGGAGCTTTACGGACTATTGAGGGGGGCACTTTGTGCACTCTAATTTGCTCCCGAACCCTCTACTAAACCTCCCCATGAGAATAGCCCTGCTCTCAAACACGCATGTGCACGCAGACACACACATGCACACACACGCTGTCTCCGAAGGGGGTGCTCTTAGCTACAAAGTAATAGAAAGCTTAACCGGGCAATGGCGTAAATGGGAGGGATATTCAATATCTCCCATAGCCAGAACCCCTTGGCTCAGTGCCACCCTCTGCTCTGCCCACCCCAGCCACACGGCAGTGGCCTTCTCTGGTGCTTCTCTCATGGTCCCCGGATGGCTGCTACAGTTCTGACACTTCACACAGGGGACACACCCAGAGGCAGAAAAAGGGAGAACCCCCCCTCTTTTATTCTCTTTTCCGAGTGAGGAGAACCTTCACAGAAGCCACCCCGTCTACACTTCCCACTCACATCCTATTAGATTTGTCCCACGTGCCCATGGTTGAACCAAGGAATGGAATCACCACCATTGTCAGAGATTCATGTTTTTCAAACCACTGGGGTTGAGACATCAGTTTAGTGGGTCTTGGTCACCATTTTTCAAGTGGAATGGAATAGAATATGTCAATGTGCTGCACAGATAGGTTAAGTATTGTTTTGTGGAACTTTCGTTTCAGTCGCATCTGTATGTAAGTGTGTACGTGTGTGGGATCCTGGCTAGGGATGTAAAGTGACCCCTTCGCTCCCACCCCTCTCCCAGGACGGCGGGAAGCAGCTCCTAGAAGGCATGTCAGACAACAAGACTCTCCTGGAGTTTGACTTGCGCCTGTCAGATGTGGCCCAGGAGAGCGAGTACCTCATCGGCCAGGCCCTCTGTGCCAACCGAGAGGCAGCCCGCCAGCAGGCCTTGAATCCCAGCCACTTCATGTCGCCCATCACTGCCAACGGCCCTGAGAACTCTGCAGGATAAGGTGGGGGACAGGGCCAGGGCAGTGCCCCAGCCCCATCTCTCATTTCATGCCCTTGTCCTGCCTGCTGCAGAGTCACACCGGTTCAGAGGGAGGGGGAAAGGAGCCCATGCATATCCTTGGAGTGAGTGACCAAGGGCTGTATGGGTAAAGATGTGAGGTGGGGGAGGGAGCCTGGGACGGGGAAGAAGAGGTATGAAGTAGGACCCAGCCCCTGTGCCCAGGGACCCCCACAAATGGCCAACTTCTTGCAGGGATAGGGAAGTCAGGATTCTGAGGAACTATGCCTGCCCAGACTCTCCCATGGGGATAGCCACCTCCCTAACCCCCCCAGCCCCCTCCCCAACATTTTCTTCTGCACTGAACAGACCTTTGACCTTCAAACACACACACTCTCCTCTGGCTACAGCAGAGCTATGCCTGGCTCTGTCTGCCACCCTCACCCCTGCAGATGCCTGTTGCTTTACTCTGCTTTAAGTGATCCAGTTCTACAGGCCATGCCATCCCCTAATCCCCCAGCCTGGGAAGAGGACAACAGAGGTGACAGGAGGGGCTCAGACCCAGTGGCTTCCCCTGGGGAGGCAACTGCAGATGACAACAGCTAGGGAAGGATGGCACTATCCCTGCCATCCATCCCAGAGAGCTTCTCACAAGAGGGAGGAGCTAGGGAAAGAAGTGCCGCACTGGGCAGGAAAGTCAGTGAGTCATCCACAACTTTATTGTCCACCAGTTTGATCTGTACAATCTTTGCGCTTGGAAATCCACAACAGAAAGGCCACAGTGTGATGCACCCAATTGACAGAGACCTGTCTTCTCCCCAGCCAGGCCCAGCCCACCCCACAAGCCCTTGTCCTCAGGACACATGGAGCCTCCCAGGTGCCCTCCATGAGTCCCCATCGCTGTGTGGCTGCCCAACCTGGGCCCACACCCACAGGAATCACATCAGCCTATGGGGCCACAAGAGGACCTGATGGATTCAGGCTGAGCCCCATCCCCCACCCTCCTTGGGCTGAGTGGCCCAGAACCTCCAGACCCGTGTCCCCAAAGGGTGGATCAAGGAGTGTCTGCCCTCCAGGGACTCCTTCCAACCAGCAGGCGCTGAGCAGAGCACCAAAGGGGACTTGGGAGTGACTTGCATGTGTGTGTCTGTCTGGGCAACCTAGAGTCTGTCTGTGCCTGACACCCTCTGACAGTTCCAGAGTGCAAACGTGTAGGTGTGAGGGTGTGTGTGAGTGTGTGTAAGTAGCCACAGCTGCTAGCAGAGGTTCTAATTAGAGAAACAAGAACATTCAGTGTAAAGTTTAATTTTAGAGATTAATTAATTTTCTGGTTTTCATTTTCCCTGGCAATCAATAAAGCTACCAAGAAAATAGACCAAAGAATTGGTTTCTCTCTAAGTCTGTGCGTGTGTGGGAGTTGAGGCTGTTTGTGTGAGAAGACCTAGGCAGAAATGGTCAATACAGGCAAAAATAATAACAGGGGCCCCCCTTCCCCGCTTCCAAAGCCAGGCTCTGTTTCAGGAACAGGCCTGAAGGAGAAGGAGCCAAGTCCCTCCCTCCTTGGAGCCATGAGGTGGCGGGGCTGCCCTCACACCGGACATGACATCCAGGTGCCAGCTGGCCAAGGACTGGGGCCTGAGGCTACAGCTAACCACCTGCACCTCACAGATGTCCGTTCAGAGGAAAGAGGGGTGCTCCAAATTGCAGGCCCCAGAAGAGCACAGACTTAGGGTCCAGGCAGACTCAGTGCTGGCAGGCAGGTAGGCACTGCTGCCCAGGAAAACCTGGTGGGCAGCTGTTCCTGCTTCCTAAGCCTCCTCTCTGGCCTCCTCTCCCTCCTCACTTAGCCATCCCTACATGAAAGTAAAGCTCAACTCCCTGATGAGCCATAGGCCGTGATGTCCCTCCAATTTGGGCCCCTCACATTCCCCCTGGGAAGGAGGGAAGGGGAGCCAGAGGAGATGTTGCATAGGTGGAGGCCACGCCCACTGGCCTGGCTGGGCTGGAGGAAGATGGGCGGGGCTGAAGGGGGGGGAGGAGTTCTGATGGTTCAGGGGACATAAGAAGCATCAGGGGTGAGTGGCCCAAGAATTATCCTCTCTAGCCTGAAATGTGAGCTCAATCCCTGGGTGCTAAATCTGCTGGGAAAACTTTAGCTAGGGGAGTTCAGAGGGTAGGGGGGTTGTTCACGGACATGCACACCAAAGCACGTCAGGGCGGAGGTGGTGGGGGTGGGCATGGGGAGAGAAGGCGGTGTCAGAGCTTTGGGGGAACAGAACATAGGGCCAGCTCCCTGGGGTGCTGGCAGGATTCCCCTTTGAAGACCCTGGGACAGACAGCAGGGCTTCAGCCCTTGGGATAGGGGAGGATGGAGGGAACAGGCAAGATTTAGAGAACGCCTGCCTCTGAGCCTGCCACTGGAACTGAGTATTTCTCCAGCTGGGGCTTGTGATGTCCTCAGCCCTGCAGAGGCGTGTGTGAGGGACAAGCACACTCCATTCCTCCCCACAGGTCTAGGGGAGGCAAAGGCCACTCCTCACAGATACCCCACCTTTGGAGGGCCTTTTGCTCTACCCTCCACTGCCCTTGACTCCTCGCCCACCCCCCTGCTTCCAGAGTTCCCCATTGTCACCCAGGTCTATCTCATGCTCTCTCCACTTAGTCACTCACCCTGGCCAGCTTTAATGAGTGCCGCCTGGGTGGCACGTCACTCTCTAAAGAGTACCTGTCCAGAACCCAGGTGAGAAGGCTGCTGGGAGGCTGCAGGGTTTAGAGAAAGGACTGAGGTCCGCAGCCCTCCACACTTCACCTGCCCCTCCCCCTGCACCCTGGCAACAGCTCTTCCCAGCGAGGGAGCCTGCAGTGAGGTCTGCATGGTGAGCGCAGTCCCTCCAGGACCCAGACTCCTGGGGCCCAGTGAGATAAACAACAGTGGAGGGAGTGACAGAAAGGAAACCCCAGTCTTTGGGGTCAGCGCCAAGAAGAGGACAGCAATATTTCCACGGTGTTGGAATGCAGTATTGGGCTGACACCTGGCCCCAGCCTCAGACCCACTGAATTCATTAGCTGGTTGGAAGCCAGCCTGCTGGTCACCAAACCACCACCCCCTCAACAGACAGAGACCCCAGGGGGTGAGGTAAAGGAGGAAGGACAGCCCCAAGTTCCCTTCCCCACAGCCTCTAAACCTCCCGGCTGCATGCACAGCGAGGGCCGCTCACTCGAGATGAGGCCCAACGTGGGTGCCACAGCGCAGTTGCCAAATAACAGTCAGAAGATCCGTTGAGAGGCCAGACAGGACATCTCGAGTGTGCGTGTAGGGAAAGGAGGTCTCCCCTTAGAAACTAAGGGGTGGGGCTTGAAGAGAGGATTCTAACAGGGTAGGTTTCTCAGGGAGCTGCCCATCCCCTCCCACCTGTCTCTTTATGTACAGGGACGGCGGGGGGCTCAGCCCCATCGGGGTGCACCCTTCCCTCCCCTGTCCCCTCCCCCCAGCACAGCCTCAGTCACCATCGTGACTCGCCCTGCTTCACGCAGTGAGCACACGCCGGTGAGGAGCAGGCGGGAGGGCGGCGGCGCGGGCCTCTCCAGGGGCCGGAGGTCACAGTGAGGTCTCTACGCAGGAGCCATGGCGGTGCAGCGGCCGGTGGCTGTGGCCCAGACACCCCTCCTGCCGGTGCACGATGAGGACCGGGAAATAGAGGGCGTCGTGGTAGGGCGGCGGCGGCCCAGCCTCCTCCTCGTCATCGTCCTCGTCGTCCCCCATGCTGGCCTGGCTCGACAGCCGCGTCTGCTCCGTGGGGCAGCTTGCCTCGTTGACGCTTCCGCTCCGGCTGCGCCACAGGCAGCTGCGCCGGGAGCCGTAGAGGCGGCCGAGCGAGAAGCGGCTGCCCGCGCAGCCCGCGCCCCCTCCAGGCGCCGGGCCGGCCCGCGGGCTGGCGCAGATGCTCAGGGCGCTGCGCGAGAAGATGGACGAGCTGCTGACCGCGCGCTGGCAGTGCTCGCAGCTGCGCCGGTACGGGGCCACGCCCGCCGCGCCCGGGCCGCCCACCCCGCCGTAGCGACACGAGGGCGCGTAGCCGCCGCCCGCCGCCCCGCCGCAGCGCGCCCCCAGCCCCGCCAGGTCCATGAGCACCGCCTCGGAGTAGCTGGGCACCAGCTGCTGGTTGGAGCGGATGTGCCACTCGAGCTCCGTGCTGTCCACCGTGTTGACCCGCGGCAGGCGGTGGGTGAGCGGGGGCAGCAGCTCGTCGCTGGGGCTGAGGCCGCCGCCCGCGCTGCTCGCCGAGCCCGGGCCCTCCAGGCCGAAGAGCTTCTCCACGTGGTAGTGCGCGTAGGCCGTGCGGTACTCGGCCAGCACGCGCAGCGGCCACGACAGCGTGAGCAGCGCCGCCGCCCAGAAGGCCGACGAGCAGGCGTACCACGGCGGCCTGGCCGGGTCCGGGAAGGCCACCATGAACTCGCGGAAGTCCACGTTCTTGAGGTGCATGCCCTCGCGCGCCTCCATGTAGTCGTCCAGGCCTTCGTTCTCAGCGAAGAAGCGCGCGCGCTGGCACAGGTACGCGTTCTCCGCCTCCACGCTGGCGAAGCTGAAGCACTTGGTGAAGCGCAGCCGCGTGGCCGGCGCGCCCTCCAGCCCCACCAGCGCCTTGGACACGTCGCGGACGCCGCAGCGCGCGTAGTCGAACTCCGCCTCTGCCACGTGCGTGTTCACGCGCTCATGGTAGACCTGGGGCGCAGGGGGAGGCGGCCGGAGTCGCGAGGAGCCCATGCCGCGGTGCCCGCTCTGTCCTCGCCCGCCCTGTCGCTGCTCTGGTTGCTTGGTCAAACCCTAAGCCTGTCCTGGTTTAGGTGCCCGCTGGAGCAGGGCAGGATCTCTACATCTGATTTATAGAGCAGCCGAGGCCCTCGGCTTAATCGGTGAGTTAGAGATGAGGACGGGACTAGAACCTAGCCCTACCTGTGTGCATTTAAATTTTAATTAAGCGCTTCTTCCTCTGGAGTCAGGCACTGGCCATGAACTGCCCCTCTGGCTCGGCTGATCCTTTGCCACCGCCTCCATTGCCCCGTGCTGCCCGCTCATCACCACAGCCTCCCTTCTTCCCTTTTCCAGGTGTGTTTCCGCATGGGCTTCCCAGAGGAGCTCCCTGAAGAACCCCTCTGTCTCTAGTCTCCCCGTCAGGCCTTAGCAATCACTCAGTCGCCGCCTTGCTTCTCACAGGCATCAGGCTTCCGTCTACCGCTCCCTGCACTGAGACAGAGATCGCCTGCATCTGGGAACATCTCCTCCCCCAGGACCCCAATTTGTCTGAACTTGGCGGCTCCAGGAGGTGCTGACTGACCTGCCTACCTCCCCTGAGAGCCTTAGACTTGGGATCCAGGGATCTGGGTTTGCTTGTAGCACTACCATTTAGGAGCTGCAGATCTTGGGCAACTCACTGATTTTAGGTGCCCCTACCTGTGAGAGAGAACTCGATAGCAGTCACCTCACTGAACAGGTGAGAGCATGTGAGACTGGGCATGTGAAGCCATCTCCAACCATTAAGCACTAAACAGTGTAGACCCTGGAGCCGGACTGCTTGGGTTCAAGTCCCATCTCCACCACGTACCAGCTATTTGACCTTGAACAAGTTACTTAACCTCTCCAAGCCTCAGTTTCCTCATCTGTAAAATGGAGGTAATACCTACCTCATAGGGTTGTTATGAGGGTTAAATAAATGATTTTAATATTTGTAAAGTACTTAGAGCAGGGCCTGGCTCCTAGTCAGCATTTGCTGTTATTATTATGGTTGTCGTTATTGCTGTCCTTTTGCAGTGCCCGCTGGGAGCTCACTGCTGCCTTGTGCTCCTCCCATGGGGGCAGGGGAGTGGGGCAGGGTCGAAGCACCACCTCCCATCTTGAATGGCCCCGAACTCCCCTCCAGCTCCTCACCTGGGTGGTGGTGTAGGCGTCTCCGTTGCGGTACCGGGTGACCTGGCGGGTGCGGCGGACATAGTGGTAGCTGATGGCCTTCCACCAGATGCAGGGCGTGGCCTGCTGCATGCGGCCCACACGCTCCCGCACACTGCTCACGTCCACACGGTGCTGCAGCTCATGGCGGGCTTGGCAGTGCCAACACTCCACCAGGTAGACGGCGTACAACATGAGCAGGAAGGCCAGGGGGATGTAGACATAGCCGTTGGAGCAGGGGCTGTCATGGTACATGAGGCTGTTGCCCTGGTAGGCGCTGCTGAAGGTGAGGCGCGTCACCGTGGTGACGTGGCACCAGGCCACTGCCCCCAGGCAGCCGTACATGAGCAGCGAGAGCAGGAGGCACTTCCAGTGGGACTCACGGCAGAGGGACTTGGTGAAAGAGGGCTGGATGGGACGCTGCTGCTCAGATGGGCAGGGAGAGGGGCCGAGATGAGTGGGAAGTGAGACAGTGGGCAGGACCAGGCACAGAGATGGATGCAAGGATGGAGGGGCAGAGGCCAGCACCAGAGATGACAGGCAGAGACACAGGGATATGGAGAGAAAAGGAAAGACCAAGATGGGCGCCGGAGACCAGAGATAAAAACAGAAGTGACACAGAGTGACCCATAAGGACAGGAAAGAGGACCGGAGTGCCAATACAGGAAAGTACAGAGAAAGACACCCCAAGAGGCAGAGAAGGATCAGAGCCAGAGATACAGGCCCAGGCAGCAAAGAAGACACAGATGGATGGCATGGCACCCAGAGAGACAGAGTCCAAAGACAGACACAAAGATGGCAATGACACAGGAGAAAGTGTGGATGGGGAAGATGGGAGGACAGACAGGCATCAGTGAAGGCAGGTCCCCAGCCTAGAACTCTTCCAGATAATCCAGGGAAGAAGGAGGGACCGACTGACATCACCTTCCCACTTAACAAGTGGGGCCCTCACTCCAGATTTTTTCAGTCCTGGGTTTTATAGAAGCCATTTCTTTTGACCCATCCACCTCCCTAACCCTCGCGATTAACCTAATACACATCCTTTGGAGGAGGGCCCCCAGGGAACCCCAAGCCCTATCTCCTTCCCCATGTTCTGGACCTCGGTTCCCTTGTGAGTCTCCCTCCTGCACCCTGACATCCTTCCCCCTGTTCTAGGATGGAGGGGAGGGGGCTGGGGTCCCTGAACAGAAGACAGTCCGGGAGAAGGTATCCAAAAGGCCAGAGGCATTTGGCTGGGGAGACGATGGGGATAGCAGATGTGGGACGGTCATAGGGAGGAAGACGTTTCAAGTCCAGCCATTTGTCAAAAGAAAATGATTTTTGGTACTCTCCTGGGGCCTGCCTGTTAAAGTACTTGGCACATTCTGTCCCAGAGTTGGCACAGTGAGTTGTTTACATGTCCGGCTCCCCATTAGACTGGGTGCTCCGGAGGGCAGGGCCCAAGCCTCATTCTCTTTGCATCCTGGGTGCCTACCATGGTGCTGGCACCTAGCAGCAATGTAATAAATGAATATTGAGTTCAATTTCTCATGGTGGTGTCTGTTTTCCCACCCCTCCTCCCTCCTGTCTAGCTTTAGGAACCTCCTCCTCCCCCATTCCCATACACGACCTTCTGCTGGGATCTGACTTTTCCCCTCAATTCTTCAGGCTTTACCTGGAGGCCAGCCAGGGAAGGGGAGAAAAGTGGAAAGACAGGGCACAGTAACAGGCAGGGGGGCCTGGATGTGGAAGTATGGGTAGGTAGGTGAGCTAGGAAATAGCACAGTATATGTGGACAAGGAGATTAGGGTACATGTGCCTTTCCAGGAGCCTTGTCCTTGGGAGGTGTGTACATATGTGCACCTTTACGTGTCAAGCTGGTGTGTGCTTGTCCTAATGTGAGCACATCTGAAAGGGGCTCTTCTACCTGCAGGTCCGTCCCTGCTTGTTTCTGCCCTAGTGCAGTGTGCATGTGTGTGCCCAGTGTGCTTGGAGGACCGAAGAGTAGGGCCCCCAACTAGGGATATAGGGAAGCAGCAGGAGCTGGGAGGGAGGGGTGCACACCCTAACACACACTCCCAGTGACTCTGGGGGAATCCCCCTGTATACATCGGACCTCCTTAGGGCCCCAGCTCAGGTGACACCACCACGTCCCCACGGTACCCTCCTGGCTCTGTAGCCCCTACAAGTCGCCCTTCTTGGCCTTCAAGGTGGCATCCCCCTCTATGCGATACGATCCCTGCCACCATCCTCACCCCACCTTCTCTCATCCGCCCGGGGTCCGCGAAGCTCCGCCCCTAGGCCCCTCCCCCTGCCCGGGACCCCCCTGAGCCCCGCCCCTGACGCGGCCCCTTCCCCGCCACCGCGGACAGCTCCGGCCGCCGGTGGGGGCGGCGGCGCGGACTGCGGCTGCGGCGGCCGGCTCGGGGTGCGGGGCGCCGGCCGCGCTGCGGCGGAACCGGCGGGGGCCGCGCGCTGTGGGGGGATGGGGGGCCAGGCTGCGGCCACGCCGAGGGAAGGGGCGCTGCCGGCTCTCACCTCCTCTCGGGCGGGGCCCTCGTCCGCCGCCGCCGCCGTGGGCTCCTCCGGGACCCCGGGGCCGCCGCCGCCGCCGCCACCGCCGGCGCTCTCTCCCGCGGCCGAGCCAGGGGGGGACATGGCGTAGAGGGGGTGCGTCGAGCTCAGGACCTCCCGGGGGGCTGCCGGGGGCCGGGGGCATCCTGCGCGGCCCTGGGGAGGGGACGGGAGGGGGCGGGGCCCTCGCTGCTCCCCACCCCCCGCCGGGGGGAGGGGGCCTGGAAAGGGCACCGGGGGTAAGGGGATGGGGGTGGGTGGAAGGCAGGCTGGAGGGGCCGGGCAGGGGGGCCGGGGCCGGGGGCGGTGTCACCTTGAGGCCCTCGCGGCGCCGCTCCGCCTCCCGCCCGCTCCCGCCGCCGCCTTTTGTCTGAGCCGAGCTGGAGCCAGCGCGCCCCCCCTTCCTCCCAGCGCAGCCGAGCCCCGCCCCCGGCCCCCCAAACTCCGCCTTCCCCAAGCCTACCTAATAACCACCCCAAAGGGGAAAGCAACAGGGGCTTCCCACACCCCTGCCCTGCTCGCAGCCCTGCTTGCAGCACCTCCCTCCCTCCCACCGACCCACCCACCCTGGGAAGATCTATGCCGCAACTCCTCTCCATCTATTTTTCCGTGGAGAGGGCGCCCAAGGTTCAACCAACACCCCCTCTAAATCCCTGGTTCCCGCAAGTTCCTGGGCTGAGGGGTGGGGGAAGGAAATTGAGTCTTGGAACCCTAGGGAAGAGCCTTACTCCTAGTTGCGTGGCAAAGGGTTAAAGCAGGAGCCAGACTTCAAGAGAGATGGAATAGGGTGAAAGGAAAGAGATTGAAGGTAGATATAAGAAAGGACTAACAGAGGGCAGAGGGGAGGACATTGGAACCGCCCTTCACTGAACCATCTTCTTTCCCTGGAAGAATAGCCCCAGAGAAGCAGTGAAGTGTGTCCTATGCCCTAGGCTGGAGGTCAGGAAACTTGAATAATAATTCTTTAATTCTGGTTCTGCCATTAATGAGTTGTGTGACCTTGGACAAGTGCCTTCCCCTCTCTGAGCCTTAATTTCCTCATCTTTGCAGTGAGGAAGTTGACTGGACAATCTCTAAGGCTGTACACTTTGGGTGTACGAGGCAAAGTCATAGACCACAGGCCAGGCTGAGTGACTGTAGGCAGCTTACGCCCTCGTGCCATCTGCCCCACACTGCTTTACCAGGCATCCTCTAGGACAGACAGGAAGGAAACTGACATTGATTGATTGATTCATTCATTCATTCCTGGCTGCGTCCATTTAATAAACAGGTATTAGGTGCCTACCATGTGCCCTCACATGCAAAAACGAAACACAGTTTCCTACCCTCAAGGAGCGCAAAGTCCAATGTGAAGGGAAGGATATGGAAACCAATCATTATGACAGAATGTGACAAATGCCATGCATGATCAATCTGTGTGTACAGAGTCACTGTGGAATCCTACCACGTGTCATTAGGGTCTTTGACATATAGTAACTGTTCTCCCCATTTATTCACAAGGAACCAAGGCAGAGGGAGAGTGAGTGACTTACTCAAGGTCATGTGCTAGCACTCACAGACCTAGTCCTAGGATTCAGGTTTTTCCCATTCCAGAGTTCACGGAGAATACTTGGGAGTAGGAAGTTAGCTTGAGGCAAAGCCTGGATATCTGATCTTTGGGGACAGGGTACAAGCACACTGATCTACCCGGGATGTTCCTTCCCCTTATCTGGGGCAGGAGAGCCACTGCCTCCACCCTCTATTCCCACTCCTGCTTCTGCTTCCGTTTTCCTACTCTTCCCTTTCCAGGCGAGGTGAAGGTGACTCTCTGTCCATCTATCTCCAACTATCACTTCAGAACTATCCAGCCTGCATGGCCGTCTCCAGGTCAGTGAGTCCATTCTCTCTCACTGAACAGAGAAAGGGGACAGTGGTGAAGAGGCAAGGTCTTGTTCACGCCCATGGTAGAGGAGGAATCTCACTTGGTGGCTTATTCCAATGTCTCCCTCCCATGATCTTTGGGAAGTCTGCCTCACAGCCAACTCCATCCCCTCTTTTTCTGGTTTCAGTCCGGTCCACCAAGCTCAGTCCTCACTGCAGACAGAGAGCAGAGGCCCTAACCCTGGCCTTTCCTAACCCACACAGGATCCTCACACTCCCCGTTTAGTTGTTATAATCTTCCTCCTGACACTCACTCCCACTGCCTTCCTGTCTCCACTTCAGGGGACTCTGGAGGAGGGACAGCCCAACTCTTCTGGCCAACCCTGGAGCTCCCAACAGACAAAAGACCACCCCTGCCTTCCCCATTCACATACATCACCCTTCCCTGGAAGCTTCTGGAAGAGAGGTGAAGGGAGGGGGCGCTGGAAGGAGCCAGCTGACCAGCTGGTCACCATGGAAACCAGGCCTGTTTCCTGAAGATGAGCCTGGCTGGGGTGGGTGGAGAGGGAAGTGGGGGCATAACAAACGGAACCAGAAAACACCAGCAGAGAAAGACCAGAGGAACCTCAAAGAAGACTGGAGTGGAGGAGGCAAAGTCAGGGCCCTAACAACGCTGTGGCCTGAGTCAAAGTCCCCAGGTCATCCTTCCAGATAATGCAGGTCCCTCTCCCCATTCCTGGAGTGACGGGAGGGCTTCCTGTCAGAGTGAAGGCTCTGGCGCTAGAGACAGTGGGTGACTCAATGCTGACCTCAAGTGGCCGTAAAAGGTGCTGCCACACACCTGCTATGGCTCAGGGCCAGACACCTGGCTGGGTTGGGGTGGGTTTTTCCTTAAATTCAGCCTCTGAATGAATTAGAAGGACAGTCTCTGCACACTTCTGAGTTCTTGTGTCCTTGCAGAGGGCTCTTCTCCATGTGGTTTAGATCTTGATAAAGGAAAGGAGGTTTCACTGAAAAAAATGTAAGAATTTTGGATTAAGTCAGGAGAAGCCAGCTCTGCACTTTGTAACTTGACCTTGGGCAAGTCAACTCACCTCTCTCAGCCTCAGCTTCCCAACATTAAAATAGGGATTATGGCGCCTTACTTTGAACCCAACTGATCTGGGTCTGGAGTTTATTACTGTACTTTTGTTCTAGCCTTTGAGGATGGGAGAGGACATGTCAGGGTAGGAGACTGAAAACATCTGAAATCACACTGACCCCAAGGGAAGGAGATGCCTCAATTTCCTTGGGCTTTCCCCTCATGGCTCTTCCTGCCTCATGCTCATCACATCCTTCCTACTCTGCCCCTCCACGGGGATGGAGAACAGGGGGCCATCTTCTCCCCTCAGTCCTCCCCTGCTCCTCTCTCTAATCACCCCCAGAGACTAGACCCTTCTCCTCTCCCCATCCTTCTTCCCTTCCCATTCCCAGTTCAAATGGAACCTTCCCTGCCCTCACCCCACTGAGTAATTGGCCCCACTGTGTGCCCCCACAACACCCTGCTCTCACTCCTGTTTTAGTCCAACCACTCTGAGTTGTAAATGTCAGGGAGCTTTTTGAAGGCTGGGACTATGGGATTATTTTGTTGGTTGTGGTGGTGGTTATCATTGTTCCTGTGGGAGCTGATTTTGCTTCCAGTAGAGAGAACAATGTCAGACATATAGGAGAGGCTCCATACATGTTTGTCAAATGGGTGAATGATGGATGAATAAAAGGTTGCAGGGGGGACAGCAGTGGGAAAGCTGGCTAGTAGCCACCTATACTCACCCTATCTTCCTTTCCCCAGGCCAGATCTGGAAAAGACAGATATTCCATTCGGGATGACCATTGCTGACCTTAGGATGATGGCACTTGGAGTAGGGGGAAGGAAAAGGAAGGAGCAAATCATGGGCCCCTGGTTTGGGGTTCCCCATGGATGGGGTTCTCCCACAGCCGCCGTAGGCCCAGGGAAAGCAGAGACAGGAAGGAGGAAAGATGTTTTGGGGCTGTGGCTACGGCAGGGACCTGAGCAGAGTGCAACCCCGCATGTCTGGGGCCTCCCCATCCCCGCCCCACTACGAGGAACTAACCTTCCCCCTGACTGCTGGGGGTAACCAGATACTGTAACCAACCAAGGCCAGTGTTTCACCCTGAGGAAGAGGAAACCCCAGGACTACTCTGCTCCTTAAACAACAGTCACTTGAGATAATTCACTTTCCAAAAACATATTCTTACATCCTATTGTATGTAATATGGAAATTTGACACAGGAGACTCTGTATCCAGGACCCAAAAGAGAACTGCTCCTTTAAAGACAACGGGTGTCCCCTTTCCCTACACATACTCTTGGGCACGAATAGGGAAAGATGAGAAAGCAAGAAAAATTGAGAGAAATGGGCAGGGGATGGAAAGCCATGCTTCCTCGTCCCACCACCCACGTGCCCTCCCCATAAGACGTCCGGTTTGTGCAGACAGTAAATATGCCTTTAAAACGAAAGAATGAAGAAATAGAAGAAGTGGAAAAAGAAAAGAAGAAATGCATGGAACTAATGAATGGAATGAAGAGGGAAGGGGAAAAGAGCGAATGAATGAATGCATGAATGAATGGACGAATGAATGCATGAATGACTGGTTGAATGAATCAAGGAAGGAGTGAGTCAGGACTGGTAACCATAGACTCCAAGCCTACGCAGAGGCCGGGATGAGGGGGATTCCGGAGGGGCGTGGCCTCCGTCCGGAAGCGTCTGTCGGGGGCGGGGTGGGGCGGGGCCAGTCGGCGCGCGGTTACTTCGCGGGGCCGAGGGGCGGGGCGAGAGGGAGGACCAGATCTGGCCGCCCAGCTGCCCCGAGTAACCGCTGCTGAGGACCCGACCGGCGCTGCGGACCTCGTCCTCGCTTCTCGCCCACCCCTTGGAGCGCCACAATCCGGCGAGGAGGCCGCTCCGGGTCCGCTCTGCTAGGGGGACCTGCAACCCGGAAAGGCATCGTGCCGGAGCCCGGAGCTGGATCCTGCTCGGACAGGGCCCCCGCGGGCCGGTGCCGCGGGCATGTCGGAGGCGCGGAAGGGGCCCGACGAGGCGGACGAGAGCCAGTGTGACTCTGGCATAGAGTCTCTGCGCTCCCTGCGCTCCCTACCCGAGCCCACCCCAGCCCCAGCCTCCGGGCCCTCGGACGGCGGCGGCCCCCAGACCTGGACCCATCCTCCGGGGACCGCCAAGGAGCCACAGGAGAAGGAAGACACGGATGGGGAGCGGGCTGATTCCACGTATGGCTCGTCTTCCCTCACCGAGCCCCTGTCCTTGCTGGGGGGCCTCGAGACTGAGGAGCCGGCCCCACGCTCGCCGCTCCCTCCCACGGGGGCGCTGAGCCCTCAGCAACTGGAAGCCCTCACTTACATCTCCGAGGACGGAGACACGTAAGTATGGGGGCTAGACTGAAATGCTAACTCTGGGCCTTCCCAGGAACCGCAACAGGCTGGGCACCCCAACTCCCCCATGAGGATCCCTCAAGGCGCCCGTCTTGGAAAGCAGTAGTCCCCACTCTCTCTTCCAAACTCCAAACTTAACTCCCAGCCCACTTTTGAGGTCAAGCCAGGCCCAGATTAGAAGACCTGGCATTGTCGCTTTGCTCTCCCTTTTGGGGGTGAGCAGAGCTGCCAGGGCCTTTACCCAGGCACCTGGAACCCCAGCCAGCATCTTGGAAATCTACCGATAACCCACCCCTAGGAAGAGAAAATTCCCCTGACCAGTCCAGTTTTTGTTTTTTCTTACTGGAGGAGGGGGCATCCTTGTTTGCTCAATATCTGGGATTCCCAGCCCCTGACCTCAGAAATTCCTGTCTCAAGGAACAAGAGGTGCCAGTTACAGGTTGCCAGTCAAGGCCAGGAAGCTAGGGGTGGGGGTGCCACCAAGGTGCAGGGTTGGGGCTGGCCCTGAGGAAGAGGGGGTGAGCCAGGCTGGGGCACTTTTGCCCCAGCAGACAGGCGGCTGGCTGCCGCAGCTTACTTCCTCCTTTGCTGAGAAAGAGGAAGTGAGGGCTGGAGTCAGCCTGACACCCTACACCTTCCAAGCCCCCAAGTCCCCATCTCTGTCCTGTCTGACCCCCTCATTTTACCCTTCCTCTCCCAGGCCCAGGTGGAATTTAGTGGGGCCTGGGCCAGAGGGCAGTTGAACTAAGAAGCATTTGTGTGGGATGGGTTGGCCAAATGAAGACGTAGCCCCCAAGAAAAGAAAACACTGTCAGAGGAGGGAGTGGCTGGGATTTTGGGGTAAGAAACAAGAATTTGGGGTGGAGGGAGAGGGTGCTGGAGTCTCAGATCAGGGATACTGGAATAAACAGGGATAAGGGAGGCAGGAGGTGCCTGTCCTGACCCACTTTTTGGAGACGTAGGGGTCCTAATCCTGGGTAGCCATTGACTTGACCCAGTGGATGGGAGAGGAATGAGCTCAGTTCTTTCTGTACTCTGTGCCTGGATTACTGGCCCTCAGATCAGCCCAGAACTCCAAGATTTTGGGGGCTTCATGCAAGATACCTGTGGTGACCTTTGATCCAGGGAGTGGGGACTTCTGACACTGCCCTCTTTTGTTAGCCTCTTGGCCCCAGCCTTTTCCATCTCTAGTTAGACAGGTGTTGTGTCTGCACTGGATGTATGTGTGTGTGTGCGCGCGCGCGCGCGCGCGCACGCACAGAGGAGAGAAGTGTCAGAACTCCCCAGCAGTTCCCTGGAGAGGAGGGGGGCACTTTCCTCCCTTGGAGGTGTCTGGGCTGTGGGAGGTATGGAAGTGGGAAGAGGAAGTGGGAGGAGGGGAGACTGGAGGAGAGAGGGAGGTGGCTGCAAGAATGTGACCCAGAGAGCAGGCCCTGGCCGAGGGGATTTCCAGAGCGGTTCCTCCCTCCCTCCGTCACTCTCTCCTGGGCCTCTCTTGCTGCTGCAGCCAAAGCCTACCGCCTCCTGCCCGCGCAGCCCCTTCCCCAGCCCAGTCAGGCCTTTTAGCCAAGCCACTCACCCCCCACCAATGCCCCAAGGCAGCTGTCCCAGCCAAGACCCTCCAGCCCTGGCTTTCGTTTTACCCACCTGATCTGGGGAAACCCCCCTAAGACTGGAACTTCCCCTCCCAGCTGCCCCCTTTACCTCTAGCTTATGGCTCTTGGCACCCCAAAAAACACACATTTTTCTGCACTGCACAGACCCCACACACACACACTTGGGGGTGCACACAGGAGTGGAGGGCCTCTGCTCACGCCCCACCTGGTCTGTGCTGTCTGAAGATCAGCCCCTCTGGACTCCCCTGGGAAGGGAAGTGGGAAGGGATGCCACGCTGTCTCCTTGATCCTCTTACGGGAACTTCTGTTTCTCTCCCTTAGAATGTGTAACATTGAGTTGCTGGTGGAGGGATGACCCTACCTCTCCCTCCTTCTGTCCTCCCTGCTGGGGCCAGGGGAGGTGGGGAGCCCAGCCCTGGAAACCCCCTCTAGACTACTTCGGCAGCTTTCAGTTTGGCTTTGAGATGCAGCTGGCCTGGCAGGGCCCTGGGGGCAGAGGGGAGCGGGTGTGGGCAAACTGGACAGGAAGGCCCTTGTCCTGTCATCACCCTGCCCACATGCCCACCCGGCCAAGGCCCTCCTGCAGGCCAGCCATGGGAACTTGGAGCTCCCACCCTCGGGATCCTGGCTTCCCATACCAACCCCTCACTTCCTGGCCCTCACTCTCACTTCCTGCACCTATCCTATGGGTAGCTAGTTAGAGGTTGATCTGTTCCTTTTAACCCTAAGACCCCAGCCCACCCTCTCTGGCCTGGGCCCTGACTCCAAGTCCTGCCTCTGTTCCCCTAGGCTGGTCCACCTGGCAGTGATTCACGAGGCCCCAGCAGTGCTGCTCTGTTGTCTGGCTTTGCTGCCCCAGGAGGTCCTGGATATTCAGAACAACCTTTACCAGGTGGGTGGAGAGAGTGGGCTGTGCCTTTTTCTGCCCTGGCAGCCATCTCCAGCAGCCACACCAGAGTCCAGTCTGCTAACTCAGGAAACCATATGCCAGACACTTGGCTAGAAGCTGAGGATGCAGACGTGAGTAAGACACAGCCTCTGCCCACAAGGTGCTTGCAGCCTGGGCTGGGGGACTCATGTCGAATACCTAAATACACATCACAGTGACAAGAGTTGCGATAGAAACACACACCAGCTACTTGCTGTTGGGTCCAGTGTCTTTGTGGAGCAGCCAGGGAAGGCTTAGTACAGGAGGTGACATCTGAATGGAGCCTCAAAGGAGGGGTTTTCCAAGTGGAGTCTGCCAGGTACCTCTGTCTTTCCTCCTCCAACCTAACCCCTGCAGCTTAACCCTGGGGATGGATAACAGAGGTCTCCCCTCAGGGGGAGGGGCTAGATTCTGCCCCCACATGTCCTTTCTCCAGGGGCTAAGGAAACCTACAAGAAGAACAGGCGCCACTTTTTTCACCCTGCTTCCAGAGCTGGGGTCCCAAGAGCTTGGTGGGATGATGACAGAAGGAAGGGCTTGGGAGTATCTCCTTGGAAGGACTATGGCCCTTATAAACTGCTTTCAAAGAAGGTGCTGGCGCTGGTGACTCCTGTGCCCACCCTAGTATGTTCCCAGAGGTGGGAGCATGCTGCAGTGGCTCTGTGACCCTCTGTTTGTGCCTACAGACAGCACTCCATCTGGCTGTACATCTGGACCAGCCGGGTGCAGTTCGGGCACTGGTGATGAAGGGGGCCAGCCGGGTGCTACAGGACCGGCATGGTGACACAGCCCTACATGTGGCCTGCCAACGCCAGCACCTGGCCTGTGCCCGCTGTCTGCTGGAGGGGCAGCCAGAGCCAGGCAGAGGACCATCTCACTCCCTGGACCTTCAACTGCAAAACTGGCAAGGTGCGGGCAGCCTCAGAGCCTGTGGGATGAGGAGGGCATAGGAGACAGGGACCCCACTCTCGGGAAAGGGAGGGTCTCAGCACTGATGCCCCTCCAGCTCTAGGCACATAGATATTCAGTACGTCTTTGTTAAATGAATCGGTGACTGATTTGATCTAGAATTTACCCAGCACCTACTGTGTGCTGAACAGAAACTAAACCTCGCCCTTGGGATAGTCAGTTTAATAGAGATTAGATGAACTCATTCATTCATTCAACAGAATTGCACTGAGGATTTTTTACGTGCCAGATACTATCCTAGGAGCTAGGCTTGCATCTGTGAACAAAACAGAGAAAGATTGAGATTGACAATAAATACAAGACGTGAATTATATAGCATGTTAAAAGGAAGTAAGTGCTATGGTAAAAAGCAGAGCAGAGTGAGGGGAGGGGGAGAGTTGATATGATTTTTAAATCAGGTGGTGAGGGAAGGCCTTGTGGAGCCAGGGACATTTGAACAGAGACTTGAAGGAGGTGAAGAATGTAAACTGAATCTAAATCTCTGTTACTAAGCAAGAGAGGCAGGGGGTGGGGTCCAGACCAGAAAGATAGCAAAAAGCCCAGGGGAGCACACTGGAGGAAGTAGGCCCTGGGGAAGGGCTAGGGGCATGAGGATCCCACATGGCTTTTCAGAAAAGGCAGCTTTTGGACTGGGCTAGAAGGCAGGAGCTTTAGATTCTGTGTGTGTGTGTGTGTGTGTGTGTGTGTGTGTGTGTGTGTGGAAGGTATGTGTATTGGAGTAGGGTGTGTTTTGGGGGGTGTCACTCAGCAACCTGATCCCTGAAGCATGAAAGAAAGTTTCAATAACGTGACTCTGAAAAGGTGGAAACTTTGAGTTCCTTTCCTCTTAGACTTTTGAGGGGGTTTTTGGGTGTGCATTTTAACAGTCCTGTGATTAGAGACATTGAGTGGGCACTGAGTCCCTTGGGGCTGAGGGGTAAGGAGGTCCCTGAAGAGAGGAAGAGAGGGAGTTGGTGAATGCAGATCAGCAGCCCCCACCCTCACCCCATCCCAGGTCTGACCTGTCTCCACATCGCCACCCTGCAGAGGAACCAGCCACTAATGGAACTACTGCTTCAGAACGGAGCTGACATTGACACGCAGGTGAGGCAGCCAATCAGGGCACTGCCACCCAGGACCTGCCCCTCAGCTGGTCCAGCCCCAGGTTCCTTGCCCAGCAGTCAGAAGTGGTGGTACTCACTTCCTTATCTAGAGCCCAGACCTAGCACACTGCCTCTTGAGGGCCTTGGTGACATCCTTCTTCCTCTCCAGGAGGGCACCAGTGGGAAGACAGCACTGCACCTGGCCGTGGAAACCCAGGAGCAGGGCCTGGTACAGTTCCTGATCCAGTCTGGTGCCCGGGTAGACGCCCGCATGCTGAACGGGTGCACACCCCTGCACCTGGCGGCTGGCCGGGGCCTCATGGGCATCTCATCCACTCTATGTCAGGCGGGTGCTGACTCCCTGCTGCGGAACGTGGAAGATGAGACACCCCAGGACCTGGCTGAGGAAGTAAGAGGCATATGCTCTGCTCTGCTCTCCAGGGCCTCCCACACCCATAGCAGAGACAGGTGCTGTCACTAGCTGAAAGAGCCAAGGAGTTGGGAGTCCTGGGGTGTAACCAGCCATCTGCCACTCACCAACTGTGAGACCTTGGGCCAGCCTCCGCCTTTCTCTGAGTCTGTTTCCTTAGTGGGTCAGGACCAGCCCAAACTTAGACTCCTACAGGGGCCCTGCAACTAAAGTGAATCAGAGAAGCTGACCAGGTGTGAGACAGTGGGGTGGCGAGGCCTATGAGCCATGCCTGAGGGTCTCTGTACTCAGCTTCGGCAAAGGCTTGCAGAGTAAGAAGGTAAGCACGGTGTTGTGAAAGGTGAAACCCAGATTTTCTGTATAGTCTTTCCTGTTTTTAAATGTTCAATGTAAAAAAAGTACTCATAATGTTTTGTGAGTGCCCTTTCCCATCCCCTCCCAACAAAAAATCCCAGATTCGTGAGCGGGATCACCTGTAAGATCCCTCCTAGTTTAGGTGTTCTGGCATTGCCTTAGAAAAGAACAGCTCACTTAAGGCCTCAGGGCTTGCAGAGGGGCCCCTATTCTGGGGATTAGTATGAAGAGTTGTTCCCTAATGGTCTTTAACTGTCATTTGATGGGAAAGGTGTGGCCCAACAGGTTTCCCCAGTCCCCTCTCCCAAGCTGCCTTTTCCCATGGCCCCTGATCTTGCCTTTCTCCATTCTCCTTCTCAGTCCCTTGTTCTTTTGCCCTTTGATGACCTGAAGATCTCCGGGAAGCCACTGATGTGTGCCAACTGAAGCCAGGGCGGGGTCTGGGGCCCTGGCAGCTCCACCTCTTACCATCTGGAAGCTGGGATCATAACTGCTGCAGTTTGGATCCAGGCAATGTGCCCTACTGGTGTCCTAGGGACTGCTGAGGCCACAGCCTGGGGCCAGTACAGTCCTGAGCTGAGAGGAGGGATTGCAAGTGAGAGAGAACCAGTCTGGAAAGAAGAGCTTCCCAGATGAATGGAGATCCTTGGAAGACCCCCAAAGCCCCACATGCCCTGGGTGAAGCCTGTTTGCCTCTCTTGAATGTGGCAGGGGTTCTTGTTTCTACCCGTGTTGGGTCAGCCTGAAACTGCCCACCAGTGGGAAAACCAGCGGACTCCCTGACAAGAGACTGAAATAGGAGCAAGCAGGGCCCTGATGGGTCCCATCTTCCTCCCACTGAGGACTCTAAAACACTGTTGTTTAAGGACTTCACACAGAAGCCTCTGAACTAAGCCTTTGGAGAGGGGAAGACTCAGTAACATGACACTAAAATGACAGACACTTGAAAAGATTTTCCCTTCCAGAATTGTTTTTGCGTGCATGCACATCTGTGTGCCTTGGGGATTTTTAGACAGGGCTGCCCTGTGACCTTGTGGTAGAGGCAGGGAAGGAAATTGTCCCCTGAGCCCAGTAGGGACTTCGCGGGGGAAGGGGAGTAAATAGTCCTCAGGTCAGAAACCGTGTCCAGCGCAGACCCTTGGCTCTTTTGCGCAATGGCGGGAGAGGAGGAGAAATGAGAAGACACAGGCCCTGGAGGCCTCATCATTGCCCTGGAGGCTGCCATCTGGAGGAGGTGGGCAGAAGGGTAGCCTAGGGAGTCTGGGCACAAGGGAGCTGTGACTTTTTACATTTTTCCTTCCATTCCACACCTTTGAGGGCCCGGATAGGTCAGGCCTATCCTGGCATGAAGAACGTGGGGGAATAAACCAACACAGTCACTGGCCACTTGAGCTTCTAGTCTAGTGAGCGAGACAGACAGCCATTAAAATTATAAACATCCAAATAAATATGTAATTACAAGTTGCTGTGGTGCTGTGAAGGGAAAGAATAGTGGGAAGGAGAACAATGGAGCGGGTGGAGGGCCATACTTTGGGTGGTCCAGGGACCCCTGTCTGAGGAGTGTCATCTCACCTGGGCCACAAGGATGAGTAAGGGATGGGGACAGAGCGTTTGGGGGAAGGCCTTTGGTGCATTAGAGGAACTGAGAGGCCAGTGGGCCTCTACAGGGGGTGGGTGAGTAGGCGAGGAAGACGAGCCAGGCCATGCAGCGCCTCGAAGGTCACGGGGAGTTGGGGGACAGAATTGTTGGCCCAGCTGAGAAAGGAAGGGGACATACCCTGTCAGACAAAGGAAAACTGTAATATAAGGGGGAAGTGCTTGGGACACAGAGCCTCATGTCCCGTCCGTAAGATGGCAGTGGTCACCTCTAGGACGCCCATGAGGGTCGAGGGCGATAACAAAGCAGAGGGGACGCACGGGGCTAGCGCCCCTCTAAGGTTGGGGGTTCTTTGCTCTCTGCTCCAGGAGCAGCCCAGCGGCCCGAAACCGGGCCGCGTCTGCCTCCGGGCCGCGCGGGGGCGCTGTGGCCCGGCTACTGTCCGGGGCACTGCGTGGTCGCGGCAGGGGGCGGAGGGGCGGCCGTGGGGAGGGAGGCGGGAAGAGCGCCGCACTTCCGCTATCCGCTTGCTCACTGGCTGTTCCCGGAGGCGGCGGCGGGAGCGGAGGGCGCGTGCGGCTCGGGGACTCGCATTCCCCGGCCCCCCCTCCGCCCCACGCGGCCTGGACCATGGACGCCAGGTGGGGGACTAGGGCAGCGTGAGCCCACGTGACCGAGCCCCCGGGCCACGTGACTGCCTTGCCTCGGCTTGGGGGGCCGGGTGGGGTCCCGGCTGCCGGCCGGAATAGCCCTGCCTCGAACCGGCGGGGATGGGGGCCGCGGCGTGGTCTCGTGCTCCTTGGAGGGCTTCGGGAGTGTCCGGCGGAAGGGCTAGGGACCCTGGACCTCCGGGAATGTGGAGGGCGGTGCGGGGGGAGGGGGCGCCGCGTCAGGCCTGAGCTGCGGGCTAGCGCTGGAGGGAACAGAGGGGACCTGTGTGGCCCGAGGGGCGGGTCCGCCCCCGGGGAAGGAGGAAGCCCTGCCTGGCCAACGCCGGCTCCTCCGAAAGAGAGAGAGAGGCTCTTTGTCCGGGCTAGGCTGCAGCGGAGGGGGGCGGGGAGGAGCCTGGGCCGTTCTCCAGTGTGGTCCCCTCTGGAGGGCCGAGGGGATGAGGAACTGCACCTTGATCTTTATGTCCGCTGCCCCTGCAGGTGGTGGGCAGTGGTGGTGATGGCTGCGCTCCCCGCCGTGGGTGCAGGCGGGGAGACTCCTGTAGCCCCTCCGGAGTCATGGACCCAGCTATGGTTTTTCCGGTTTTTGGTGAATGCTGCCGGCTATGCCAGCTTTATGGTACCTGGCTACTTCCTGGTGCAATACTTTAGGCGGAAGAACTACCTGGAGACAGGTGTGTGAAGAAAGGGCGGGGTGAGTGGGCTAGGTCGGAATTGCGGGTGCAGTCCAAACGGGATATAACTTGGAAAGGGAGGGAGGGAAGCCAGCAGGCGGGACAACAGGGCAGGCTGGTTGCTCTGGGGGAGATGAGGTGCTGTGGAGAAGATTTGGGGCTTGACTTTGTGTGCCTTCTTCAGGCAGGGGTCTCTGCTTTCCCCTGGTGAAAGCCTGTGTGTTTGGCAATGAGCCCAAGGCCTCTGAGGAGGTTCCTCTGGCTCCTCGGACAGAGACATCAGAGACCACCCCCCTGTGGCAGGCCCTGAAGCTGCTCTTCTGTGCCGTGGGGCTCCAGGTAGGTAGGCAGGTTCTGCTTCTCTTCATGGATCGGGTCCTGGTGGGCAGGGACTTTGTGAAACTGAAGTTTCCATCATACCAGCCCCAGAGGTTTGCGGGTTGGTGTGTTGTGTCCTCCTCCTCTAGGGCACACTGCACCACCATGTTGGAAGTGTTTGGGGGAAATGCTGTCTTTTCTTTCCTCCTCTTCCCCTCTGCAGCACTGGTACGGAAAGTTAACTGTATGCTATTATTTCATGATGTCTGGTGCAGAAGAGGGGCCTTCTCTTGCCCTCTTTTCTGTGATTTCTACTGTGCCATTATGAGGACACTTTTGTGTCCCATGTACTGTAAGCCCACTGATAAAAGTTTGGGGTGGGGGGCACTCAGCCTTTTCACAGTACTGCATGTGAGAGGGGTGCTAACATGCTGACCACAAATACTTTGGATGGAGTCAGCTGTAACATACACCTACTGTGGGGACAGACAAGATCTGGGCAGTCCCAAAGCATTTGTTATTTTTTCACCCAGGCTTGATTTCCTACAAGGTGGATCCACACTGGGGAGGGAGAGGAAACTACTACAGAGGAACCAAAAACTGTATGCTGTCCTTTAAGGCATTTAGACATCATCCTGAGGAAGAGGGTGAGATCCATTTCTTTCTGTCTCTTGCTTATTGTCTTCTGTCTCCACCCTCCCCCACCCAGGTGTCTTACCTGACTTGGGGTGTGCTACAGGAAAGAGTGATGACCCGCAGTTATGGGGCCACAGCCGTATCACCGGGTGAGCGCTTCACAGACTCACAGTTCCTGGTGTTAATGAACCGAGTGCTGGCACTGATTGTGGCTGGCTTCTCCTGCATCCTCTGCAAGCAGCCCCGGCATGGGGCACCAATGTACCGGTACTCCTTTGCCAGCCTGTCCAATGTGCTTAGCAGCTGGTGCCAATATGAAGCTCTCAAGTTTGTCAGCTTCCCCACTCAGGTGCTGGCCAAGGCCTCTAAGGTGATCCCTGTCATGCTGATGGGAAAGCTGGTGTCTCGACGCAGCTATGAACACTGGGAATACCTGACAGCTGGCCTCATCTCCATTGGGGTCAGCATGTTTCTGCTGTCCAGCGGACCAGAGCCACGCAGCTCCCCGGCCACCACACTCTCAGGCCTCATATTACTGGCGGGCTACATTGCTTTTGACAGCTTCACCTCAAACTGGCAGGATGCCCTATTTGCCTATAAGATGTCATCAGTGCAAATGATGTTTGGGGTCAATTTCTTCTCCTGCCTTTTCACAGTAGGCTCACTGCTAGAGCAGGGGGCCCTCCTGGAGGGGACCCGCTTCATGGGACGACACAGCGAGTTTGCTGCCCACGCCCTGCTTCTCTCAGTCTGTTCCGCATGTGGCCAGCTCTTCATCTTCTACACCATCGGGCAGTTCGGGGCCGCTGTCTTCACCATCATCATGACCCTCCGCCAGGCCTTTGCCATCCTTCTTTCCTGTCTCCTCTATGGCCACACTGTCACTGTGGTGGGAGGGATGGGGGTAGCTGTGGTCTTTGCTGCCCTCCTGCTCCGTGTCTACGCCCGGGGCCGTCTGAAGCAACGGGGAAAGAAAGCTGTGCCTGTTGAGTCCCCTGTGCAGAAAGTTTGAGTAGGGTGGAGGGTTCCAGAGGGGTGAAGTAAAATAGGACCCTCTCACCATGTTGGTAATTCCTCTCCTACTGTAACTCATCAGAGGCCCTGGTTCTAGGGCAAAAATGCAGGTGTTTTCTCAGTATCAGACCAGCTCTGCAGCTGGAGGTGGAGAGCCCAGGAGGCAGCTCTCCCCTTTGCCTTAATAGTCAGCCATCATCCCGTATGCAGGTTCTTCTAAGCCCCAGGGTAGACAGTCCTCAGTATAGGGGGTTGGGGGGTAAAGGCTCCAGGGGACAGAGGTACCTTGCACAGCTCCTCCCTCCTCATTCCCTGAGGTCTTGCCCTGGCTGTTGGCTCCACCACCTTTCAGACTCCCCTCCTCCACAGATACCTGGATTTCTTACTCCAGTGAGAAAAGCACAAATGGTGTAGGCTCCAAATGCTTTCCCAGGAGGGTAA
>NW_012140302.1:351783-357693 GCF_000956105.1 Propithecus coquereli
AGGCTGAGGCAGAAGGATCACTTGAGCCCAGGAGTTTGAGGTTGCTGTGAGCTAGGATGACGCCATGGCACTCACTCTAGCCCGGGCAACACAGTGAAACTCTGTCTCAAAAAAAAAAAAAAGGCAGAACAGAAAATCAGGAATGAAACCCCAGATGAAGGTCAAGCAGTCAGCAGATGCACCCACCAGGAACACGAACTTCAAACTGGAGTAAACTTCATTTCAGGAGGGAAGACTATTAAGCTTGCTCTTGTACAACGGGAACCAACTTTTTTTTTTTTTTTTTTTTTTTTAGGAACCAACTCCTTTTAAAGCCAGGTCTGAGGTCCAGGCTTCTCTTATGAAGATTTAAAGGCATAAAATGAAAGAACTAAAAGATACTTCAGAGATCACAGTCTGACTAATTTTAAAAAACGAAAGCCCTCATGTGCTTAGAGATGAAGGAAGTTGCTTAAGTTCACACAGTTAATAACAGATCCATTAGCAGAGTCTAGATCTATTTGTTCAAAATCTTCTTGTCCATACACCATAGCAAGTAAATAGAAGATACTGACGCTGAGTAAATGCAAGTCTTGATGAACCTAAAGACTGGACCCACAGTTGGGTGCAGGACAATAATGGGATTAAAGCTAGGCCTTCTAGGGAGCCAAAGTAAATCTGAGATACGGCATGAATATGTTGGAGAAATGGTTTAAGAAGATGCTAACACATCAGAGGGAGTCCAGAAATAAAATACGAAAGAGAACTAAAGATTATTTCTTCCTCCTCCTCTGTTTTGCTAAGATTAGACCTACGGCTATTGTCTAAGCTCCACAAGAAAAATAAAGCTGAATTCTTAAACTTTTCCATGAGAACAAAGAGGAAGACATAGAAGTCAAGGAAAATATCAGAAGACATTTCTTGCCTGTTCTGTCCACCAATGTCCTCCTGCAAGGCCCAGGCATGGTCAGTGTCTACTAAGCACAGAGGGCTAAAAGAGAAGAGTCCCCGAGGATATTTTCACTCCCCTTTACCTCACCTCTGCCCCAAGAGAAAATAATTGTTTCCTACCCAACCGAGAGCTACTTTGTAATTTACCTCTATTGGCCCTCTGTGAAATAAAAGATACATTTTTTGACAATGTTTCTTATCATCATGCAGTTTAAGGTCCCAAATCAAGGCCCAATAATATGTGCTACCCTGATATTTGGTAAAATTGGGAGGATCTTAAATGGTCTAATCACAAGCTCCCCTCCCAACTCTGCTCCCAGGAATAAGGTCTTCTAGCTACTCTCCTTATCAAAGGGACTAAGAGCAATTCCTGCTTTATCCCAGAGTAGCAGGTTTCAGTTCTCTTCCAGCCTGTGGAATTCTTCAAACAAGCCAATTACATCCTCTAGAGGGAAACAGGGGTCACTCCACCCTCTTGATGCTTCAAAGTCTGCCTGTCACATCCCCTGGTTGTGTACTCTGTCCCCAGATGCAACCTTGGTGTGGTCCTGTACAGAATGCCCTGTCCTCCTCCCCTAGGCTATGAGAATATGCAACTAATAAACTGCTGTTGGCCTCATCTGTCCTGTGTTAGGTGTCATATATTTGCCAGTTCCCAGAACCTTATGGCCAGAATCCTTCTTTCACCAATGGGGTAAATAGGAGGCAGTGAAAACACGTCGTGTTTAACAGCTCTCCGACCATTTCACATTACTTTGGAAGGTATGACAGTCAGGGAATCCTATAACGTCATCATTTGCAGGGCTCTCATGAGCAGTGAAGACGTAGCTGCCACTACCCAATCTTTCCTACTTTACTCTCACACCCCTGTATTGCACTCTTTAACAATACATAAACTGACTACCTTCTCTTCCTTGTAACAGCCTTTTATGTTTAGAGCACATGATGCTTGACCTTCAAACTTGTCAAATATATTTTAACTCCTTTTAAGTCTAATAATTTCTATTTTCTGTCTCTTTACTTTTTTTTTTTGTATAAAACTGCATCTTCTTTATTCAGCATACTTTAATTTCAGAACAAAATAAACAAAAACAATGCACAACATCCAATCCCCTTGTCAAATTAGGAAGGGAATGGGGCTTTGAGGCCCTTGTCTCCTGCCTTAGACACAACGACAGGAGAGAAAAAAACTAGACATTAGCAGAGGAAGCCAAGGGGGACAGGGCCACTCAAGGCTGTGGGGACCATGGGGACACTATACAGAGGGCACAAGGTTTCCAAGTATAAACTCCTAATCTACTTCTTCCATGCGAGATGCATCTTCATCACCCTCAAGGGGTGGGATCTCATCAGGAACAGCAGCACTGGGTTCCTCTGCTGTCACTTCATCTTCATCAATGCCTAAAGGAAAAAGAGAGCCACGTGAGACTTGACCCAATGGCATTAAGTCTAATCTGTCCTAGAGACCAGTTCCACGACTCCTAGTCACACTAGTAACTAGTATCAAGGCTACTTACCTAGGCCTAGCTTGATCATGCGGTAGATGCGGTTGGAGTGGGTCTGTGGATCCTCAAGGGAGAAGCCAGAGGAGAGCAGCGCGGTTTCAAATAGCAGCACCACCAGGTCCTTAACAGCCTTGTCATTTTTGTCTGCCTCAGCCTTCTGTCGCAGTGTCTCCACAATGGGGTGGTCAGGGTTTATCTCCAGGTGTTTTTTGGCCATCATGTAGCCCATTGTAGAGTTGTCCCGAAGCGCCTGGGCTTTCATGATCCGCTCCATGTTGGCTGTCCAGCCGTAGGTACTGGTCACAATGCAGCAGGGTGAAGACACAAGCCTATTGGAGATTGTCACCTATGGACAGTCATAAGAACAATGGATTTGCACTAGATCAATTAACATTTGAAGGTGAAAATGATGGTATTTAGTTTCTACTCTCATAAGTAAGTACCTAAAGCAGACAGGGTACAGAGGCTCAACACCTGTAATCCCAACACTTTGGAAGGGCAAAGTGGAAAAACTCTTGAGCCTGGGAATTCACGACTAGCCTGGACAACATAACAAGACCTCATCTCTACAAAAAAATGTAAAAATGAGCTGGGCATGGTGACTCCCACCTGTAGAGTCCCAGCTAATCAAGGGGCTGAGGCATAAGGATTGCTTAAATCCAGGAGTTTGAGATTGCACTGAGCTATCACGATGCCACTGCACTCTACCCTAGGACAGAGCAAGATGCTGTCTCAAAGAAAAAGGGTAGCTGAAGCAATACTTAATCTTGACCAAATTTTATAGAAATAGCCATGAACCTGGCTAGGAGAAAGAACAAGAGCCAAGCAGGCTCTAAACAAAATAGGGGCCGGGCGCGGTGGCTCACGCCTGTAACCCTAGCACTCTGGGAGGCCAAGGCAGGCGGATTGTTTGAGCTCAGGAGTTCGAGACCAGCCTGAGCAAGAGCAAGACCCCCGTCTCTACAAAAAAAAAGAAAAATTAATTGGACAGCTAAAAATATACAGAAAAAATTAGCTGGGCATGGTGGCGCATGCCTGTAGTCCCAGTTACTTGGGAGGCTGAAGCAGGAGGATCGCTTGAGCCCAGGAGTTTGAGATTGCTGTGAGTTAGGCTGATGCCACGGCACTCTAGCCCGGGGAAAAGAGTGAGACTCTGTCTCAAAACAAAAACAAAATAGGATGCCTCAACCACTGTGTAGTAGCAACATGGGATCCCAAGGGAGGCTGTCCCGAAGTATTCAAAATACATCCTAGTCCCAGAGCTGCTTACCTTCTCAACCTTCTTATCCAAGATTTCCTTCATGAGCTTGCAGAGATTCTCAAACTTTGCCTTACTCTCCTCCATCTTCTTCTTCTCCTCCTCATCCTCAGGTAGCTCCAGGCCCTCCTTGGTAACTGAGACCAGGCTCTTCCCATCAAACTCCTTGAGCTGCTGCACGCAGTACTCATCAATGGGCTCAGTCATATACACCACCTCAAAACCCCGCTTCCGCACTCGCTCCACAAAAGCAGAGTTGGCCACCTGCTCTTTGCTCTCACCTATAAGGTTATTAAATGCAACTCAGGGGGACCAAAATGCCTCATATTGCCAGTTCCCAGAGAGCCCTGGATATGCCCCCACCCAGAAAGTGGCTTTGATCAGACCAAGGTTCCAACGCACCAGTGATGTAGTAGATGGACTTCTGTGTTTCCTTCATTCGAGAGACGTATTCTGACAGAGAAGTCATCTCATCTCCAGACTGGGACGTATGATAGCGCAGCAGCTCAGACAGGCGTCGCCGGTTAGTGGAGTCCTCATGTATTCCAAGCTTTAAGAGTAGGAAGAGAAAAAACTTAATTGGAAATAACCTAACTCTCTGTATGAAAACTTTATCATAATTAAGGAAGTAATCAATGGAATAAGCATTTGCCTCCTCACCTTCAGGTTCTTAGAGAACGCCTCATAGAATTTCTTGTAGTTTTCCTTGTCTTCCGCCAACTCAGAGAAGAGCTCAAGGCACTTCTTAACAATGTTTTTGCGAATGACTTTCAAGATTTTGCTCTGCTGAAGCATTTCTCGGGAGATGTTCAGAGGAAGATCCTCCGAGTCAACCACACCACGGATGAAGTCTGCCATCAATCAAGGTAGAAAGCTTAGTAGAAACAGCTAGACAAGGCCTGGGCACCCAGATATGAACAGAAGGCTCTGATATTCCCAGAATCCCCTATTACTATGTTGCAAGGAACTGTTAATTATTTAGTAGTATAAAAACATTAGTTCCAATAGAATGCTGAAGACCTAACTCTTCCCCAACTAAATTAGGCGAAGGAGATACTCACTGAGATACTCTGGTATCAATTCATCGCAGCTGTCCATGATGAATACACGACGGACATAGAGTTTGATGTTGTTCTTTTTCTTCTTGTTCTCAAAGAGGTCAAAGGGAGCCCGACGAGGGATGAACAACAATGCCCTGAATTCCAACTGACCTTCTACAGAGAAGTGCTGAAGGGAAGAAACCCAAGATAAGCCAGTAGTCTATTTCGGGACAAGAGCATAGCCCCAACACCAAATTATCTGCAACTGGAACAATTAACCCTTGTGCTTAGGGAGGATCAAGCATATTACAGGTAGGACCACAATTGGGCCCTAATGCCCTAATCTAGAATGGTAATGGCTGTATACAATCCTTTAATAAGAAAATAACCACTTTAATCAGAATCCTACATGTGTTAGGCTGTCATGGGCAGTACACCAAGATTTCTACCAGGGACAAAGTGAGATCACTGAAAGGGACAGCATTTCTCCACCATGGCAGGGTCATCAATAAGTGAACTCACAGGGCTCCATGGCTTTCCGAGTTCTCAGCTGCCCAGTTGGGCAAGTTCCATGTGTCTACTACCTGGCAACACCCTTCTACCTGCTCCTCTACAGCTGAGTCAACACAACACATGAGGCTTCTCACCTTGACTGCTAGGTGGTCTTCCCAGTCATTGGTGAGGCTCTTGTAAAATTCTCCATACTCCTCCTGGGTGATGTCATCAGGGTTTCTGGTCCAAATGGGCTTGGTCTTGTTTAGCTCTTCCTGATCAATGTATTTCTCTTTAATCTTCTTGGTTTTCTTTTTCTTATCCTTACTGCTGTCATCTTCCTCATCTGAACCCACATCTTCAATCTTGGGCTTCTCTTCATCATCTTTATCTTCCTCTTCTTTCTCACCTTTCTCCTCTTCTGCTTCATCATCACTGATTTCTTTCTCTCGTTCCTTCTCCAACTAAATTACCAAAAACAGTTTGGGGATATAAATTGCCAGGGAAAGCAAAAGCCAGAGATCTCAGAGTCTCCAGAGCAGGAGACATCCTGCATGTAAAAGGAAAAGGGTTATAAAGTCCATACTCACATAAAGGGTGATGGGATAGCCTATGAACTGTGAGTGCTTCTTCACTACTTCTTTGACCCGCCTCTCCTCTAAGTATTCTGTCTGATCTTCTTTAA
>NW_012140302.1:359203-359851 GCF_000956105.1 Propithecus coquereli
CTTTTTCTTCTTGTTCTCAAAGAGGTCAAAGGGAGCCCGACGAGGGATGAACAACAATGCCCTGAATTCCAACTGACCTTCTACAGAGAAGTGCTGAAGGGAAGAAACCCAAGATAAGCCAGTAGTCTATTTCGGGACAAGAGCATAGCCCCAACACCAAATTATCTGCAACTGGAACAATTAACCCTTGTGCTTAGGGAGGATCAAGCATATTACAGGTAGGACCACAATTGGGCCCTAATGCCCTAATCTAGAATGGTAATGGCTGTATACAATCCTTTAATAAGAAAATAACCACTTTAATCAGAATCCTACATGTGTTAGGCTGTCATGGGCAGTACACCAAGATTTCTACCAGGGACAAAGTGAGATCACTGAAAGGGACAGCATTTCTCCACCATGGCAGGGTCATCAATAAGTGAACTCACAGGGCTCCATGGCTTTCCGAGTTCTCAGCTGCCCAGTTGGGCAAGTTCCATGTGTCTACTACCTGGCAACACCCTTCTACCTGCTCCTCTACAGCTGAGTCAACACAACACATGAGGCTTCTCACCTTGACTGCTAGGTGGTCTTCCCAGTCATTGGTGAGGCTCTTGTAAAATTCTCCATACTCCTCCTGGGTGATGTCATCAGGGTTTCTGGTCCAAA
>NW_012140302.1:359901-390446 GCF_000956105.1 Propithecus coquereli
TCTGTCTGATCTTCTTTAAGGTGAAGGATAACTTTGGTACCCCTGCCAATGGGCTCACCTGGAAAGAATCGATCATAACAGAGTATAAAGAAATGAAAATAAAAACAAAACTACCTTACAGACAGAATGTTCAAAACTCCTACCATTGGTTCTTCCAGAAAATTCTAAATCAGTGATCTTATAATAGGTAAAGCCAACTTACCATGGTCAGCACGTACAGTGAAGGAACCCCCAGCAGAAGATTCCCAGGCATACTGTTCATCATCGTTGTGCTTTGTGATCACAACCACTTTCTCTGCCACCAGGTAGGCAGAATAAAAGCCGACACCAAACTGCCCAATCATGGAGATGTCTGCACCAGCCTACCAACAAGTTTTTTAAAAAGTCAAGCACAAGTTCTGAAGCAAGAGCAAGCCAAAGAACATTGATGAATGTGAATCGTGTATACCAAAATTGCCACATACCTGTAGAGCCTCCATAAATGCTTTAGTACCAGACTTGGCAATGGTTCCCAAATTATTTATGAGATCAGCCTTGGTCATGCCTATGCCTGTGTCCACCAAAGTCAGAGTGCGTTCCTGAGGGTTGGGGATGATGTCAATTTTCAACTCTTTACCACTGTCCAACTTGGAAGGGTCTGTCAGGCTCTCATAACGAATTTTGTCCAAGGCCTGAAAATAATACAAACAGTAAGTTATTTTTGCTCCCTCAAAGCCCATCTCTTCTCCCAAAGGAAATCTTTTGCTTTACTCAAATAGGCCTCAATACTGACTGCCCCTTAACTTGAAGCTTAAGAACTACGGTTACATTACCCCATTTGTCCTGAGCATAGTCCAGATCTTTCCATTTCAAGCTCGAGATGGCCACATAGAGTAAGGTGTTATCTTTCCAGAATAGCTGCTAATTTATTCCCTTCAACAGCAGCCCCTACTGAACATCAAACCATTCCCTGTCCTTTTAGATCGCTCAAAAATAAATACACAATAGAGAAAACCAGAGCACTCACATCAGAAGCATTAGAAATCAACTCCCGAAGGAAAATTTCCTTGTTCGAATAGAAGGTATTGATGATGAGAGACATGAGCTGGGCAATTTCTGCCTGAAAGGCAAAAGTCTCCACCTCCTCCTCTCCATGGTGCACTTCCTCAGGCATCTAGAATTAAAATGGTCAATAATTACAAAAAAAACATCGTGATGGCCCCATACTTAAGAATCCCAAGGTTCATCTGTTTCAATCCAACGATTAAAAGGATTTAGGATTCAAATTGCTTTAAGGTGAACACTATCCCCTCCCAAAAGACTGAAAGAGCCTTTTCTTCAAAGATCTCAGGCCACACCTTAAGTGGGAAGCCAATTCAGAGGGAGAAAAAAATAAAGCATTCTTCAACCCAACATTAAGTCAGATTTTTTGGAAGGTACCGTGGAGCCCAGCTACTTAAAGAGTGATGACCAGCAGCTTCAGCATCACCCAGTAGCTCATTAGAAACTCAGAATGCTGGCCCCAACGCCAGTTTCTAGGTGTAAGAACACCAAGAAATCTCTATGCACTTCTATTTGTAAACAGCACTAACTACGGGATTTTTAACTTGGGGGACCATAAAATGACTAATGTAACAGAAAAACGGCAGTGTTTTAAACTATTCCTCCTTAAGGATCTCCTAAGTCCAGCGAATGTGCAGGATTGCTGTCCCACAAAGCAAGGCAAAATAAAGCCCCAGATCCATGCGGTATACCGCCCAAAGGTCAATCAGATCAGTACAAAAAATCGATGAGGCAAGAGCTCCACCGAAACTCCTCACTGCACAGACAACCACCGTACAGCACTAAACCCAACACGAGTAAAATGGTGGCCACAGCCACCCTCGTCACTGCCTGACATGCGTCGGCCGAGGCCACGCGAGGAGGGGGCGTCGCCGCGCACCCTCCGTTCGCCCCAGCATCCGGGCACTTAGGGCGGGGCGCCAGGATCCAGAACCTTCCAGAACAATCTCAGTTCCCAAGAAGAGGCGGGGGAGGGAGTGCATGAATCTCCCAGAGCCTGCCTCCTCTCCGCCCCTCCTCCACCGGGACAGCAGAAAAGATCTGGAAGGAGGAAACACTATGGGCCTTAAAAACGAAAACGGTCCTCCCTCCTCATGGATCTCCGTAGAAAGCAAGCAACCAAAAAGGCTTGTAAAAACGCGTTCAATAGGAAAGGTGGGTCCCGATGGGCTGTGCTGAGTCACCGAAGTGTGCACCCCTCGCCACCACCCTGCCTCCGGCGCCCCGTACCGCGTCCGGAAGTGGAGGGACAAATATGGCAGCGTACCGAGCGGGCGCGGCCACCACGTGCAGCTACCCACTGCCTCAGCCCGCTCCGCCGGCCGCCTCCCCAGTGTTACCCGCCGCCTGGCGGAAGCCCCGCCGCCAGGACACACTGGAGAAAAACGAAAAAAAACTCAAGAACCCTCACCTACCACCGCCACCATCCCCGAGAAAAATTAGCAGTGTTACCCCACTAGGCCGCCCTAACACGGTACCTGCGCCTTTGAAAGGACAAAAAGGACGAAAGCATCACGAAAGAGCACTCGAGGGAGAGGGGCGAGGGGGAGAAGCCCGCGGCCTTACCTTGGAAGAAAAGGTCTGCAAGTACTAGAAACAACCGGGTGGGTCGGGGCTGTCCGCCTCTCGCACCGCACTAAGGCTACGCGGGGGTGACTCAAGAGAGCTACTGTGCGCGCCCAGTTGCCCTATATAAGGCGGAGCACAACACAGCCTCCCTCCGCCGGATCCCTCCGCCTTAAAGGAGGATGCTAGTCAACCTCGCACCTCCTGCGGCCCGCCCCCTTGACGTCATGGTCCGAAATAGGGGCAGGGGCGAGGGCGAGGGCGAGGGCGGGGAGGAGCCCGAGCGTCCTGCCTCGCTTTGCATCGAGACCCATTGCAGGTTCTTTCACATAACGTTTGCGTGTGTTCACAACCCCCTATCTGCACGTCCAGGCCATGACCCCACCAGGATTAGGGATTGGGAGTGCTCATGGGAAAAACGGTAGATCTTTGGATGAGGACGCCCACTAACGTCTCCGAAAACCTATGAGGCAGGCGCCCCCACACCCAAGAGACCGGGGCTCCGGGGACACCCAAAAAGAGCAGGGGTGGCTAGGCATTTGGGACCACTGCTCCCAGGTCCGATCTTCTTCCTAGAGTCTGTACTACACATTTGGCGTCCCGACGGGGGACGGTGTGACATTCGGGACCCAACTTTGGGCAGCCGCACATCCCCACTCACGGGACCAGGAAAACGGCAGGCGGTTCGCCGCAGGCCGTAGCTCCGCCTGCGGGGAGGGGCGCCGGCCTCTGCAGCCGGAGAACTCTTTGCCGGCCTGCGGCGGAAGGAGCGGAGGCGGCGGTTCTGAGGCACTTCCAGCAGTTTCCAGGGCTATCTCGGCGGTCCCGCCCTCGCCCGCCGCCTCCTCTCGAGGCTCCGCCTCTCCAGGTGCCGCCTAGGGAGTATCTTTGCAGCTGCTGCGCCCGGTGCGGGTCACCTCCCGGGTCTAAGGTGAAGGTGGATGGAGGCTGGCCCCCTCCCATTTACTGTGAGCGGCCGCGAGTAGGAGCTGCGTGCCCCGCACCGCCTTGGGGATGAGATGAAGCGTAGAGGGAGGGATAGGCTGACCCCTCCTCTCCCCCATCAATCACACGACACACCGGCGGCTAGGGCGGCTGGTGCAGGCGCCTCCTGCAAACTGAGAGTGGGGACAGGGTCGCTACCAGAGGCACCGTCCCCAAACACAAAGTGCAGGGACATGCGCCCTCCTTAGACCGGCTCTTCAAGCTGTTTCTTAAGCTGGTTTCCCCGCCCTCGCCCCTCCCTGCAGCTGCTTGATCGTGGAAAGAGAGGGTCTCCAGGAACTGCTTCAGGATGGCGGAAGCTGCTGGACACCGCATGAAGACGCTGGCCGGTGTGCGGCTTGCTTCAGGCCGCTAGAACCAAGTTGTTCCCCTTCAGCCCTGGCGCCAGAGCTCCTAGGCCATGCCCCCGGCCAGTGAGCTGCGGACAGCCATGTCTGGCCTGGCTCTGCCCCTTTGCTTGCCCTCCGGCTGGCACAGGACTACTCCCAGGAAAGGGAAAAGCATGGAAAGGCACAAAGCCTCGAAAGAGGGACCATAGCTTATGAACCCCAGAGGGCGCCACGAGGAGTTGAAAGTGGGCCTGGAGATGCGGGTTGGGTCACAGAGGGCTGCAGATGCCATGTTAATTAAGCTCTGACCTTAAGGGTGAGGGAAGCCACCGAAGGTTATCAGAGACAGGCTTAGAACCTGCTAAGTCTTCAGAATCCTTATTTTCAGCGGCACTTACAACCACTGGTATTCCCAGGATACCCTTTATTACTGATGAGGCCTCATAGGCCCAGCCCAAGGTCTGGCATTGGAGGGTGTCCCGGTGAAGCAGGGATTAACAAACATGGGCCTGCAGCTAGTGGGCCTGTTGCTCGTTTTCAAAGGGCCTGTAGACTAGGAACGGTTTTTACACTTTTTATTAATAATAGTTGAAAAAAATCAAAATAAAGATACTATTTTTACATGTGAAAATTATATGAAATTAGAATTTCAATGTCCATGAAGTTTTGTTGAAATACAGTGATAGTTGTTTGTTTACATCTTGTCTTTGGTTGCTTCTGTGTCATATACCACAGCAGAGTTAATGATTGTGACAGAAACCATATAGCTCGCAAACTCTAAAATATTTACTCTACCTTTTACAGAAAAGGTTTGCAGGCCCCTGAGCTAGATAAAGTTAAGTGAAGTCTTGCAGGGAGCTCAGAGACTCAGCCTGGACAGAGGCCTTTGAAGGGGTTCAGGGAAGCAGCTGAAGGGAGTTAGATAAGGCTCAGTGGATGACTAAAACAACTGGACATTAGGGATGTTATGAACATGGGGAATAGGTGTAGGTCCTGAACCCCCAGAATAAGCAGCCTCCCAAATTCAGTGCTTGCCAGGTGTGTCCTGTCACTTTCGGGACCTTCCCAGTTCCTTGAGGCTTAGATCTCTGAGTTCCACAGGGAATACCCTTAACTGACACCCTCCTGTGCCAATGGGCCTGACTTTCAGACACACTGGACAATCGGGCATGTCTACACAGCCAGTGTGGACTGCAACTCTTTGCCTGTGTTTTCATATTCCTCTGGGACACAAGATAAATCATATACAAATTCTGCTCACTTTATTGTTAGTATATACATATATATATATATTTTTTTTTTTTTTTTTTTTTTTTAATGAGACAGGGTCTTGCTCTGTTGCCCAGGCTGGAGTGCAGTGGCATCATAGCAAACTGCAACCTCAAACTCCTGGGCTCAAGCAATCCTTCCACCTCAGCCTCCTGAGTAGCTGAGACTACAGGCACGCACTACCACTCCCAGCTAATTTTTCTATTTTTTTTTTAGAGATGGGGTCTCACTCTTGCTCAGGCTGGTCTTGAACTCCTGACCTCGAGCAGTCCTCCCACCTCAGCCTTCCAAAGTGCTAGGATTACAGGTGTGAGCCACTGCACCCCGCCTATTTTTTGATGCCATGGCAAATGAAAATTTTTGTTCATTTTCTGTTTACCAGAGAGTTAGAAAAGTAACTGATATTTGCTTATTGATCTAGCAACTTAGTAAACTACCATATTAATTCTTAATTTTTCTGTCAAGTTTTTGGTGTTTTCTAGGTACAAGCACATCATCTGAGAACAATGACAGTTTGGTTTCTCCTTTTTCTCATTTTTATATCTCTTATTTCATGTTTTACTACACCAGCTAGGACCTGCAGAACAATGATGAGTGGAAACTGATTCTGGGCATCCCTGCCTCATTCCTGATCAGAAAAGAAAGCTTCTAACACTTTACCATTGAATGTGATATTTACTCTTTATAGTCCTAACTTGCTATACATTTTAATCTGAATAGGTGTCGTTATTTTTCTGCATCTATTGAGAATATTATTTTTTAAATTTCCTTAATCTATTTATATGGTTAATTCATTAATAAACTTTCTAATATTAAACTGAAATGGTCTATTTCTTTAAGTTTTGTAGAACTCACCCATAAAAACCACCCAGGTCTGTTTTTTTCCATGTGAAAACATTTTAACTAAGGATTCAATTTTTTGAATAGTTTTCTACTTCTCCGTGAATCAATTTTGTTTAATAATTTTCTGGATATTTCTTCAAAGTTTTAAATATGGGCATTCTGTTTTCTTTTAGTATCTTTTATTATTTTTTTAGGCAAGCGTGAAAATGAGGTTTATTGAGAGAAAGATAGGATTATAGGGAAAGAGCACAAAATAAGTTTACAGAGCATGAGACATACGCCACAGATGACAACTGAACCCATTGTCGCAGCAAAGGGAGAGCCAAAGGAAGGGCAAAGAGAGGGCTGTTTTCTTTTACCATCTTTTAAATCTCTCCTATCTAAAGTATATCTTCTTCTTCATTCCTGAAATAGTTTTTCATGTCTCATCCCTTTTTTTTCTTGTTCAATTTCATCAAAGCTTTGCCTTATTTATATTCATCTTCATATATTTGTTTCTGGCTTTTAAAATTTGTGCTTAATTTTTATTATCTCATTATTCCTACTGTCTTTGTATCAGCTCTGTTATTCTTTTTCTCTTTTCTTAACTTTACTACTCAGCATATTAAATTTCAGCCTTTCGCCTTTTCCAACATGAGGATTTAAGGCCACAAAGTTTTCCTCAAAATCACTTAGAGTGATGTCGTGAAACAGGGCCAGAAATTGTGGTCTAAACCATTCTTGAATTATAAATTGGGCATCTTTAGTAACCTACTCTATTAATACACAAATGACTGTCTTGCTTTTCATATTAGTGGCCTAAGTGGGGTGACTGAGTCCTGCCTGCCTGCTCTTGTCAGCCCAGTCCAAAATGTCTGTCTTCCTCCCGCCATCATGCCCACCAGGCATTCCTTTTTGTCTTGGGCATAGTTCAGTGTTCAAGGTCCCCTTTGACTAAGAAGGTAAAACTTAACCCCAAATCTATTCAGCCCAGAGCAGATCATAGTCGGAGGAAGTACAGGGGCAGATGGCACCACAAACAACCCTGACCTACTTAACTGTTTTGCCTGCCACCTGTCCTGTCTCAGGCACAAGTCACTCTTTTTCAGTGTGCAGGTCCCAACTGGCTGGATTTCTGGGCCATGTACTGGGCTCAGTGCCTTTCTGGCCCACCTCCACTCAGATTGGTAGGGCTGTGATAGGGCTGCTGGGTGGTGAGGAAACCACACAGGAGGAGCTGGGGTTAGACCCCAGAAAGGACTTCACTGGTTTCACCTGGGCAGGATGAGATGAGAGTTCAGTATCCTGGGAGGCTTGGGCCCCCTGGGGATGTAAAAAGAGGAGATGACTCTCACGGGAATGTTTCAGTGACCAGGGAGGAAGGTCGACCACCTTGCCTATGGTGCTACATGATGCCTGTAACTTTCTGTCCCCTTCACTGCTTGGTAACTCTGTGTGTGTGTGTGTGTGTGTGTGTGTGTGTGTGTGTGTGTGTGTGAGAGAGAGAGAGAGAGAGAGAGAGAGATTGCTTTATATTTACCTGGTACTTTGCAGTTTACAGAATATTTTTCCACCATTTAATCTTTCAGCCTCAGTTTTCTGGAGTAAAATGAGCATAGCAAGTCAGCACTTTAGAGGGTCAGTGGGACGTGGGATGAGACCACATAGGTAAGACAGTGAGCACAGAGCGGAGATTCACGACCCGCGCGGGAGGCAGGACCAATGTTACTGTCCCTGCTTTACAGAGGAGCGACCATGAGACCGAGTGCCTGGCTCAAGGTCACTGGGACACAGAGAGCAGTGGACTTGGTCTGACGCGCAGTCTTGGCCCCCACCCACCGGGGCTGAGATGCGCAGAGCGGGGCAGTGCTTCCGCCAGGGGGCGCACGAGCCGGGTGACGTCATCCTCCCCTCCTCGCCGCGGGGCGGGGCAGGGGCTCGGTTCCTCTGGGGCTCTGGACCCGCCGGGGCTTGCAGCCCCGCATTCTCGCGGTTCTCGGCTGTTCGCCCGGGGAAGGGACCCACATTGGAAATGGCTGGGATGGGAGAAGTGAAACTTGATTCTCGAAGCTTCCAGGGTCTGGAGGAGTGGGAGAGGGGAATAAACATGGAGGGGAAGAGGCAACGAATCGCCTAGATCACGGGGGAGGCCACCACGCTGAGGCTCGTCCTAGGAATGCCACGTGATTCCCCGTATCCAGGCTCTCCGCAGTGACGGCCTAAATTTCCAGTCCATACATATATTGTCATCCTGTATTAAGGAAAAGGAATTGAGGCTACAAAGGGTGAATGACTTGTCCAGGGTCACACAGCTGGCACGTGGAGGCCCAAGATGGAATACCCGGCTCTGAATCCAAACTGGTTGTCTCTTCCCCACCGAAAGGTCTGGGAGAGGGCAGAGGCCTTAGTGAGGGTCCTGCTGACTCACGTTTAGCACTCACGTTGCAGTCTGGAACCAGAATGCCAACCTGCTTGTTTCCAGGGAGCACTAGGCCTGCCAGGGCGGGTCCTGAGGGAGCACATTCCTAGCCCCCAGCACCTACCAGGAAGCCAGATCACATTGAGATGGGCTGGAGGAGCCCAGCTAGGACCGAAGGCCATTGATGAGTTGGGGGGCGGGGAGATCTGCCCATCTCCACACTGCCAACTTGTCCCAGGAAGCAGATCAGCCTCAGGGTGTGGGTGGACACTGACAACCTGGTCTCAAGGCAGATCTGCTGGCTGACATCCCTGCAGACAGCCACTCTTCCTCTTCCTGTGTGTGTGTGTGTGCGTGTGTGTGTGTGTGTGTGTGTGTGAAGACTCAGGTTTCAGGCAGGGCCTGCTGGCCAAACGATAGAGCTATTTCTTTAAAATGATTCTGCATTTCTCTGCTTACAGCCATTTTGAATTATCATAGCTTAAACTCACAACAATTTATTCCAATTCCTAGATTACACCTGAGCTTTCATTGCTATTTTCCACGAAGGCTGCTGATTTTACTGGGACTCTTAGTTTTTTAAGAGTGTTTAAGCCCCAACACTCCACTAGAAAAGATTAAACAACACAGACATTCCTGCATTGCAATGGCAGGCGCCCTAGGGACAGCAGCTATTTTGAGCAGAAATGTCACAGGGAAAGATGGTGATGACCAGCGGCAAGTCAAAGCAGTCAGGGATACCTGGCAGATTCTCATGCTCAGCCCTCCCTACCTTATAGGAAGCAAAGTGCTAGGAGGTAAGTGGGGAGGTCCTGTAGGGGAGGCTGCTGCCCCCCAAAGGTGGCGTTGCCCACAGAGCGCCCGCTTGTGGTTAAGAGCCACCACTGCAGTTGGGCAGGCCTGGGAGGGGCTTTTCCTACCCACCTCAAGTTTATAGGTGAAAACAGAGGTCAGGAGAATGGAAATGAAGTAAGGAGACCAATTTTGGGGGCATTTGCTATTTGAGGCAAAAAATATTCTAGTAATTTTCTTCAAGATCAATTTAAGTACAGAAAGGGAGAAAGTGACTGTATCCTAAATATTTTTTTCCTCCTTCAAATCAGTGCTGGGGTTGAGAAGAACCTACTTAACCTCTCATCTCTCTCCCATGGGCATAGGCAATGAGTGCCACCACCCCACTGGAGTCAGGCATGTGAAGACTGTGCGGAGGGATGAGTTCCACCTTGGGACAAACAGATGCAGTGAAGCAAACATTTTCTGAGTACATCTGGGAGCCAGGTATCACATAGCTTGAAAAGTCAAAAAGTGCATAAAAAGTAGACCGTAACCTCAAAAACATGATAGTCTGATAGCTGGAGTAAGATAAGAATATGGGCTAGGCATGGGGGTTCACACCTGTAATCCCAGCACTTTGGGAAACTGAGGCAGGAGGATCACTTAGAGGCCAGGAGTTTGAGACCAGCCTGGGCAACATAGTGAGACCCCATTTCTACAAAAAATTAGTTGGGCATGGTGGCGTGCACCTGTAATCCCAGCTACTTGGGAAGCTGAAGTGGGAGGATCACCTGAGCCCAGGAGTTCAAGGCTGCAGTGAGCTATGATCTCACCACTGTACTCCAGACTGGGCACCAGAGTGAGACCCTGTCTCTAAAAAAAAAAAGGAAGAAGAAGAAGAAAAGTCACAATGTTATGAAAGCTCTGAGGGGCAGAGAAGAAATTGTACAAACTGGCTGTCGCTGGTGTAGGATTGGGAAATGCTTAGGGAGACAGAAGCATGCTCCAGGGACAGGGACCAGCATATCCCTAAATTTGTTTTCAGATTATTCTTGTGGCCATGTATATGACAAATTGGAAGACCTGGGAGGAAGTCCCAAAAGGCCAGGCAGGAAGCAGTGTGGGGACCTGAGGAAGAAATACAGGATCCATGAGGGGAGGCTGGCGCTGAAGAAGGATGCCAATAGGGCTCTCAGAGTTTGGGTACAATGGGGACAGCAGGGAGGACTGTGGTCCAGAAGAGGAGAAAGAGCCCTCAGGCTGTGTTTTCAGCTTGATTCACTGCCAAAGGGCACTGCTAACTGGAGGAAGGGTCCTCAGGGAACCCCTCAGCTTCTGAACCTGATAGGAAAGGAATACCTTGTTTTCTACCACCTCAGATACACACTCTGGTTTGACAAATTAGTACATGGACTTGTTCCCAGTACAATGGTATACTTAGCTACCGCATCAGGGCGCAGAGCTCATCAAAGAGCCTTAAACATGTGCTAACAGCCCTTAATGAGGCCTGAAGCCCTCAATTAAGTTAAACTCCTGTGAGAAAGGAAGCCCTGATGAAGGTGCTGACTCAGTAGCACTCTGCTGGTCAGGGATCAGTGAGCAGCCCCGCTGAGCCTTCTGCCTCCCTGACAGGAGTCTGCCCCTCGGTGGGGGGGGGGGAGGGTGGGCGACAGAACTCTCCTCCCACCTCCAGTCAGGAAGGCATGCTTGAGAAGTGGGTCCCAGCGTAGGGACCCCCGTCTGAGAAACTCCCATAGTCCCACATCAACCCGCCCCTCCCTAAGCCAGAGTTTGGGGTTGAAGAGGGGAAGGTCTGCCTCCAATGTGAGGACACATAGGCCCCTTGTTCCCCGGGAAGTCTGGCAAGCTGAGCTTTGGTGTCAGGGCAGAGTGCCAGGTAGGGGAGAACCCTCAGGCTCAGTCTCTTCCTGCCCAGTGGTGTGGGAGTACGGCCAGGAGCTGGCCAGTTCTGCGGTGCTCATTCCTGGGCTGAGAACAGAGTGGAGGGGGTGGCAGTGAAGACAAAGGAAAAACAGGGAGCTGTCTCCATCCCCAGTCCTGTGAAAGAAGGAATGAAGCAACAAAGAAAAACTTGGCCTTTCTCAGTCTAGGCCAACAGTCCCCATGTCCTGGTTCCAGGCCTGCCCCTCCCCTGTGGCCCCAGCAGGGGGCACTGCAGCCCCTCCGAGGCCAAGAGGTCTAACCCCACCACCACCACCACCTGCCCTCAACACAGGCCCAGGCCTGGCCAAGGCCCAGCTGGGTCATGCTCATGCCCCCAGACTCAGGCTGCCAAGCCCTCTGCCCTCTCCAGGGCATGAAACCATGGCTAGAGGACACAGGGAGCCGTGGAGAAAAAAAAAAGGGTTTAATTAGAGAGCCTCTGAAGGCACCTGGTTTCTGTCAAATATAAAAAAAGGCAGTAAAATAGGAACTGTACAGGGTGCATGATGGGTAGGAACTGGGCAGGGAGAGCCGGGAGGGGCATGTGGAGAGAACCGGGGAAGGGGAAATACCAGATCAGACCACACAACGGTCAGTCCTGACCCCTAGCCACCACTGGTACAGGCAGACACACGCGCGCGCGCGCGCGCGCGCGCACGCACACACACACACACACACACACACACACACGCACACACTGAGCCCAAGAACCTCTGCTGCCCTGTTCAAGCAGGAATCAGAGCCAAGTGTGGAGAAACTCAAGCAGATGCAGACACTGCGCCCCTCCCTTGACTCTGACCCTGAAACCCACAATGTCCCCACTGTCCATCCACAGAGGCTGTCTCCCCAGGGCCTGGACATCCAGGCCCAGCACAGGCCATGAGAAAGAAAACCTCCAGACCAATCCTGCCCATGCCCGGCAGGAGAAGGAAGGGGGAGGAGGCAGGCAGGCAGTGCAGTCCTTCTGTCCATCCATGGTCACACAATTGCCCGGAACAGGAAGGAGAAGACAGCCCCCAGCGCCAGGCCCAAACACAGAAAGAAGGCCATGATAGTTCCTGCTGTCTCTGCCTCAGCTGGCTTCACTTTCCTAAAGAAGGAAGGGCAAAGCTACCTTAGGACGGCCCCTGCCCCAGCCCAGAGCATCTAGCGTGGAAGGAGGGCTGAGTGGGGAAACATGCCTGAGTACCTATTCTGCCGACCAACCCATCCTGCCTTCACACCCCAGCCTGGCTTTTCCCTCTTGGGGGAGCGTGGACTGGGGGCCATCTTTCAACCTCCCCTGAGAGCCCCCCTCCCACATCTCCACCTAAGTAAGCTTGGGCACCCACTCCTCCACTGCCTACCCCTGCCCTCAGCCTAGGGGCCCCTCCCCAGCTCCAGAATCAGGGACTCTCCTTTTGCCCTCTCTCCTTCAAATGAGTCCCCCACTAGAGCTCTAGAACCTGCCCGATGCCACCAAGTTCCCCACCCCAGCCCCACTCACTTGGGCCCAAAGCACATGCAGAGGCTGGCGAGGTAGCCATTGGAGAAGGCAAAGGCGGCCATGAAAAAGATGAACCAGGCGTCGTGCTCAAAGACCACAGCGAGGTAGCGGCGGGGCTGGACGTTGCACAGCAGCAGCAGGGGCACGAATACCACCCGGGCCAGCACCAGGCCTGGCAGCCAACGACTGTCCTTCCCAGGCTGTGGGTATCAGGCAGTGTTTCAGCCCCGGCTGGTCCCCAGGGCACAGCCAGGCCCCCGGACTCCATCTGGGGCCCCTCAGGACCTGAAAGAAACCTCAAAGCCTGGTTACTCTTGGGGGAGCACTGACTGGGGGCGCACAGTGAAGCCTTCTGGAACGCTGGAAATAGTCTACATCTTGAACTAGGTGTGTATGCAAATACATATATGCATTATGTTGTACACTTAAGACTTGTACACCTAACTATACATAAATTACGTCTCAACTTGGAAAAAAATGGTCCACTTACCACCATACTTTCTGGGTCTCAGGCTGGACTCTCCCCTCCCCCAGGGACCTAGTGGACCTTCTTCCACTTACCCACATTAATACAGCAGTGAGGCTCCGGCCCAGCCAGTCAAAGATATTGAAAGTCAAGAAGCAGGACACAGCAATGAAGTACTTTCCTGGAAGAGGAGGAGGAGATTAGATTAGGGGATGGTTATCAGGCCCCGAGAGACAGATATAGCAACCCTGACCCTCACTGGGCCTCAGCTTCCCCAACAGTAAAATGGAGAAGATGCTTCCAGCCCAGGGAAGGGCAAATGGACCCAGGAAAGTCTAGCTGGGGAGAAGGTAACCCAGGCTCCCTCTCACCCCTTACTCCCAGCCCGGCTCAAGATCCTGTCTGTCTCCATCCTGGGAACCTGTGGCATCCTCACCCCAGGCGCTGGTGCCCGCGATGCTGGACTTGACCTCAACAACCACAGCGGGAAACATCCCAATGGTGATAGTGAAGATGAAGCAGACAGAGAAGGCCAGGACTGAGATCTGGAGAGAAGGGGAAGGGGATTCACCCAGGTCCCTGTGTCTTCATGGTGGTTGGGCATTAAAGAACCAAGAATCCCCACCCTTCTCTCTCTCTCTCACACACACACACACACACACACACACACACACACATACACGCACACACACACATGAAAGAATCCAGGAGAGTGATTGTCTCAAGTCTGTAAGGGAGGAGATGGGTGACAGGGGAGAAGGAACAAAAGGAGAGAAAGAGGGTGCGGGGTAGAGGGTAGGACACCCTGCCCTGCGTACATTTTTGAGGATGGCTCTGATACAGTGGCTATTGTTGGTGGGCCCAGAGTTGGAGGCTGAAACCCCGGACTCCTCTTTGCCTGCTCTTGGCTCCTCTCCTGGGGGGTGACAGGTTGTGGAAGGACCTTCAAGTTGTGGGGAAGACAGAGCAACAGGAGATGACACAAACATTCCCGAAAGGGGCTGGGATTAGTTGGAGGTGGACACCTCCTTTGCCAGTCCACAGCCACACCCTAACCCTAGCCTAGAGCTCCCCTTCAAGTCCCCACGCCTAGAGACCCCTGAGGCCTGACCTCTCCCAAGAGCCTCAGGTCATGTTGCTCCCTGCCCAAGAATCCGAACTTGCCTCCCACCGCCTTCAGTCCAACTGCCTCAAGTATTCAAGGTCATCCAGGATCTTCCCCCCTTTTACCTTTCCCAGCACTTATTTCCTGCTGTCCCTTCACCCCATCCCTGGTCCCCCTGTCCTCTGGCTCAGGGCTGCCAGGTAAAACAGTACACTTGTTCTGGTCCTCTTTGCTCACATGTCCCCCTCCTGGCATGCTGTCCCCACCCCAGCTTCCTCAGGCTCTGCAGACCTTTGCTAATGAGGTCCAACTTGGTCTCCTGCTCCCCAGGCCCTTCGAGCTTGAGCTGCTGGTAGTAGCGGTAGAATTCCTATCAAGTAAGGGAGACGGGAGGTGGATTCAGAGGCAGAATATTCAGAATTTCCGCCTCCCCCAGGTTTCGGCCTCTGAACACCCTTAGGAACCCCAGACCTCTGGGACCCCAAACCCCAGCTCCCCCAATTTGCTCACCAGTCGGGGCAGGCCCAGGTAACAGATGATGGTCAAAATGATAACGACACAGGCTGTGATAAAGTAGCCGAAGGCACTTTCTGACAGCTCCGAGCCACCTGGGGTGGTGTCAGTGATCAGAGACAGGCCCAATCCCCTCCTCCGCCACCACCAGGGCACTGGGCAGATGGACAGCAGGACTTACTGGCAATGGCGCAGATCATGGCCACTGAGGTGAAGAAGCCTGCTAGGCCCTGGCCACTCATGATGGGGGCTGTGTAGCTGGCTGGCAGGAGGCCAGCCAGTCCGAACAGGCTGCCCTGCAGGATGGCACCAAATGCTGGGGAAACAAGGTGGGCATCAGCAGGGAGCTGGGGCTGGCAATCGGGGGTCCCTGTAACTCCTGCTGTATTCCCAGTGAGCAGTGACACTGAGCTGGCCCTTTCTCTGCACCCCCCAAACCTGGTCCAGGCCTGCTTAGACCTCTGAATCCCAAGTGGCCCCCACAGCATCCACTCCCTTCCACAGGGGAGGGATGGGCCCTCCCCAGGCTGACAGCACGTCTGAAAGAAGAGCAGGGGTATGTGGGAGGTCTCAGCCTTCAGGCCCCCTCCTGGCTTACAGTTAATGAGCATGATCTTGACCATGGTGATGACGAAGAATGGCAGCGCATCCAGCTGCACCTTCACCAGGATGGCAGTGATCAGGAACACCAGCAGGATGGCCACCAGGCTGCCCAGGATCCGTACCGACTGGGAGATCCTGCCAGGAGAGGCCGAGGGTGGCAGAGAGGCGTGGGTAAACCCGGGGCCCAGCCAGGGGGTACAGGAGGCAGCGAGGGTCCGGCTGGGGTGGGGCTGGGTGCTCACCTCTGATGCAGGAAGGAGTTGAGGCAGGTGAAGAGCAGCAGGGGTAGCATGGCACATATGGTCATGACATTGTTGAAGAGGGCACTGAGAGAGTTCCGGGCTGGCGAGGCTGTTGTGGGGGCAGCCGAGGCCTGGATGTCTTTGCTCAGTCTGGCAGTGACCAAAGACACATTCTGGGACATGTCCAGGCGGTTTGTGAAATACTGTGTGGGTTGCAGAGAGGAGTGTTGAAATCGCTCTCCCTGGGCCCGCAAGTATAGACTCAGGGACCCGCATGCCCAGTGGACATGGCCCCTGGAGCCCCGTCCCTCCAGTCTCACCTGAGTGGCCGTCATGAAAAAATTCCAAGGGAGCAGTGTCCCCAGGCCCAGCATGAAGAAGATAAGCCAGACAGCTTTGTATCTAGGAGAGGAAAGAGGGGCCAAGTGACTGACCCACCACCCCACCCCCTTCCCAGATCGGTCCTGGGGAAGCTCCGTCCCTCCCTGCCTGTCAGTCTCTCCCGCTGTCCCAGGGCTCAAGGCATCTGTGTTTTTGTCCATGTGCCTGTGTCTCTTATGGGGGTGGATGGGGTGGCGGGCTGTCCTGGGATAGGGAAAAGGGCACACAGGCCACAAAAGGGTCAGCTGGAACTCAGGCAGTGGGGTCACAGAATGGCATGGCTAACAGGACCCTGGTTCTCAGTCCTGGGAGGCCCTGGGGACCCTGCAGGCTGGGAACCAGTGTGACCCACACATCCGGAGATGGTTTTGGAAACCCTGCGAAAGGGCTCGGGGTGGGCGGGTGAGTGAAAAAGCAGACAGCAAGTGACTTCCACCCCCACTAGGCAGGCTGGAAGTGATTATGCAGTCTGGGCAGGGACTGTGTGGTTCCCTGAAGAGGATTCTGAGGTTGAACTCTCAGACCATTATGGACCTAGAAGGGGCAGGCGGGCAGGGTGCCTCAGGGCAGCTGGGAAATGAGGGAGCTAGGGCTATTTTCTCCTGGCCCAGGCAGAACTGGTTTTGTAGGTCATACCACCCAGGGCAGACCAGGAGGTACGGGGCCACTGGACGTCATCTGAGCCCCAGAGCAGTAAACAAGGGCTGCCCAGCTTTGGCCAGGACAATGCCCCAATCCCTGCACCTCCAGGCCTGTCTGGGACAGGCCAGCTTCCCCCAGGTAGGCCTTGCCTGCAAGCTTAGGAACCCCAGCCCCCCACATCAAGATCTCCAGATGTGTCTGCCATGCCCTCCTCACAGCCAACACCAGCTTTCTTCAGAGATGGCAGGAGAAAGCCCAAGGCGGTGAGGAGACAGGTCTGGCCAGAGTGCAGGGGCCTGACCGCTAGCAGGCCCCACACAGGGAGGAACTGGTGAGCTCCCCTAGCGGGCAGGTCTGAGCTATTACAGCCGCAGCCCCAAGTTCCTCACATACACACTCTCCCTGAAGTAGAGAAGCTAAAGTCTGGATTCAGAGGCCCAGATGGAAGGAAAAACTCCCAGCCAAAGGCACACAGGACAGACAGTTCAGAGGTGGGGCTGGGAAATGAGCAAGCAGTGCGACCAGGTGGACGGAGATGCGAGGGCTTCAGGGAACTGCCCAGGAGAGGCCAGGCTGGGATGGGCGGCCTGGGATCAGGAGAGGGGATGCAGTGAACCACGTGGGCCTGCACTTACTGCGCCTCCTAAATTCTCTCCCCCGCAGATAAACCCCTGTGAATGGATACTCTTACCTCTATTTCACAGGTGGGGAAATGGTCCCAGAGAGATCAAGCAAAGTGCTCCAGGCCTCACAGGCAGAAGTGGCCTAGTCTCACAGCCTTTGGCACAGGAGGGAGGTGGGGTGGGCAGAGGGGATGTGAGGGGTTTGGGGCCTGAGTTGGAGAGAAGGACAGAGCCTGACACCTGGAAGGCATTTTGGACCTTCGAGGCATCACCTCCTCAACTCTCTTGGGTCCCAGACCCCTAGGAGAAATTAAATCATGCTACCACCTCTTTTTCCAAAACACATATTCACGATCATAACTGCAAGTCTAACTTGAGGGTGTTCGGGCTCCAGGGGCGGGGAAGTGAGAGGAAGTTTAGATCAAGGACCAGGGTGGGCCAAGGTCATCTAAGGTAGAGGACCCAGGGCAGTTCTGCCAGATGTGCTCTGGAATGAGAGGCGCTGCCAAGTGTCACCCCACAGTGGTGGTGAGAGGAGCCGGAAGCTGCCGACTGGCTGGAGAGCAACAGTGGAAACACTGACAGGCGAGGGAAGGACCGCTGCCCACCCACCTGGCCCTCCCCACAAACACCCCAGCCAGCACCCAGCCAAGGCATGCGCGGTCCCACCCCTGATGCACACCTCACTCACAGCAACTCCAAATTCCAAGGGACACCACACCCAAGCCCCTGGAAACCCATTCCCTGGATCCACAGCCCAGACCCCCTCCCTTACCTGTCCTGAGGCTGGTGACTGGTTGTCATGGCGATGGTATTCTCAGCTTTGCCTGGTTGATAGCTCTCTCCCTCTGGTACCTGCTGGGGGCAGAAGCAGTGTGAGGCTCGGTCTTGGCCCTGTGTCCTCACAGGCCTCCTTCGACTCTTGGGGGTAGGAGGGGGCAGGGCAGGCAGAGCAGGCAAGCTGAGGAGTCCAGCAAGACCCCTGCTGGACTCTGCCCCTCAGGACCAATCAACTTGATCCCCTGCCGGCCCCCTGGCCCTGCAGACCTGTCCCGTTGGGCACCCCCCCTGCCTGCTCAGGCTCTACCTGGCTCCCGGCCTGGCCGCTGCCACTGCTATTTTTATCCAGCAGCCGAAGCAGTTTATAAGCTGGGAAACAGGCGGGTGGAGAGCGGGAGGGAAGGAGGAGGAAGTATGATTGAGAGGGAGGGAAAGGCAGTCAAAGGCGGCAGGGAAGAGGGTAAGAGCGGTCAGGGACAGTGATGACAATGGAAGGAGAGAAACAAAGTGGAGACAGAGCAGAGGGTAAGAGGGAGCAGAGGAGGAGGGCAGCAAACAAACAGATCTGCAGGAGCAGGGACTACAGGGATGATGACTGAGGCCAAGCCAGACAGGCTCTCCACCCTCCCTGGGGAGCCCCTGGATTCATGACTTGGGTGGGCTTTGGAGAGAATGTCCCCTCCTAGGGGCACACACACCCCAGCCTCTCTGCTAGTGGCACTTAACCTTTCTTTCCAGCCATTGCCCAGGGGCTTCCTAGTTGCTAGCCAGTTTTCTAGGAAAATATTTCACAATGGGAGTGGGAAAATAGCCCCTCCCACACTCCAGCATGATCACTCCCCCGAGTCCTGGCCCCAGGGTCACCCACTTCCCCCTTTGTTCCTCTCTGTGTCAGCCCCAGGCCCCTGTCCTCTTCCCCTTTCTGACAGTGACCTTGAAGGGAAGATTGGAGGAGTGGAGGGCATAGGCTCTGACTAACTGCATAGTCTCAAAGCTCCTAGCCTCCAGCCTCAACGTCCCTCTCTGCTCCCTACCTCTGTTGGGGGAGGCCCCCTGGCACCAGCAGATTAAATAGTTTTCCTGGTGGATGGCATGGGAAGCCAGGCAGACATGACTGGCACATTCCCCACACGAGGGCCTAGCTCTGGGACCAGGTCTCGCTGTTTGGGGCATGAGAACAGGCTTCCCCACCCTCCTGTAGGCACTCACCGGACCCCCAGACACACCCACAGAAAGGTTGGAGCAGAGGGGGCCTGGGCAGTCTCTAGGAGGTGCTCCTAGTCCAGGTTCAGGCAGCAAGACTTGTCTGCGGGCTCCTGGGTGAGGGTCCAGAATGAAAATGGTGGCACAGGGCACATCAGGAGAGAGTCCCTTACGCTTCATGGGGCCCCATTCTGAGAACCTCACAAGTGAAGAAGCAGAAGCACAGCCAGCCAGGAGATAAAAGACTACCGGTAGATAGGTAGATAGGTAGCTAGCTCCGGGAGATAAGAGAACAAGGAGGCTCAGCAGGGGAGCTGAGGCGACAGCCTCACAGGTGCAGACAGCCTCACAGGTGCAGCCAAGGCGCCAGGCCCTGCCCTGAGACAAACAAATGCAGCTGGCCACGCTGAGACCCTCCAGGGGCTTTTTCTACCCCTCCCTGGGTAAAGTCCAGACTCTCCAAAGGTCTTCCTCAGCCCCCCAGCCCACACCTGGGTTGTAGGACAGGGAGGGGAGGAGCAGACCCACACACCTCCAGATGGAGGCATAGGATCCTTCCAATCATCCTCTTAACAAATATTTACTGAGGACCTCTGCATGACAGCTAGGCACTGTTCTAGGCAACAGGACCCAGTGATGAACAACAGTATTTACATTTTCTAGAGGGGTGGAGGCAAGAGGACCCCACCGGGGTGGGGGAGAAAAGGCCCAGGTCTCAGGTTTTCTAGTAGGGAGTAGGGAGGGCACCCCCCACCAGCTTCTCAGGACAGCACATCCTGTGTCCTGCCCCCCCCCACCCCAGGCAAGGTTCCTGGCAGTTAAGAGCAGGTGCGGCTTCAAGCCAGGTGGGGACTGGCATGGGGGTATAGCTCCCCGTCCCCTGGGTAAAACTGCCTTAGGCTTAGAGAAAAAGAATTTATTTCTGCCCTCCTCCCAGCTACACCCCTGCTTTCTGTTCTCAGCAGTCCCTACCCCAGTCCTGAGCACAATTTAACTCCATAGGCAGCCCGGTCCTCCTGCCCACATCCTAACACTCAGCTGGCCAGCCTAGATGTTTTGTTCCTGTCTGCCTTTGCCCAGCAGCAACCAGGGATCTGATAGCAGCTCAGAGAATCTGGTATCCCTCCAGGCACGCCCTGGCCTGCCAAGATGGAGCCCTGAAAGCAGCCACCAAATTGAGCACCACCCTATTCCCAGGTTCCCAACACCTCTCATGCACCCCAGCTTCTAGACATCCTTGTGGTAGCATCAAATTTTCCACTCCCCAGGATTCCATATGAGGCCAGCCACTACCTGCAGATCTGATCCCCTCTTTTCCTCACACCACCCATAAACAAGTACTAGATTGCTGCCACTGAACAGATACGGCTGGCTGAGATTCAGAGAGGTTGACTGACTTGCCTAAGGTCACAGAGCCTAGTGAGGGAGGGAGCAAGGATTCAAATTAATATACAGCTCATTCTAGTCTCCTTCTAGGTTGGAGAGGGAGGTATAAAGGCTGCTTCTCAGCTAGCCCTGGAAACTAGAAGATGGGGTGGGGGGACTCTGCTCTAACTAAAGGGAAAAAATGCGGTGGGGGCCCACATCATTCCTAGTCTGTGTTACCTGTGAAATAAACTTGTAATTCATTATTAGTGTGGAATTGGATAGCCTTGAGTTTTAGGTGCTAGACATAGGTACAATCTGCATGTCCTTGTTTATGGGAGGTTAGCAAGAAATTTCCTTAATGGATGATCTGTGGGGCCCGTTATTCCCAAGTGTCTGAGGCTTTTACCTTCCCTTTCTGCGTAGGAGTTGGGGCGGGGCTGAGGTTTTGATTTACTTTTAACATTTTTTTTTCTTTTTTTTTTTTTTTAGTCCCCTGCCCCTCTTTTAACATTTTTATACCTGACATGACTGTCATGTATAAGACACCCCACCCCCTCCCCATCACATACTTGCTAGCACAGAGAGCTTACACAGGCAGGACAAGCTAGGGGGTCTGGAGGTTAGTGAGAGAAGTAGGCAAAGGCCACAGGGTTGGAGAGAGAGCCCAGAGAGGGGTAAGGGACAGAGGTGTAACCAGCCTTCAGCCACTACTGCTCTCCTCTGGTAAGAAAACCTGGGTTTCTGTGTCCTTGTCCTTTCACTCACTCACACTCATAGTAAATGAGTAAATTAGGGCGCGCCCAGGAAGGAGAAGCCAGCAACACGAGTGTGGCCAGTAAAAGCCAGGGGTTAAAGAGACAGCTCCTCCACCTCCATTCGCGTCCCTCCATCCTCACCCCTCACCCAGCGCAGTCAGCGGCGCAGGCCCTCCTCTGTACCAACAACTAGATCGATCCGGATCAACCGTCCACTCGCCTGCCCCCTGCGGGAGGCAGGCTGCCCACACTCTGCTCGGGTCCTGGGTCTTGTCCCCGCAGGGTCCCCAGGCGCCCCCAGCCGCTGCACACCACGCGCTGCGCGGCGCCGCACGCTCCGCGCGCGGGAAGCCAGTACCCCACCTGGCGTCCTCTCTCAGGGCTGCGGAGCTGTCAGGCCCGGCCTCCCTCCCCTCGCGGCAAGCGGGGTGTGGCGCCTTCTGCCCCGGACGTCCCCAGCTCCCCAGCCCCCCAACCCCCCAGTCCCGGGCACCTGCTGAAGAAGGACTCCTTCTTCGCCGAGATCGGCGCGCTCTGCCGGCAGCTTTCCGCGCCCGTCTGAGCACATTCAAACCCACCCTCGGCTGGGCCCTCCCGGGCCCAGCGCCGGCCACCATTTCCCCCAACACCGACCCGCCCCCAGCCCCGCCCCCGGCCCGCCCCTGCCACTCGCACAGCGGCTCTGCATGCTCTGGGGCCCCTACCCCGAGACCCTGCGCCCCTAGGGGCCGCCAGTTCGCGTTCCTATTTCTGTAGATAGGACCTCTTTGGACGCTGGCACACCAGAGCCTGCCCGTCATGTGGGGCACATGGAGCTAAAGGGGTACAGACCCACATTGGGTACCCCAGTCTCCTCTGCGCCCGGTTACGCACACTGCTACAGAATGAGTCTCGGGACTCTCCCGTCTACAAACCCTCTACTCAGACAGGCCCAGACGTCCCCATTTCCACACTCCGTCTCATATGTTCCGTTATCCTTCCCAAACCCCGCCCACTCCACTTTCCCTCACACTGCACCTATTTTTCCAGCGCCCTCCTTTCAATGCCACCTTCTTCTTTTCAGGCCCCTCCTCTTTTTCTTTTACTTCAAAATTGCCTCTGTCCAACTCCCCCCGCCCCACCTCCACCCCCAGCTCCTGTTGGGATCCCTCCAACTTAACTGTTCTGTGACCTGCATGGTGCGCTTTCCACCTCTGACACATACAAACCTGGCCACAGGCACACAAACGCCACACCACCCACAACTCTGACTTGGAAGGCATGTGTGGCTGTGTGTGTGTGTGTGTGGAGAGGGGGTAGAGGCGCAGCCCTGTAACCTCCACATGAGTCACCCTTTCTAAATCCAGCACTTTGGAAAACTGAGGCACAGTTGGGAATAGCAAGAGAAACAGCCAGGAACAGCCTTGCATCCTGAGTGAATCCCATTGTCCCAGCCTGGAGAGATTCCTCAGAGGCGGAAGCCTTGCTGAGCTCTACATCCTCCACTAGCTGAGGAGGAAGGGGGTGGGCGGCTGAGGAGGTGGTCTATCGTATACTTCCAAGGGACCGGGAAGGACTCTTGTTCTTGTTGGGCAGTAAATCGGCTGGGATGGGATGGGGGTCACTCACTGCCCCTACAGCAGCACCCAGTGCCAGAGGACAATCCAAAGGCTAGTGACGTCCTGAGGAGAGAAAATCCAATCCTGGCTGCCCACCTCACCACAACTACCCAGAGGCCTGTCCCCTCCAGAAGCTATAGACACTGATTAACAATTAGCAATAGACACTGATTACCAATTAGCAATACTAGTGCCATAGAGATAAGTAGGGCCACACCCTCTCCCCAGAGAGACTGACTGGGCCCTGAGGAGAGAGGTAGCTTTTCACTTAGGGTAGGTGGGCTCTCCCCAAGCTACTTCAGAGAGGCAGACAGGGTGCCCCCAGCCTTCTGGCTCCACGTTCCACAGAAATGACACACATCTAATCCCCCAGCCCTAAACCAAACAGAGGACAGGAAGACAATATTTTTCTAGGCGCTGTCCCACGGCTTGAGAGTGGTTTCATGTCTGTCCACAACCCTCTGATTCCTGCCCTCATGTTTGTCCAGTCTCTCTCTCTTCCTCTCCTAGCCCTCCTCTGCCCTCTTCCTTGGCCCCTGCTTCTCTTCCCACCTTCCTTTCCCCCTCTCTGAGCCTGTGGGGGTGGCAGGCATAGTTGTCAGACAGATCTGCCAGACACGGCCAGGCTGGTGGTCAGTGGCTACAGTTGTGTGCATACGGGGCTGGAAATGGAAGGAAACCGGAGGGAAGTGGTGAGGGTCGCAGGCCAGAATGCAGAATTGGTTCCTCTCCCCACCCCCGATGGGGCCTGGCCGGGCTCAGCAGATGGCAACAGCCAGGGCCATTATTGTTGGAGAGAAGCCCATCTGGCGCACACCCTGCCTGGGCCCCCAGCCAGCACCCACACCCCTCCGGAGCTGCCTCCCTAGGCAGAGGCAGTTGCTGGGTGCCAGAGCCCTCTGCTGGATAGCCCCCGAGCCCCAACTCAGCCTTGCCCAGAATTTTTCTAGCCAAACCCTGCCAGTCCTCTTCACCCTCTGCCCAGTCTTATGGCGCTCTCTCTCCCTGGGCTCCCTTAGGTCCCTGTCACAGGAGTGGGGTGGGGAGGGCTGGTCCAGCTGCACCCCCACTCTCTACCCTATTTGGGTCTGTGGCTTGCCCCAGACTCCCTCCTCTCCTTTGCACCTCACACGCAGTCCTATCCCTCCCCAGGCCTGTGTCTTTTCAGCTGTCACCAACAAGCCATGTGTTTGCTCAAGTGTTTGCTGGCCTGGAGGTCTGTCACCAGCACATGTTTCATGACTGTCTATGGTCTCAGTTGTGTTTGTGACTGTATTGCCATGGCTCCTGGGCAGGGTTGGGACTAGGGAAGAGGCCAGTGAGGCACTGGTTGAGGCTCAAAATTTAAAGAGGTGCAAAATTTAAGGGGGTGCCAAAAAGCACACTAACCAAGATAAATTTTAATGCAATGTCTAAAAATCAAAGTTAACAAGAAGAATCCATGATGAATAAAACATCAAAATTTTAAATAAAGGCAGGTGTGTACACAGGGTGGGTACAGGATCAGGGCTCAAGAAGACTTATATCTTTGTTCGCTAGGTCTGGGCTTGGTCTTCTAGTTTAATTTCCCAGACGTCTGCCCACTACCCCCAGCCTCTGCTCTGGGCAGGTCTCTGATCTTGGGGGCATCTGTATGGTGGTGGTGGGCTGGGGGGTGCGGGGCGCGGGGGGGAGGCAGTTATCTAACTGCAGGCTTTCAAAGTCCCAGAAAACTATCCCCTCTTCCAGGAACCGCAGATTCCGGCCCCACTGATAAACTCTGCCCGAGTAAGTCCCCCTACGCGGCCAGCTGGCCCCGTGGGGCAGCGTGAGAACCGCGCAGGCCCCGCCCCCACCCCACCAGGCCCTTCCCCGCGGCCCCCGCCCCGCGCACCTGCTGAGAGTTTGGAGGCGGCATCCGGACTGGGGCGGGGGGATGGGGCAATTCCCCGGCTGGCGGGCCCCTGGCCTCTCTCCCTCCTCACCTCCGGGCTGGGGCCGTAGCCATGGCCGGAGAGCGCAGCCCGCGGCGGGCCTGACCGGTCCCTGCCGCCGGGCGGGAGAATGGCTGCAACGGGCGATCCCGGGCCCTCCCCGCGCTCGGCGGCCGGCTCTGTCCGGCAAGGCGCTGCTCGCGGCTCGGGGGCGGGGAGCGCTCCAGGCAGCGGGCGGGAACGGAGGCCAGAGCAGGCCCAATGGGAGGGGCCCTTCGGCCCGGGAAGGGCGGCCGGCGCTGCAGGTGCCTTTGGGCACCCGAGGCCACCAAGTGGGTCCGGGTTAGGGGCCCAGGACCTCGGAACCCCTTCACCTCGCCTCTGCCCCCAGGTCGCCTTCCCGAGAGGGGCGAGCACGTGCACTGGCTTTTGAGGACTCCAGAAGGAAGCAGATAGGAGGTGGGTTGGAGGGTGCTGGCGGAAAGTCACGCAGGGCTGGGATGGGGATGCAGAGCTCTGGTCTCACTTCTAAGCCCAGCCCTGGCTTCTGACAGGTGTGGGGAGGAGATGGGGTCCCCACAGGTCTCTGTATTCCTCACTATCTTCCCCTGACCCTGGATAGAGGCCAGGACTCACTCAGGGAGGGAGGATTAATGCCTGGGAAGAATAAGCAAATTACCCAGAGGCTGGCATGCAAGTGTGTCTAACAACTCTTAATTTGACCCCTGAGGTGCCTCCCTTTGGGCAGGAGGAAATGATGATGGGAATTATCTGGGTGACCCACCCAACCCAGACCTCTTCTAGGGTGGAGTGTCTCTCAGGGGCACTGCCTCCCACAGGAGCTGCTCACAGAGTCCCTTAGCAAACAAATCTCCCTCTTCCCACCACCTCTAGCTGAGAAGTCTCCAAACTCACTTGAGGACATTTTCCTCCCTACTGTGAGCTAGCCAGCCAATCTTCCCTGGAGACAGACTCAAGACCTTACTGGGTCACAGTGTGACATACAACCTGAAGTTAAGCACTGGAAACAAATTCCAGGCTGTGAGAACTGAGACCTACAATGGAATTGGTAGCAAAAGAAAGGCTTGCAGTTGTCCTCCCCTCTCCACCCACCCCCCACCAGCTGCCTGGCCTGGGTAAACTGTGCTGCAAGGCAGGAATCTGGGTGATTAGACTTTCAAAGGCATCCAGAGAATTCAAATTAACAAATATTTATTGAGCACTTGGTGAGTGCAGGACTTTGGGGACAGGTCTGCCTCCACAGGGAACCAAGGTCCTTTTTTTTTTTTTCCCAAGGTCTTATTTTAAGGTAGGTCCTGAGTCTGGAAGACAGTCTCTGGATTCAATTCTCATCTCTCACCTAAATTGTCACTTATCCCTAGGTTAAGCATTGTCCCTCACTGGACCTTGATGTCCCCATTTGCAGGGGTTTGGGGGAGGTCAGTTCCCCTCCCCTCTAAGGCCAGAGGTGATTAGGAGAGGTCTTGGGCGAGGAGGAAGGAGCAATGATCAGTTGCTAGGTGCTTGGCATCCTTCCAGAAAGACATTTCTGCTGGGAGTGGGGAGACATTCTGGGTCAGTCCCCTCAAATTAATGCACAGCCCCCACTGTATCTTCTACCCACTGGGCAGGCTGAGATCAGTGCTGGTGCCAGGACTGTCCTGCTCCAGAAAAAAGCATTTTGATGGATACAGCTGCTGCCAGGACTCATGGCCTCACTTTTGGGAGCCTAACCTCTCCTTCCTCTCCAGGCGGTCCACTCTGGAGGTCTCCCCAGCGTCCGGCTGGTGTCGCTGGCTGAGAATGAACAGCAGACAGCCCAGCAAAGCCTCTCGCATGTCCTGGGAGCCCAGGCGGCGGGCCAATCGGCGCAGCAGGGGCAGGAGGTACTGGCGGGCCAGGCGGGCAGCGGGCAGCAGCAGGCGGGACAGCAGCACTCTCAGCAGAAGCGGGAGCAGCGGCGCCGGCATGGTGGGGTCAGTGGGTCAGTGCCTGTGTAGGCAACCCAGGCTTTAGGCTTGCACTTCCTGCTCCCGCCTCACCTGGCAAAGACACAGGTTGGGCAGGAACTCCCCCTCCCATCAGTTCACAACTTCATACTCCCCACAACTCAATTCATGGGTCATTTTCGCTTTCATGAATCCCTTTCTCTTGGCAAGGTAGCTGGGGCAGGAGGGTTTTCAGCACAACACAGATGGGGAGACTAAGAAGGCAAGAGTAAAGCAGGAGGTGGGACCACCTACAGCCCGACATTCCCAGCTTCCTCGGCTCCTCCTGTGCCCTGGACCTTCTCATCCTCTAATCCTCACCTCCTCATCCTCCTCTGCCCACCTGGGATTCCCTAACCCTTCTCCCTTGATCTAGCAGGAGTTCTTCCCCAGGCAATTCAAATTTTTCTTTTGGGGGTTCTTAATCCCCCCTGACCTGACTCTCCCTTCCCTCCCAGTCCCCTACCGCGACCCATCAGTGGCAGCTCTCACCAGTCAGAACCGCTGCTCAGAATCAATCTCTGGCTAAATTTGCCTGCAGTGGAGATAGCCTCACTGCATACAGCACAGGGTAGCCCCACCCAGCTCAGCCCCACCAATTGCAGCTGGCCCGGGTGGGGAGAACAATGAAGAGACAGCTGCATTCTGGCACCTGGTATATTGAGGGAGGGGGCAGCTGGGCTGGCCCCCTCTTCTAGTCTGGGAGGAGAAGGAGGGATGGAACATATGCAGGGTTTCCCTTGCTGGGTACAGACCTCAGAGTTGGAACCCAGACTGCACTTTCTAATTAATTGTGTTACCTTAAGCATATTGACTCTTCTGGGCCCCCTTCCCTCCTCTGTTAACTCAAAAACTGGGAGTAACTGGAAGGAGTAACTGGAATGCGACAGTATATAAGACCCACTTGCCCAAACCTCGGAAGCAGTAAGTCTGCAGCCCACACACACATCTGAACATCAGGCATGCTCAGAGTGGCTGATGCAGGGAGACCGGGACCCAGGCAGGCCCTTGTGGGCCCTCCTCTGAGGACAGAGATGTGGAGGCACAGTCTGCAGTTGGACACAGCTGGGTGGCATTCCCATTCTAGCAGGAAGAGGGGTGCACACTTCAGGATCCTCTTCACCTACTTCCCCCTCCTCAGATTAAATGAAATTCTGTGAGGTAGCCCGGTTTCTCTCAATGGGTTTCCAGCCAGGGTTTCATTTTTTTTTTTTTTTTTTGAGACAGAGTCTCACTCTGTTGCCCAGGCTAGAGTGCCATGGCTTCAGCCTAGCTCACAGCAACCTCAAACTCCTGAGCTCAAGCGATCCTTCTGCCTCAGCCTCCCAAGTAGTTGGGACTACAGGCATGCGCCACCATGCCCAGCTAATTTTTTCTGTATATTTTTAGTTGTCCAGATAATTTCTTTCTATTTTTTTAGTAGAGACGGGGTCTCGGTCTTGCTCAGGCTGGTCTCAAACTCCTGCTCAAACAATCCGCCCGCCTCGGCCTCCCAGAGTGCTAGGATTACAGGCGTGAGCCACCGCACCCAACCCATTTTGTTTTTTTAATCCCACATTCTCCTACTTCATAAAATGGGTATAATTCCTGCCTTGCTAGACTCAGATGAGAAAATGACTATGAAGTGTTTTGTAAACTTCAAAGCCTTGGGAGCATGATCATTTATCACCATCCCCGCCTCCAGTTGCCATTAACATAATCGTCACCTTCATCAGCAAAGACCTTAAAGAAAGAAAACTTACAAGATCAAAAAGGTCTGTCCCACTTCTACCCAGAGGAAGCAGGGAAGAGGAGTTAGAGAGTATAGATTTATAGTCATAGTCTTCCTCTCCTTCCAGTTGTTTCCTGAGGAGGTGTGATGGCCACGTGCTAGCCCAGGCCTGTGTGTGAGGCATATATTGAGTTCACACATATGCCAAGCCTCTGAGTTCATGGTCTCACTCAGTTCTCACCACCACCCTGTAGGGTGCAATTGTTATAACCAAATGAGGAAACTGAGGTTCAGGGTGGTTAAGCAATTCATTCAAGTTACACAGCAGATAAATAGCCTGATCTTCCGCATGACCTGCTCTTTCCCTGGGCTTCCCCATCTCTGTAAGTGGCAATTACATCTTTCTAGTTAGTTACTCTGGCCAAAATCTTGAGAGTTATTCTTTCTTTTTTTAGAGACAAGGTCTTGCTCTGTTGCCCTGGCTGGAGTGCAGTGGTGTGATCATATATAGCTCACTGCAACCTCGAACTCCTGGGCTCAGGCGATCCTCCTGCCTCAGCAAAGTGCTAGGACTACAGGCACGAGCCACTGTGCCTGGCAGAAATTATTCTTGACTGCTCTCTTCCTATCACAGACCACTACCTACATTAGCAAATCCTGGTGGCTCTGTCAAAATATTCAGAATCTTATCACTTGTTACTGATGCTACCCTGACTACCCTCATCTGAGTATCCATCGTCCTTTGCCAGATTTATTGCAGTAGCCACCTGACTGGTGTTCGTTTCCCTTCTCTACACAGTGGCCAGAAAGATCCTTATAAAACATGATTTACTGTTCTTTTTCTGCTCAAACTGTCCAATGGCTCCCATCTCACTCAGAGTTAAAGCCAAAGCCTCTAACTGTGACCCACAAGGCCCTGGGTGACCTGACCTGCCTTGGCTTCCTGATCAACTTCTAGTTCTCACCTTGCTCACTCTGCCTTGGCCACACTGGCCTCCTTGGTGTTCTTTAACTCTGCCTCAGTACACAGTCAATGTTGCCTCAGGCCTTTGAACTGTAAAGGAGGAAAAATATTGCCTCCTTCTACCTTTCTATGTTCTTTGACTGGTCTACAAATTAAAGTGACATAAGAGAGATTAACAGGAGAAAAACAATTTTAATTACATATGTATGCATGGGAGTCCCATGAAAATATGAGACTCTCAACTAGTAGCCAGATGATTGAGGTTTCTATACCATCCTGAGCTACAGAAAGGAGTAGGAGCTTGGGGCTTCTGGAGGGAGTGGAGACAAATTCTGGGAGAGTGAGAGGAAGAAATGTGTGGTGAATAAAAGTTACCTTGTTATTCAGATAAAAGTTTCTGCAGCTGTCTTCCTAATACAGACACATTTACTCATGAGAATTTCCTTTATGTAAATTTACTTTCTAAAAGGGCAGCTTTTCAGAGCTACTCCTGTGTCTGTAGTTTCTCAAAATAACCAGTTTGAAATAATCAATATACCAAAGAGGTATATTTTGGGGTGGCATATTCTGGTCTCCTACAGTCATTCTTTGGAGTGGTGTGTCTGAGCCCCAATATTCCCGCATCTAAAACTTCTCCAAGAAGTTTCACATTCTAGAAACTGGGTTGATAGATTGTCTCATAATCCATTAAAGAGACATTTCTGGGCTCAGACCAGGAGGCCAGGAGTTTGAGACCAGCCTGAGGAACATGGCAAGACCAGGTCTCTACAACAAATAAAGAATTAGCCAGGCATGGTGGCATGTACTTGTAGTCCCAGCTACTCCAGAGGGTGAGGCAGAAGGATCACTTATGCCCAGGAATTTGAGGTTGCAGTGAGTGAGCTATGATGAAGCCACTGCACTTTACTAGCCTGGGTAAGAGGGAGACCCTGTAAAAAAAAAAAAAAAAAAAAGGCCTTTCCATAGAAATTAAAGAAAAACAAAAGTTAAAGTTAGTGATTGGAGCAGACTGTAAACCAGTTTCTTTTTTTTTTT
>NW_012140302.1:391854-392554 GCF_000956105.1 Propithecus coquereli
TCCTGGCCAATTCACTGGTTCTTAACAATTATGCTTGGATTACTCATGAAAATTTTATGAAACATTAGACAAAGCTAGTCATCATCAAGTTATTTCCCTGTTAACTATTTTTACAGCACATGCATGTTGGGCAAGGATCATGAAAGAAAAACCTAAAAGTTAAATACATGAGATTTTGTTTTATTTTGTTTTATGGCTGGGCTTAATAGGTAAGAAGTAATGGACGCTGCACTTCTACTTGCGTATTTGTTCTTAGATTGAACTCATAATTAATTTTATGATCTTAAACATCTAGTACAGATACCATAAACACATTTGACTAGTAAACCCAGTAGAATGAAAGTTGTGTGTCCACACTATATTTAATACTGACAACTCTGAAGGCATATCCATTTTTACTAAACCAACAATATTTACTAAAGGCTACCCAAGACATGTGAACTTGCAAAGCATTGGATTAGTTTCTATACTTCTGAGGGAATACTTAATTTATATAAGTGCTTACTTTTAAGCCAATTAAATAGAACTCCTTTACAAATTAATTTTGGTAATACCATTTAGAGGTATTAATAGAAAAATATAACATGTATATACATACATTAGCATACAGACAGAAGGAGATCTAACAGCTTTTATTCTAAAACTTTAGCCACATGCCAGGTAGGATAATATAAAACTCACTAGTTCATAAAAGAATAGC
>NW_012140302.1:393829-406879 GCF_000956105.1 Propithecus coquereli
GTTACAATCCAAACTAATTCTTACAAATGTTTTTCTCCTGCTAATTATTACTAAATCTGCTCTGTGTGCATAGCCGTCCCATGAGACTCCTCTCTCTGAATAGGGATGGCCTCAGGTCAGAGGCATAGGGAAAGGATGCAGGTTTTCTCCAAAAATGAGTTTTGGGACATATTTGCCTATTATCAGAGGTCAATCTTTTGGGGGTCCGTGAGTCCCTTGAGAGCAAGGGAGCCTGAAGTTCAAGCAACTGAGGGGCTAGAATGGGTCTTGAAGGGATTGGTTCATACGGCCTGTCCATAGGTGATCTGCCACTGTGTTGAGAGGTGCTGTGTCCTATGACCTTGTGAAAGAACAGGCACAGCACGCAGAACATAAGTGGAATGGGGGAGCTGCCTGAGGCTGGCAGAGCTTGATTACAGAGCCCTGGAAGTACGAGTTTTAATGAGCAGCAAAACTGGCCTTGCTACCTTCTTTGATGTTTCTGCCGAAGTAACTTAACCTCCATGCCCCAGGCCTGGAGATCAGGCCAGAGTCTTCTCTGTCATTCTTTCATAAAAAGGGAAGTTAAAAGAGGCACTTGGGTGTTTAAGGAATTTTCTGGGGAAGCTGGTGGAGTTTGGGGAGCTTAAGGAATTTGCTGAGGCGATGAGGCCAGGTTTTGAGGAGGGAGTTTAGGGGGTCTCGAGATCCGGGAGATCTTCTGGAGGGTCAGGGACGGGGAATAGGGGAGTATAAGAAGGTGGAGGAGGGGAATTCATGGTGGATTTGAATTTCAACTTTTGCTCTAATTCTGGTTTCTGCGCTGCTTTTGGTTTTTAATCTTGTTAAGAGAGTCCCTAAGGTTAGCTTTTATATTCCTTTGTGTCCTCTTTTCAATTTGGTCTTCCCATGAGTACCAATAAGACAGTTGTTTAGGAGGAGAGCTATAAAATATTTTTTCAAATGTAGCCAATTTATTTATCCCAGAAGTGATTCAAACCAATGGGCCTTTTCATGGAAGATCCTGAGGTAACTTTCAAGGCCTAAAATAAACCTTTAGCGTGGGAACAAATGGCTTTCCCAATGTGGGTGGAGAAGTTCCAGCCCCAGGATCCAAAAGGTTCACTCCCAGAGATAGCCTGAAAGCAAAGGCCTTCATTGCCGCAGGCGGTCAAGGGTGAAAATGGTGTTTCCTTCTCCAAAGGAATGTGGGCCACCTCCAGTCATAAACCTGCTATCTGTGACACTAGGCAGGTACTACTCGGATGGGACTTTCCCAGCACTAACCAAGCAAAGAAGGTTGAGATGGCATATGCCCGTTATGGACTGGGACCTCCTATTAAGACAAACTCCTCTGAGAGCTGGCGCCGTGGGACAAAGAGAATGCTGCTTGTCACTTTGTGTCTCAGGCTCCTAGCCTGGGTTAGACTGGCTGCTTGATGCACCCCCTGGCTGGCGGAGGCCAGAGAGAATATTCTCACGGGTCACTAAGCCAAGTTCTCAAGACATAAAACAAGACAAAAGACTTTGGGAGGCTTAGGTGGGAGGATCCCTTGAGGTAAGGAGTCTGAGACCAGCCTGACCAAGAGCGAGAGCCCGGCTGTACAAAAAATGGAAAAATTAGCCAGGTGTGGTGGTGTGTGCTTGTAGTCTTGGCTGCCCAGGAGGCTGAGGCAGGAGGATCACTTGAGCCCAGGAGTTTGAGGTCTCAAAAAAAAAAAAAAAGAAAGAAAACCAGACAAAAGGAGAACCTCATTCTATGATTCTCCTCCTTAGGAGGAAGTACATAAAAGACAGAGACCAAAAAAAAAAATCACAACAAAACAGTGACCATCCCTGGGAGAAGGGGATCAGAAAACAAGAGTACTCAGACTAAAAAAAAAAAAAAAAACTTCCCAAAACACCACAGCACTATACAATAACTAGTTCATACGCAAATATTTTTCTCCTGCTAATCTGAATTCAGAAAAGGAAAAAAGAGGCCACCACTGTCACTTTGACCCCACCCTATAGGCAGAGATCTGGGCGCCTGAGGCGGGAAGAATTGTACCCTTTTCCACCTTTGGGTCTAGGGCCACAGAATCCTGCATCTGCAAGCAGTCCTGGAGCAAGCAGGTCTCAGTCAGTGAGTCCCTTTGCGATGGCCAAACCGTAGGGGAGGAGAAATATTGCTTCTCTCTACCCTTCTATGTTCTTTGGCTGGTCTATGAATTAAATTGACATGAGACAGATTAACAGGAGGAAAACAATTTTAATTATGTATGTACATGTGGGAATTCCACGAAAATATGAGACTCCAACTAGTGGCCAGGTGACTGAGGTTTCCACACCATCCTGAGCTACAGAAAGGAGTAGGAGCTTGGGGCTTCTGGGGGGGAATGGAGACAAATTCTGAGAGGGTGAGAGGAAGAAATCAGTGGTGAATACAAGTTGCCTTGTTATGCAGATAAAAGTTTCTCAGGTGATAAAGAGTGTGCTAGAGCAGCTCTCTACCTAACAGAGATACCATTACCAATGAAAATGTCCTTTATAAATGTAAATTTCCTTTATAAAAGGGCAGCTTTTCCGAGCAACTTCTGTGTCTGCAGTTTGGCAAAATCACCAGCTCGAAATAATCAATATGCCTAAGAGGTATATTCTGGGGTGGCATATTCTAGTCACCTATGATCGTATTTTGGAGTGGTGTGTCCTGAGCCCCCAAAGCACCTACTGTTGCTCCTGCCTACAAAGCCCTTTATGCAGGTATCCACATGGTTCCTTGTCTCACCTCCTTCAAATCTTTGCCCGAAAGTCACCCAACCACCCTACTTAAATGTACACTCCCTCCACCCCACCTCCTGCTGCCCCTCCCATACCCTGCTCTGCTTTCTTTGTGTCTACAGCAAATCATTTTCAGACAGGCTGTATATTTCACTTCCTTATCTTGTTGATTGTCTACCTCCCATGCTAGAATGTAAGTTCCACAAGAGTAGGAACTATTTTGTCTGCTGTTGTCCCGTGTAAGAACAAATAAATGAAGGTTCTGTGGAGGCATCCAAATGCGGGCCTGTTTGCCCCAGGGCTCCATCGACCCAAATACACTTCCAGGATGTGACAACAGCTGGGGAGAAGCTTGGCAGGGAGGGACCAAACCCCAATGAGGCCAAAGGAAGGAAAGGCCAACAATTGCTGGCCCAGATCTCTGGTTGCTGTGACCCTGAGGAAGTCACACCCCCACCCCAGCCTCAGTTTCCATAGTTGTGGCATCTTCCAGCTATGAGATCTTTGGACCCTGGGCCTGGGCCCCATCACTACCTCTTATAAAAAAGGGTGAAGGGCCCCAGGAGCTTAACCCTGAGGCAGGTTAAGGAACCGCTATCGTCTCTGGGAACAATTGGAAACTCCACAGGGGGTTGGGAAGGGAGGCAGAGGAGGGGCTAGACTTGATCTTGTTTACTCCCTATCTTCCACACCCCTCCTGGGATTAACTCCCCTCTCCACCTCCTCGCTAGCTTCACCTCCATTAACCCCATCCTCCCCACTGGGCCGGCCCCAGACATTTTCTCCAAGGCAAGGAAAACTAAGGGCTCTGCTGTGGATTTCCTCAACACTTCCTGGAAAGATAACCATCCTCACTGGCAACGAGGCTGCCAGGGAGTAGTTTCTTCTAGCTCCCAGCTTAGCCTTGTGTAGTGGGTCCTTCCTGTGCTTCCCTGATCGCCCCTGCTCTGTTGGCAGCAGGCAGGCAGGCAATTTTGAGGAAACTGACCAAGCCTCCTGTTTGCCCAAGGTCAATTAAAAAAAAAAAGGATCTGGGTACTAACCTGTGAAGTTGAGGACTGAGGACTGAACTCGGACCTTTTTTTTCTCTTGCCCAAATTCCTTTATAAGAGGCCTGGTGAGTCATGCCTACAAACAATAAAATCCCATTAAAATGAGTTTTATTAACCAGGGATAATGTGGTTTACTTTCCAACATGATTCTGGTATAGCATCACATGACAGAAGACCCGCTTACCTCAGCTCAAGCATCCTAGCAGACCCCCTATCTACCTCAAGCATTCCTTTCTACTGACTCCGGGTCTTTAGACAAAGCTTAACTCTTTCAGCCAATTGCCAACTAAGGAATCCCTAAAACCCACCTATGATTTGTAAGCCCCCACTTTGAGATGTCCCACCTTTTTGGGCTAAATCAATGTGTACCGTCCATGTATTGATTTATGGTTTTACCTGTAATTCCTGTCTCCATGAATGTGTAAAACCAAACTATAATTCCACTGCCTTGGGTACATTTTCACAAGACCTCTTGAGAGCTTGTTCTCTGGGCTGTGGTGGCACACATTCAGCTCGGAATAAACCTCTTTAAATTATTTTACAGAGTTTGCGTTTTTCTGTGGATAGGACTATGGGCCGGCATTATGTGGACCCTGGGACCCACCTCCCCGGTCCTCTCCCTGAATCCTCAGGGCCATCCATATACACTCTGGGGACCCCCAACAGACCCATACACAGGCGTCAGGTAATCGGGTCATTCATGTCAACAACAAGCTTTGTGTACCTACTGTGTGCCAGGCCTGTGCAAGGCAATGGGGATAGTGGTGAGAAGGACAGGCACACCAAGAATCAAGAGGGTGACAGGTGGGTAAAGCAGGAATGGGGTGTCAAGAGTTGGAGTGGAACTAGTGAGTTCCTCCCAGACCTAGAGCACTGGGCGTCCTGCTCCTCCCACCCCTTTGTGCGTGTCTCCACGCAGGGGCTCCAGAGTACTCTGCCCTCAGCCACTGCCTCTGTTACGACCTGCATGAAAAAAATGTATCTGGGTACCATCTTGCAAAGTTGGTTGAAAGCACTTCTGTGTTGATCACTCAGCTCTGGATGCACACGCTGGCTCTGGGACCCTTTCTCAGGGCCACTCTTGATGCCTGAGCAGACTGTACCCTGCACAACTGGGGGCAGGAGTTGCGCTGTGTGGGGCCCTCATCCCTAGAGTGGGAATTGTAGTAATACCTACCTGTGACAGGATTAAGATGTGGGGAGAATATGAAGCTCAGAGCTTGTCTCCTGCAAGGTGTCTGGTAAATGTTAGTTTCCTTCCTTCCATCTTTTTGGGTTTTACCTCCCAGTACACCTCTGTATATGAGGCCAGCTCAAGGGCAGGGGTGCCAAGGGGTGACACTGACAAGGTTCCTTCCAGGAGCCAGAGCTGGCGAGGTATAGGAGATGCGGGCGGGAAAAGGCAGAGTACTAGCCCCGGAACTGGGAGCTCAGCCCTGTCATTTATCGCAGCACCTGCCTGGGACAATAGACCTGAAACCGTCTACTTGAGTAGATGCTCCACTGCGAGGACTCGGCCGAATGTCACAACCGAGAGAATTTTGTGAACTGTAGCTCCTCGAGGGCAAGAGATGGTGCGCTTTGGAGGGACGGTCCTCTCCCCATGAGCACCGTTCCTCTGCCTCCCAATTCCAGGCAGCGACAGACCCATGCACAGGCAGTTGGACAGTAGGACACACACTTACAAGACGTGCTTGTAAGACGTGAATAAAATGGGTGCGGGAGTTGGATGTTGCCAGAAAGAATAACTAGAGGTGACAGGTGGGGGCCCTGCCCTATCCAGAGAACAGCTGTTCTGGCCGGGGAGGAGGAGGTGGCCCAGGAGAGGAGCCTGTATGGAATGCAGCCCACTGTTCCCACCGAAACAGCTGTCGCTCTCTCCAGACTCAGGAGACAGGACCATGAGGGTGGGAGGTGTGAGCCTCTGGGACTTCCTCGCAGGGAACAGTCAGCTGTTAAGGCAGGAGGACAGCTGCTCCCTGGACTGTGGGACGGAAGGGATGGGCAGAGGGCCTCTGGAGGAGGGTGTAAGGAAGGACATGCCTAGCATATTTCATGTAGGCAAGGAGAGTAGCAAAAAACACAAGGCCCCAGGAAAAAAAACTAACAGACTGGGCAAGACCCTGATGGAGAAAACAAATTTTTTGCAGAGGGACGAAAAACAAAGATCTCAATATATGGACGAATGTACCAAAGTAATGGTCAGGAAAGTGTCATGTTACAAATGTTATGAAGACGTTAGTTCTCCCTCAAATTAAACTAGAAATTCAATGCAACTCCAATTATTTTTTTCTTTCTGAAATTGGGTAAGCTGATCATAAAATTTATTTTGAAAAAAAAAAAGGGAGCCAAGAATAGCCAAGTCAATAGTGAAGAGGAAAAAGAAAAGGGAACTGGCCCTACAGATATCAACTGGCCATTCTGGTAATACGGGAATTAAAACAGTGTGGCAAGATGCAAGAATAGACAGGGTGACTAAGGAACAGAACAGAGAGGTTAGGAACAGACCCGAGAGTGTGTGGGGCAGAGGAGGAATTGCTGGCCAGTGAATGGGGCTGCGATCGGTGGCCATCTATGAGGGAAAGATAAGATTTGATCTTCTGGCACATCAACTAGTAATACAAAAATAAATTCTGGTGCCATTAGAGACCTGAATGTGAAACGTCAAACTATAAAATATAGGGACTGATCTTTATGAAATTAGGACAGTAGAGAATTAATTTGTTTATAGATTTTTGTTACGGTAATTTTCAAAATTATTAGAATAATATAAGGAAACCCTACGTGTAGATCACCAAGCTTCAATAGTAAATTGAAAACTTTTGATTAATAAAAGACTACAGCTAAGCATGGTGGTGCACACACCTGTAGTCTCAGCTACTGGGGAGGCTGAGGTGGGAGGATCGGTTGAGCCCGGAAGTTCTGGGCTGTAGTGTACTATGCCTATCGAGTGTCCGCACTAAGTTCAGTATCAATATGGTGACCTCCTGGGAGACGGGGAACACCAGGTTACCTAAAGAGGGGTGAACTGACTCAGGTCGGAAACCGAGCAGGTCAAAACTCCCGTGCTGATCGGTAGTGTGCATAGCTACTGCACTCCAGCCTGGGCAACCTGTGAGACCCCAGCTCTTTATAATACAAAAAACAAAAGACTACAAAGTGAAAAGACAATCTCCCGTAGGCTGGGAGGAGAAATTTGCAATCCACATAATGGAAAACGATTTAGTATCAATCATAAGTAACATACTTTTATAATCAATGAGAAAATGACAACAACAAGAGAAGAAGAAACAAAGGATCAGAAGAGACCACTTCCTGAAACATGAGTGAATAAATGTGAACAGCTCTTGATCCATACTAGCAAATGGAGAAAGGCAAACTGTGTCCAGAAAGAGCTGCCACGTGACTCTGGAGAGGTGGAAATTCGTGGAATATTGGAGAGAAAGTCAGTGACCTGATCATTTTAGAGGCTACTCTGACAATATCTGATAAACCAAGAAATTTGGGTTTATATTTCTTTGGAATCCAGCAATTCTAAATTTTTTTTTTTTTTTTTGAGACAGAGTCTCACTTTGTTGCCCTGGCTAGAGTGCCATGGCAGCAGCCGAGCTCACAGCAACCTCAAACTCTGGGCTCAAGTGATCCTCCTGCCTCAGCCTCCCGAGTAGCTGGCCACCATGCCTGGCTAATTTTTTCTATATATTTTTAGTTGTCCAGCTAATTTCTTCCTATTTTTAGTAGAGATGGGGTCTCGCTGTTGCTCAGGCTGGTCTGGAACTCCTGAGCTCAAATGATCCACCCACCTCAGCCTCCCAGAGAGCTAGGATTACAGACAGGCATGAGCCACCGCACCTGGCCTGCAATCCAGCAATTCTAGCTGTAGGTGTGGCTTTAGAGAAACTCTCACAGATGTGCACAGGGAGATCCGTACAAGGATGGCCATTCACAATTTTTTGTAATAACAAAAAAATTGGAAACAACTTAAATGTCCGTGAATAGGAGAACAGAAAAGTAAACTTGGATTTATTTGTAAAATGGAATACTATACAGCAGATAAAATGAATGCACGAACTCTCAGGCTTCCATGGGGATAAGTGTCAACAACATGATGCTGAGTAAAAGAAAAACAAGTGGCAAAAGCATATGGACCAAATTACACCATATCTATATGAATTTACAACACACGAGCAATGGCATATATGTTTATGGATGCATATCCATGTATTAAAAGTAGAAACATAGGCCAGGCGCGGTGGCTCATGCCTGTAATCCTAGCACTCTGGAAGGCCGAGGCAGGAGAATCATTTGAGCTCAGGAGTTTGAGACCAGCCTGAGCAAGAGCAATACCCTGTCTCTAGAAAAAACAGAAAAAATTAGCCGGGCATGGTTGTGCACGCGCCTGTAGTCCCAGCTACTCAGGAGGCTGAGGCAGGAGGATTGCTTGAGCTCAGGAGTTTGAGGTTGCAGTGAGCTAGGCTGAAGCCATGGCACTCTAGCCCAGGTGACAGAGCAAGATTTTGTCTCAAAAAAAAAAGTAGAAACATAGATGGGAAAGACAGAACTTTGAAGGGAGACTCCCTCCTGGGGAGAAGGGACAGGTGAGGGGAGGGGATCATAGCTGTGTCAGTAATGCTTCAACCCTTTAAAAAATGAAGAAAGCTGAAGGCAATAGGGCAAAATGTTAACACTGGTTAGTCTTGGTGGTGAGCACATAGACGTAGTATTCTGTTATATTATTTACTGTCCTCTATATTTCGTTATTATTCTGCATGTCATCTGTTTAACAGTGGAACACATGTTGGTGTCCCTAACCTCTGCCCTCTTTCTCGGGATCTCCCAAATTCTCTTCCATCTTTCCCCTCGCCTTTCCTTCCCTGTCTCGCACAAGTTTCGGCTCCCCAGAAATTAAGGTAGTGCGGCCTGGCAGTTGGGGAGCATGATGCTGGGAGACAGGCCTTGTGCTTCCAGCTGTCCCTGAGCATCCTCCTTTCTGTTCCTTAGTCCCTCCTCGGGCGTCCCTAGCTGGCCCCTTCCTGCCCTCCCTCTCCTCTCTGGCCCCCGTAGGCAGGAGTTGGTTCTTTGTATGAGGGATTAGGACGCCTGCTGGAGATGAGGCTGGCACTGGGAGAACAAGAACAGGGTGGACAAAGGAGGGAGGCTGGGGGAGCTTGCTTCCATGGGGGTGACCTTGATGTGCCTCCCTCATGGCAATCCCTGGGGCACAGCCTGCCCCCCCAGCCATGGCACAGAAGGACTGTGGGCACCTGCCAGACCTCTCCTTATCACTTTTATCCCGCCCCTTGTGAATCCAGTGACTTCTTCCCTCCCTCTTCGCCCCATCTGTCTCTCGGTGAGAGAATTCTGAAAATATGAAAGAAGGGGTTGGAAATCTCATTCTAAAAGTGATGAGGACCTAGAATGGTGGGCTTGGGGAAAATACATTTGTCAATACCACTGAAGGCAAGTCCACACCAAGCGTGACAACAGCTGTCATTAAGCTCCTCTGTCTTTGGTTCAACTGATGAGTATTTATTCTATTTGGATCTATGTTAAAGAATGTTAAAGAATCAACGTTAAAGAACAGAAAACATGGACATAGTCTTTTTTAAAGAGCTACATTTTGAATGTATCTGCATTTTTGGAATAGAAAGTGGGTCTCCACACAAAAATCTACCCCCACAAATTATTATTAGAGTCAGAATCAATCACTCTGGGACAGAGTGGTTGTGTGATTGGGTCAGTATCAGTCAGCGAGGGCAGCTCTGAGACCAAATAATACTAACAGCGTTATTTCATAGAAAGACAATACAGGGTGGAGGTTAAGCAAATGGACTTTGGAGCTATGCTGCCCATGTTCAAATTCTACTTCTTCTATTGCCAGTATAGAATCTTAGGCAAATAAATCATGAACCACTCCGTGCCTCAGTTTACTTTTCTGTGAAATGGAGCTGATCTGTTAGGATTAAGGGCATAAATACAGGGTGATGTTCAAATGGTGCCTGGCATAGAAAACATTCCAGTGTAAACATTCAGCGCATAGCAGCATTCTTTTTCTAATATGCCCATTACCTCATATTCATTTATGACATCACCATTTACAAGTATATGGTTCATTCAGCCCTTATAAGTTTCCCCTGCTTATTCTCTTCTTAGATGAGTAAACTAAGGTTCAGAGAGGGCCTTGGTGACATTCAGAAGAGGTTGGTAGGAGGACAGTCAAGCTAAAGGAGTTTGCATATCAGATCCCACGGGGTTGCAGTTCCAGCCAGGACACCTTATGTTATTTACATACAAGGAGAGTCTTTAGTCTAGACGAAAATGTCACCAAGAGGTCAAATGTCAGCAGGAAGAGTAAGGAACCAGAGAGGCTTTGGGATGTGGCTCTGGGAGGAGAAAGGTGGCCTGGGGAGAGCAGTTCTACTGGAGGGAAGGGGTGGAGTCCACGTGGCAGGCGTTAAAACCTAGTAGAGGGCAGGGCGCGGTGGCTCACGCCTGTAATCCTAGCACTCTGGAGGACAAGGCAGGAGGATCGCTTGAGCTCAGGAATTCAAGACTAGCCTGAGCAAGAGTGAGACCCTGTCTCTGTCAAAAAAAAAAAAAAAAAAAAAACCTAATAGAGGTTGGGCATGGTGGCTCACTCCTGTAATCCTAGCACTCTGGAGGACAAGGCAGGAGGATCGCTTGAGCTCAGGAATTCAAGACTAGCCTGAGCAAGAGTGAGACCTTGTCTCTACCAAAAAGAGATTAAAAAGAAATAATAATAATAAAAAAACCCAGCCAGGCATTGCAGCACACGCCTGTAGTCCCAGCTACCTGGGAGGCTGAGGCAGAAGGTTCGCTTGAGCCCAGGAATCGGAGGTTGCAGTGAATTACAGTGACGCCACTGCACTCTACCCAGGGCAGCACAGTGAGGCTCTGTCTCAACAAAAACAAACAAGGAAACTGAGCACCCCTCCTCACAATCCCCCTTTAAAAAAAAAAAAACCTAGTGGAATGACGAAAGGAAATATTCCTCCTGGATGGATAGCTTTGGAGGTTCAAATGCGGAGTAGTCACATTAGCTGGGACAGCTGTTGGTTTCTTTAGTCAACAAACTCATTTAGGATTCACTGTGTGCAGACTAGAAATACGTCAATGAAACACAGTCCTGCTCTCCACCTGTGGTGAACAGGAGAGCAGGGAGTAAACAGGAAATGACGATGTGGAGAGAGAAATACTCTGGCCAGGGCAGTGCCCTGTGCCTCAGGAGTCCGGGGCACCCAGCCAGCGTGGGGCATGGGTTGAGTCCGTGCAGAACGTCAGAGAAGGCTTCCCAGAGGAGCCTCAAGCTGAGGCCTGGAGGAGGGGAGTCCAAGGAGGGAGGAGGGCTTCCCAGAGGGACCCCAGGAGGAAAGGGGGGTGCTCTGTGGATGGAGGATAGGCCGAAGGTGACAAACAGCCTCCCTACTCATGCTGTAGGGAGGGGGCGGAGGCCAGGTGAGGAAGAGCAGGAGCCAAGACAGGAGACCAGAGAGCCGGTGAATTCAGGGAATGCTTAATGGACCCAGGTGTGGGCCATGAACAATGCTTGGGCGAGGCCTGAACGTTCCTCCCGGCTGGTGTCACCAACAGAAACAAGGAAACCAAGGTGGGGGGTGGGTTGAAGAACTCAGCTTCCCAGCACGGTGATTCTGAAGCCCCATGAGACCTAGAGTTTGATGCCTCTGTCCGGGTGCGGTGCAGGGAGGGAGGGAAATGGCAGAGCGGGAGAAGGAGGCTGCAGTGGGGATGAGCACAGGGGTCGCTGGCGGTTCCCACGTCAGCACCTCGCGGTCACCTGCTTGGGGAGGTAGAATAAGCACAAGTAGCAACCCAAGAAATAGAAAAGCACAGTCACAGACTCCCACAGGGACTGAGCAAACTTAAGCCATTTATTTTGTTAATAAACACACACCCCCCACACACACAGATGCATTGATAAAAAACAGGAAATAATTACCCTGGGAGGTGGAATTAAAGGTAAGTTTTCGTTTTCTTCTGTGTCCTTTTCTGTATTTTCTACATTCTAATGGGAATTTGTAATTCCTGAAATGAGAAGGACACAATAAAAAATGTTATTTACATACGAGAGTCTTCAGTCTAGACTCAAATGTCACCAAGAGGTCAAATGTCATCAGGAAGAGTAAGAAACCAGAGAGGCTTTGGGATGTGGCTCTGGGAGGGGGGACAGGTGGCCTGGGGAGGGCAGTTCTACTGGAGGGAAGGGGTAGAGTCCATGTGGCAGGCGTTAAAACCTAGTAGAAAGACAAATGACAAATAGAAATACTTGCAATCCCTTTGGCAGACAAAGGTCTATTCTTCCTAACATAAAAATAGTTCCTGGAATTTTATAAGGAAAACCAAAAATGCCCAGTACAGAAATGGGTAAGGACGAGAGGCTGAGGCATGATGATTGCTTGAGCCCAGGAGTTTGAGGCTGCAGTGCGCTATGATCCCACCTTTCAATAGCCACGGCACTCCAGCCTGGGCAACAGAGCCAGACCCCATCTCCAAAAAAAAAAAAAAAAGAAAAAAGAAAAGAGCAAAGACTATAAAGAGATAGTTCACAAAAAACGAAATGAAAGCAAAAGCAAAATATGAATATTTACTGAGTCTCATTTATCATAAGAGAAATGCAAATTACAACTATACTGAAATGCAATTTTTCTTCTACTTGATTAGACCTATACAAAAATTTGCTCACACACTGTGTTTTTGAGGCTGTGGAGAAATAGTCTCTTATCTTGCTGGTGGGAATACAAATTGGTTCTACCCTTATGGAGGAAAATTTAGTATTTATCAGAATTACTCTTTAGCCCAATAATCCTACTTTTAGAAATTTATCCTATAGAAATATTTACAGTGGGATAAAATGACATATGTATAGTGTTGTTCATTGTAGTGTTATTTATAATAGTGAAAGATTGTAAACTTTTTCAATAAAGAACTGCTAAATAAATGCTGAGACTTTAATACAGTGCAATGCTATATAGCTATAAAAAAATAAGCAAGCTAGCTGGGTGAGGTGGTTCATGCCTGTAATCCTAGCATTCTGGGAGGCCGAAGCGGGAGGATTGTTTGAGCTCAGGAGTTCAAGACCAGCCTGAGCAAGAGTGAGACCCCGTCTCTACTAAAAAAATAGAAAGAAATTAGCTGGACAATTAAAAAATATATAGAAAAAGTTAGCTGGGCATGGTGGCACATGCCGGTAGTCCCAGCTACTCAGGAGGCTGAGGCAGAA
>NW_012140302.1:407718-414387 GCF_000956105.1 Propithecus coquereli
GCATGTCTGTAGTCCCAGCTACTTGGGAGGCTGAGGCAGATGGATCCCTTGAGCTCAGGTGTTTGAGGTTGCTGTGAGCTAGGATGACACCACAGCACTCACTCTAGCCCGGGCAACAAAAGCGAGACTGTGTCTCAAAAAAAAAAAAATTATGCAGATGGTACAGAGTTTCTGTATACCCCACACCAAATTTCTCCTATTTCTTGGACAATAGTATTAGAAACCAAGTACTGGGCACTAGGTGGACTCATTGCTACTGGAATATTGTTGCTTTTAGGGCCTCTCAGCTGAAAGATTAAGGAAATACATGTGTGTATATTAACCTGTATCCTGTATATTCATAGATCTATAATGATATAATCTAATCCATAGATCTAATCTATAATCTATACTCATTTATATCTCTATTAAGCTAAGCATGAATTCATATTGTTATCTCCAAGTCTAATCGATTACCAGATGGATCATTCTAGCCTTTACCACGTGGATCATTCTAGCTGCCTCCTCTTGCTAATCTGTAATCTTTTCAAGATATGCATTTTTTAAGTCAAAAAAGGAGAATATAGATTGGTATGTATAACATGCTACCTTTTGTGCAAAGAGGGTGGAGAAGTAAGAATATATATTTATATATTTGTATTTGCATAGAGGAACTCTGGAAAGATGTATAAGAATCTACCAAGAGAATTGAAAATGATGCCATTGAATTGTACACTTGAAAATGGGTAAGATGGGAATCTTTTTTTAAGAGAGGGTCTTGCACTGTTGCCCAGTTTGGAGTACAGTGGTGTGATCCTAACTCACTATAGCCTTGAACTCCTGGGCTCAAGCGATCCTCCTGCCTCAGCTTCCTAAGTAGCTGGAACTACAAGCACTCACCACCATAACCAACTAATTTTAAAAAAAATTTTTAGAGAGAGTCTTGCTATGTTGCCCAGGCTGATCTCAAACTCCTGGCCTCAAGCAATCCTCCTTCCTACCTCAGCTTCCCAAAGTGCTCAGATTACAGGTGTGAGCCACTGCACCAGGCCTTAAGATGGCAAATTTTATGTTCCATGTATTTCACTACAATTTTTTAAAAACTGTTTTTAAAAAAGCTCATTAACTCATCCTGCTTTACCTTTTTTCCATTCAGCATGTCGTCAGGCTCTATAGCTGTTGCTCTGTGGTGTCTAGTCTATTGCTTGGTACTCTATAGTTTTTAAGCACAAGACTTCGCTTTCTCAGAGACCAGAGGACAAAGGTGTGAAGGCGGTCTGAGGGAGGGCAGATGTGGAGTTGAACCTGTTCCTCTCATATGGCCTTAGTCTTTGAGGTAAAATTGGAGGCTGTGGAGAAGGTTTCAGAGGAACCGGGGGCAGTGGCGGTAGAGAATGGCACTTAGTCGTCAGGAGATGAAATCTAGATTGTCATGTGGCCTCAGTCGAGGTTAACCCACATGCGCTGGGGAAGATGTGGGCAGCATGGTTTAGTGCCCTTCCCCAGCAAAACTCAGCGACCTGGTGCTGTGAGCAGAGGACAGGACAGAAAGAGCAGAGAGTGAGGGGCTGCCTGCCCGTGGTTACGGGTCCTTGGTAGACAGCAAGGACACAGTGGGAATGGCCTCCCACGGCATCCAGGCACGGGTAAGGGGGCAAGTGAAGTTGAACTGGGATGGAGTCAGAGGGGTAGAAGAATGGTGTGTCTCATTTCCCACGTTTTAGGTAATACTGTATTAATATATAGCCATTGCTAATATTTAATGCCGAGAAACACTCATTAATGTCAGACTATTTCTTGCTTATTTAACTTTATATCATAAGCATCATGTCATTTGTGTTTGTTTGTTTATTTATTTTAGAGATGGAATCTTGTGTGGAGGGCAGTGGCGTGATCACAGCTCACTGCAACCTTGAACTCCTGGGCTCAAGCGATCCTCCTCCCTCAGCCCCCCAAAGTGCTAGGGCTACAGGTGTGAGCCACCGTGCCCAGCCCGTTAGTTTGTGTTATTAGTTCAATGGCTTGATATTTTATCATGTGTGGTATCCAATGTGTTTACAACTGAGCACTTGTTTTTCTTTCCTTTTTTTTTTTTTTTACTATTATAGATAATATTGAAGTGGAAAAAAAAAACAGTGTGCGTAAGTGCTTCCCTTTCATTATCTCAGTTGTCCATATGGCACTCCTCTGAGATAGGTTGTCACCCCTAACTGACAGATGAGAAAAAGGAGACTGTTAAGAGAGCAAAGCAACTTGCCCAGGGACGCCCAGCTAGAGAATGTGTGCCTGGAGCCACTCTGCTAGGTGTGTTCCTGAGTCACTCCAGTTTCATTACTAATGTAGGTGATAGTCCTGATTGGGAGGTTTTCTGCTTCCTTCAGTCCTGGCTTGATGTGGGTGGCATCTTGCCCTAGGAAGGAGCAAGGGCTGAGTCAGCACCTTCCTGACCCCTCCCTGCCTGCCCCAGGGCCCTTCACTCCTCACCAAGAGCAGCTCTGCGGAGGACAGAGGACAGAAGAGGACGGAGGTCAGAAGACAGTGGCCACCAGCTCTCTGAGAGGGAAGATGAGCCCCCCCGGAGGCCAGTCTTTTAAGAGGCTCCTTCAGAGAGTGTGACCTGTTCTCTCAGGCCAGACTGGAGGTGGAGAAGGAGGGAGGGGTGCCAGGAAAGGAGAAGATTCCTGTGGGGGCGTGGCGTGGTGACAATGGAGGGAGAGGCAGCTTTATATCCAGGCTGATGGGTTTAGTCTTTGAAGTCAGGAGTGGGGGTGGGGGACGGGGTGGAGGCGGGGTGCCTAGACTCAATCTCTTCAATCACCAGATCAAGGAAGGTGGGACCACCAGTCCCCAGCTGAGCATAAGAGGGGCAAGTTCAGTACACACAGAAGGAAGCCAGTTACCCCAGGAAGCTGGATGTTACACACAGACAGGAAGGATTTAGACCTGTCCGGGATGACAGGTCTCTCATCGAAGGGAAGTTGGGGGTTGTCTCTGCCCTAGAGGCCGAAAAGCTCCCGTGTCCAGCCCCATTGTCCCTGCCAGAGACAGAGGGGAAGCCAGGGAGCGTTCTGGAAGGACAGGAGAAGTGCAGCTCAGGGGCTGCTCCAGGGGCCTGGGTCTTCTCACTGCTGTGGAGGCTGGGCAGGGTGGACACCCCAGAGACAAGAACTGGTGAACCAAGGACCCCTTCCTCCATCCCTCCTGTGAGGGCATGAGCCTGACTGCCTGCTGCTGCCATTGGATTTTTGACTTTTGAGACCCCTGCAGTGTCACCTTTGGGGCCTCAGTTTGAGGGAGGGGATGAGGAGGCTCAGGGCCCTGTGGGCACTGCCTTTGCCAGCCCCAGCTCAGCCCCCCAGATGCTGCTCGGTTCCTCCCAGGACTGCGGTGCACTTGGCACTCTGGCATTGCCCATAAACGCCACCAGGGGCCCCTGGTTGTTGTGACAGCCACACATTTCTAAGTGTTCCCTATCACCCTCACTGAGAGCTACCTGGTGCCCTTTGGTGCTGGGGAAGTGACTGCCACCCCCCTCAGTCTTTTCCTGGCACAGAGACACAGAGCCCTGGAAGCCAGTGACATGTGCTGTTTATTATACTGTCCATGGGGAGGGGGAGAAGAGCGAGGCTGTGACAGCAGGTCAGCAGGCAGGCGGGGGCAGGACAGAAAGCATGAGGGCATGAGGTGGGCTACAGGCCCCTTCCCTATTCATGGCCTCCCCAGCCAGGGGGCACTGGGGAAGCGAAACTTACACTTCAGTAAAATACACTCGGAGAGAGGGAGAGAAGGTGGGGAAAACCCAGCCGCCAGAAGCCTGGCTGGGGAAAAAGAGAAGCCCTTTGAGCGGGGAGGGTGGGCATGGAGGTCCCACTGCTGAGTAGACATGGCAGCTGGGGCCCAGGCACTGCCACGTGGGGCTCATTCCATTGGCAGAGACCTGAGACCCTCCTTGGCCAGAACCCTTGCTCCTGGTGGTGGGAGGGGCCCCGGCCTCGCCTCTACCCCCACATGGTGATCTCCAGCCACTGTGTAGAGAGGAAGCAGATCAGAGGATGGGAAGGGTGGGGTGGGGCCGGATGGTCAGGGACAGCGGAGATCCCTTCCCACCCCTCCCCACGTACCTCTTCCAGGTTCAAGCAAATATGGCCAGTATTCTTGGGGTCCTTGGTTAGAAAGAATGCTGTTTTAGGGAGGAGGCAGGGGAGCAGAGAGGGTAAGAGCTTAGTCAGTGGTCTGAAAGACCCATTCTCAACTAGGTAGGATGTCAGAAAAGGCCAAAGAAGCTGTTCCTTGTTGCTCCCCAGATAAATCCTCTAGCCCAGCGAGGAATTAATTACAACTCACATAGCCTTGCTGGGAGCCAGCCACAGCTCTGAGTGCTTTCCATGGACCAGTTGTTTAATCTGCACCTCAATCCTATGATTATCAGGATTGAGATTATTATCCATACTTTATAGAGGTGGGATGGAGGCACAGAGAGATAGTGACTTGCTCGAGTCGCAGCGCCAGCAAGTGGCGGAGCTGGGATTTGAACCCAGTCCATCTGTGCCCTGTAGCGGGGAGGACTTCTGGAGCAGCTCTTCAGGGTGGGTGTGTGGGAGAGGGCCCCGGCTTAGGCTGGGGAGTGGGCAGGTGCCTAACTCACTGAACATGGCCTTTAGCCTCAGGAAACAGCTGATGAAGCTGTCAAACTCTATGATCATGTTGTCATCTGCATACCTGGCCACCAGTACCTGCATTACCTTGTTGTTCACCTTGATGCCTGGGAGAGAGAGAAGTGCGGAGGGGAAAAGCCCAGGCCTCTGGTTGCTGCCACCCTCTTCCCTGCCCCAAAGCCCTCTCTTGAACCCTGGCCACCTGCTTTCTCAATAGCCAAGCGCATCTCATAAGAGTTCAAGGTGCCCGAGTGGTCCTGGTCACACTCTCGGAAGATGTCCTGAATAGACAGACAGACGTGGCAGGGCCGTGTGCGTGGCATGATGGTTGAAATAACGAAATACTTCAGTAGAGCTGGCTCACAACAGCTGCCCAAGACCCCACGGGCCCCCCACCCTGGCCCCTGGGGTTCCCAATAGTCCTATCATCAGGTGACGGAAGGGGTGATTCTGAGCACAGCAGGGGGCCTCTGGTACCCTGCCCAGGGCTCTCTGCCTGCATCCTTATGACTAGTTGATACCTGGGCTCTACCGGTTATTAAATATTTTGACTAGCTAATATACCGGCACCCCAACAGACCCTTTTCCTGTGTGTGTGTGCAGTTGGGGCTTCGGTTCTAGCTGTCCCCTTACTAGTCCCATCCCTCTCGAAGCCCTCCTCTTCTCTCCCCCGTAGACTGCCCCTGCAGTGCCCTTTACCGTCCATTTCTTGATTTTTTTCCACAGGACCTGGAACTCTGAAAGCCCCAGCTTGCCAGAGCCGTCTTTCTGGGGGAGTGGTCAAGGATAGCAGAGAAGGGAATGGAGAGAGTGTCCCGGGGAACGGGAAGCAGGAAGTCGGCATCTTGTGTAGCTTGAAGGTGGAGGAAGGCAGGGGCTCACCAAGGGAGCCCAAGACCTGGAGTTCCCATACAGTAGCAACCAGGAGAATTGGAATCTTCTGCCACCCCAGAGCCCACTCCCCATCAGGAAGAGGGCATGGCTGGCCAGGGGTGGCCACCTCTGGGTGGGCTGCGGGTCAGGGGACAGGGGTGAGAGGGCCCTGGGCAGGACCGCCCACTGGACAGGAAGATACATCCATGATGTTGACCATGCAGCGGCAAGCGTCCACACCAAAGCCCCGGCTCTTGAGGCTTTTGACTATGAGGAAGGGAAGGGGTAGAAGCAAGAGATGGAGTGAACGGGGTATTGTGGGGGACACAGGGGGTGGTCACGAGGGGCACAGCATGGGGGGGCTGTGGGTGGCGGGTGTGGAAGACTCACGTTTGGTGGCCATCTTGTTGAGCAGCTTCTGCAGCTGAAACATGCCTATCTCCAAGCCCTAGGAAGGGGGACCGTGAGCCCCGCTCTGGCCCCTTCAGCCCCACATCTGCCTCCTGTCAGCCCTCAGCCGTGGCCCGCTCACCTCTCCCGCCACTATCTCAAACAAGTGTACGAAGTCCGGGTCCAGGTCTTTCTCAGAGGCTTTCTCCTGGGGGGAAGGGAGTGGGGAGGGACCCAGAGTCCAGAAGATTCCTTCACACACCCTGATGCTTCCTTCCAAGCCCCAACCCCACAGCCTTCCCTCACCTCTTGGAGCTGCTCAGCGTAGTTGACTTCGTCCAGTTCCCTGGGCAAAAGCGATTCAAGGCTCAGGGTTACCAGGGGTCAGGGAGGTGGGGGTTTCAGGAAGGAGGTGGAGGTTTCAGCTTTGTGTATCTGAAGCAACATGGAACAAATCCTTGGAATCTGGGTTCTAGTTCTAGTTCTGGTTCTGCTGCTAACTGGGATCTCGCCTCCTTATGCCTCAGTTTCCCTGACTGTAAAATAGGGACAAAGTAGGGGAGGACCAGACGACAGCTCCCCGAGCTTGGCATCCTACAGCTCTTGGGCTGGGGCCCTTGGCGCAGTGAGGCGGGGCCCCTCACCAGGACTCGCTGTGCTTCTCTGTGAAGACGCGGAGCAGGAAGTCGGCATCTTGTGTAGCTTGAAGGTGGAGGAAGGCAGGGGCTCACCAAGGGAGCCCAAGACCTGGAGTTCCCATACAGTAGCAACC
>NW_012140302.1:414437-432583 GCF_000956105.1 Propithecus coquereli
TCTTGGGCTGGGGCCCTTGGCGCAGTGAGGCGGGGCCCCTCACCAGGACTCGCTGTGCTTCTCTGTGAAGACGCGGAGCAGGAAGTCGGCATCTTTGTGCGGCTCCAAGGTGGAGGGAATAATGATATACTCCCCCGGAGGCAGCCGCAGTTGTCTGCTCACCTCCCTCGAGTTGGCAAAGGTCTCTGAAAAGCCGTGGTCCTGATATTTCATGAAGAAGTCCTTCTTCAAGTGGATATCCTGGATGGTCTGAAACTATACGCGCCCTGGAGGTGGGTACAGGACTGGCGCGAGTGGTCAGGGACAGAGGGTCGCCCAAGGTGGACGGCCTGGTTGGGGAGGTTTGGAAGTAGCTATCTTCACCAACTGACCTGGCCTGAACCCCACCCAAGCAGTAGGCAATCCCAATATGGTGTCTTCCTTTCCCGACCCTATGGGGCCCTATGGGGCTGGAATCCTAAGCCGTGTTCCCCACAGCCTTTCACCAGATCCCACCCCTTGCCAATCCACATGCAACCAGGGCTACGGTAGGTGCCTGCTCAGGGACAAGCCCCACGTCTTCATCTTCCATACCTCCTTTGGGACCTGGGAAGGAGAGAGAGAGGAGGATCAGATCCCTAGGACGGTGAAGGGGCTCAGGCCTTTGGAAGCCAGGTGGGATGTGCATAGTGTGTGTGTGTGTGTGTGTGTGTGTGTGTGTGTGTGTGTGGCGGGGGGAGGGTGTTAAGGGCACTGGGACACTGATGATGGGGGGGGTGTGGGTTCTGGCATTAAGAATCCCTGAGGCTGGGCATGGTGGCTCATGTCTGCAAATCCAGCACTTTGGGAGACCAAGGCAGGAGGATCCCTTGAAACCAGGAGTTCAAGACTAGGCTGGGCAACATAGCAAGACCCTGCCTCTACCAGAAAAACAGAAGGATCCGTCAGCTTTGGAGGGTAAAGTACAATTTACACAAAGTTTCACGGGGGTAGTTTTTTTTTGTTTTTTTTTTTGAGACAGAGTCTCACTCTGTTGCCCTGGCTAGAGTGCCATGGCGTCATCCTAGCTCACAGCAACCTCAAACTCCTGGGCTCAAGCGAGCCTCCTGCCTCAGCCTCCCGAGTAGCTGGGACTACAGGCATGCGCCACCATACCCGGCTAATTTTTTCTATATATTTTTAGATGTCCAATTAATTTATTTATATTTTTAGTAGAGACGGGGTCTCGCTCTTGCTCAGGCTGGTTTCGAGCTCCTGAGCTCAAACGATCCACCCGATCTCGGCCTCCCAGAGAGCTAGGATTATAGGCGTGAGCCACCGCGCCCGGCCTACGGGGGTAGATTTTTATCACTCCAAGTTAAGGAGAGGAAACAGAATCCCAAAGAGGTGAGGAGATTTGTCCAACCTCGCACTACTAAAAAACTAAATAGCTGGGATGGTAATCTGGAGAGGATTTTCCAGAATGCTTTTTCACGGAACACTCAGATCCTGCAGGGAGTCAACAGGGGATTATTGGAGTTGAGGATCGAGGACAAGGAAGTTTGTGAAAAGGTGAGTTAAACCAAGCTAAATCGGTCGCTCTACTGCAGGGCCGCGTGGTCAGCGTCTTTCATGTGCTCGTGTGCACTGCAGAGCTCAGGCTGGAGTGGAGCCTTTCCTGACTTATCTAACTTTGAGAATGTTGTCTTGAGGCATGTCACTCCTAGGCCTGGTGGCCTCGTGGCCTAGGAGGAAGACAAGGCTTGTATTTGTTTTTGTTCACTATTGAACTCCTGGAGACTGGACGGGGGCCTGGCATATGGTAGTGGTCCATAAATACTTGTTTATATAAGTGAATGAACAAATGGCCATTTCTAGAATTTTGCAAAGCATAGTTTGGTGTAGGAAATGCTTGTCAGGGATGTCTTTTTGCTCCTGGACTTGGGGTAAATGCTGCTGGCGGGGCGGCTAGGGGGACATTTTCTGGGAACTGTGGAGAAGCCTGAGTGTCTGGGAATCAGGACACAGGCTCTGCCTCTGACCCTGGATGTGTGAGCTTGGGCAAGTGACCTCACCTCTCTGGCCCTCAAGCTCCTTCCTCATCCTCAAAGGTGTTCTTAAGGACTTTGGAACATTGTCTGGCACAAAGAATGTGCCAGCTAAGTGTTATAGATGAAAAAAAATCTGTGAAAGGAAAACTGCTGGCCCGGCTTCAAAAAGCACAAAGTGGCCGGGCGCCGTGGCTCATGCCTCTAATCCTAGCACTTTGGGAGGCTGAGGTGGGAGGATCCCTTGAGGCCAGCAGTTCAAGACCAGTCTGAGCAACATAGTGAGACTCATCTCTACAAAAAATTTAAAAATTTTACAGCAACAGAATACTCGATGCAAAAAAAAAAAAAAAAAAAAAATTAGCCAGGCATGGCACATGCCTGGAGTCCCAGCTGCTCAGGAGGTTGAGGCAAGAGCATCACTTGGGCCCAGGAGTTTGAGCTATGATGATACCACTGCACTCTAACCCGGGCAACAGAATGAGACCCTGTTTCAAGAAAAAAAAAGCACAAAGCACCACTCAAGAGTCAGGGCTGTGGAGCCTGCTGGAGCATGTCCCACTCCCAGGCAGGCAGTGACCCTGGGGAGGAAGGGTCCTAAAGGGGGCGAGGCCAGATGAGGGAGCGAAAGTGGCCGGGGGAGCCAGGCACCCACCGAGAAGATGACAAAGCCAATGGTCTGCAGCTGAGCCCCCTCTGGCCGTGCGTGCCGCCAGTTCTTCTGCATCAGGGCCACCAGGCAGGTGCAGACGACTGCATCATCCTCTGAGTCATCCTCTGGGTCGTCCTCCTCGGGGAGAAAGATCTTAAACTGGGGGTTGGTCCAGAATGTGTCTGTGGAGGAAGCAGGTCAGGATGGGTACGCTGGGGGCAGTGCTTGACCATGCCCTTCCCAGGGAGGACCCAGCTTCCCCAGCCACAGGGTAGTGGGATCTAACTGATCCCTGACCTCACGGACCCCGACCCCCGTGACCTTGTGCCCCAGGCCTGGTTTCGTAGCGAGTCTGTGGTCCCTCTCTCACCCCCGGCCCTCTGAACCCCCTCACCCACTGGGGTGGTTCCTGCAGCCCCCTGCGGTGCTGCCCCTACGCCAGTTGCCCTGGTAGAACGTGGTGTGCCAATAGCTCTTGCAGGCCCCGGAGAGCGCATCGGGTGTGAGGTTGCAGACCTCCAAGAGCGTGAAGTTGCTCAGGAAATCCTGGTAGGACATCCTGTGGCGGGGGTGGGGTAGAGCCTGTCAGCAGCACACTCACACCTGCAGGTCCCCGCGCCCCCACCCCCAGCCCTTTGAAAGGAAAACTGCTATGGGAGGCAGGCGCGGTGGGGAGGGCGGCAGGGGAGAGGAAGGACCGGTCCTGGGGGGAGTAGCAAGCCCACCCCAGCCACACTGACCAGAAGTCCCCGTCCTCCTTCCTGTGCAGCAGCTTTGTCACAATCTCTGGGGCCACCTCTTCCCACTCCCCGGAGCTGGAGCAGAGACAGGCCATGGAAGGAGAGGGGTGGGGGGTCGGGGGCACCTCCTTCCTCCCCACAGGGCTCCAGATTGCCTGCCCACTGGCGTCCTGAGCTAGGTGAAGAATCTAGAGGGAAGGCTTGCCCTGGTGCACAGATCGTCCTCACAGGCCGGACACCATCGATCCCTCCATGGCACTGCCATACTCGAGGTGTCCATTGTGTCCTCAGCCCACCCTTCACCTGGGTCAGGTGCACCTACTTGTCACTCCAGGCTCCGTTCCACTCAATCCGGCCCCAGGGATTCCGGACCCGAATCAGTGTTTCCATCTTGCCTCTGTAGGGGACCTGCGGGAGGGGGTCACAGGTCAGGGCACGGTGTTGCGGGGGGGAAGTCCTCTTCCTTCTTGTGGCCCTCAGGGCAGAGCACCGCTGCCAGGACTCACATCTTGAAGCCCAGTCACTGAGTAAGCGTGTCCCCTCACCAGCATCTTCTGGGTCATTGATTCCAATTCACTATTGCTGGTGACCTGCGGAACAGAGGGAAGGGCAGACATTCGGGGTCAGAGGGACAGGGGCCCCTGAAGAAAGGTGAGAACTCTCCAGGTTCGTTTTTTAAAAACTATTACACTTATTTTGAAATAATCGTAGGTTCACATGCAGTTGTACCAAGTTTCTCCCAGCAGTAACATCTGGCAAAAGTACAGCACAATATCAAAACCAGGATGTCGATATTGATATAACCCCTCAACTTTATACAGACTTCCCTAGTGCTGCTGTTAATAGCTTTACTAGTAGCATTTCCCTAGTTTTACTAGTGCTCATTTGCGTGTGTTCTATGTGATTTCATCACGTGTGTAATCTCGTGTAGCCACCAACACAGTCAAGCCAGCGGTCATTTCTATCACCACAGCGCCCCTCCTCGTGTTGCCCTGTTACCGCCCCACCCACCTCTTCGCACTACCCGCCTCCTGACGACCACTGATCTGTTCTCCATCTCCGTTATTTCGTCCTTTCAAGGATGGCACATAAATTGAATCGTACGCTGTGTAACCTTTTGGGGTTGGCTTTCTTCATCATTCAGCAGCATTCCCTGGAGAGCTGTTCTAGTTTTCTGCACATATCACAGTTCATTCCTTTCTATCGCTGAGTCCTAGTCCGTGCATATACTCACTGCAGTTTGTTTAACCACTTACTTGTTGAAGGACATTAGGTTGTTTCCCATTTTTGGCTATTAGGAATAAAGTTGCTGTAAACATTTTTGTACAGGCTTTTTGGGGACACAAGTCTCCATTTCTCTGGGTAAATGTCCAAGAATGGAATTGCTGGGTCATACAGCAGCACTGTAGGCTCATTTATTTATTCAAACAAATGTTTATCGGGTGCCTGTTGGAAGCTAGGCCCCTTCCTAAGTCCCAAGGCCCCACAGCAAGTGAGCCAAATAAGGTGACTGCCCTCATGGAGCGTGAGTGCCGTCTGGAGAAGACAGGCTGGGAATGCAAGATAGCTCCTCCCTTCCTCCTCCCCCCAGCCCTCTTTTAAGAGAAAAAAAAAGCAAGATAATTTCAGATCATGATAAATGTCTGGGAGAAAATCAAAACCAAGTAGAAAGTAAACAGGGTGGGGAGAGCTACTTTAGACTGGGAGGCAGGGAAAGCTTGTCTGAGGAAGGAGCAGTTGAGCTGAAACGTGAATGAGAAGGAGCTAGCCACGCGGGTGTGTGGAAAAGAGCCTCTTGGGGGAAAGCAACATCAGGTGCAAAGGCCCTGAGGCAGGAGCACACTTGGCTTACTTCAATGGAGCAGCCCATGAGGGAGGATCGATCCATGGCCTTTCTAAGGAGCCTCAGCATGTTCTTTGGGGGCCTGTGGAGCTGGAAGTTCTGGGCCACGCCCCCTGTGAAGTCCTCAAAGCCCTCCATTGTGCTGCCCCCTGACAGTGCTTCATAGGACCCGCTCAGCCTGTGGGCACAGAGGGGACATTGTTTGGGCTTGGGATGAGGTGTGAGCTTGGACAGCAGAGGGTGAAGTGAAGATGTGTCCTGCCTTCCCCTCCACCTCTTCCTCTTGATTCCAGCTGTCCCTGGCTCCCAGCACTCACTTGGCATAGGCTTTCTCCAGCAGGGCACCCCAGAACTCAGAGGTCTCAGGTGAGTGCAGGAACACCAGCTTGTTGTTCTTTGTGGGCAGCCGGTCATCCACCACCACGTCCACCCACTGCCCAAACTGCCAAATCTGTGGGCAGCAAGGGTGCCTCAGTGGGGCAGGGCCATCTGTCTGCCCCAGGGTCGCCCACCACACACATGCATGTACACACGCGCGCACACACACACACACACACACACACACACACACACACACCCCTTGCATGAAAACCTTGTCGTCCAAGCGCCTCCTGGTGGCCAGGCTCAGTGACACGCCAGTGTCTGTGGTCCCACGAACCAGAGTGGTTGACTAGTGAAGGGAAGGCAACGAAAAGCCTGAACCCCTCCAGATTCTGCCATGGCCTGCGGGGTGAACCCCCCCACCTCTTGATCACAGGCCCTCTTCTGAAAAAAGACAGCTGGACTGTAGGATCTCTGAGGTCTTAAAAACTCTTAATGATTCTCAGAAATATTTTATGCCATGGAGAATTTGTCCACATGTTGCTAAATGAAAGGGGCAGGTAACAGAATTTATGTGACAGAGACTACCAATGTTACACACACACACACACGCATATACATAATTAATCAGAAGGAGAGAAGGAAAAGGGAGGAGGAGGATGGCAAACTGATAACAACTGTTTTCTTTTTGGGCTTAAAAATATTAGCTTACATGGTTTCTTTTGTGAGCAGATAATTCTCTTATAATGAGGCGAAAACCCACGCTAATAAATGTTGTTTTTCAAAAGGGAAAAAGGTAAATTTCAAAGCACAAATGCATTTTCTCTCTCTCTCTCTCTCACACAAACACACATACACGCCACAAAGTGACTCTGGCTCTCAAATTGCCCTTCACCTGGAAGTGGAAGATGCCAGCGTAATTTCTCCTGAAGCCCTGGCCCCTGGGCACCACGCGGTACAGCAGTTTGGGGCACGTGGTGAGGGAGCCGATGGCAGCCAGCAGCCAGCAGTCTCCTGGAAAGACAGGCAGGGCTTTGCCGCTTGAGCACCCCGCTTGTGTGGGGACCCCAGAATCCAAGTCCCAGAGGAGCCGGAGCCTGGCCCCATCCCCATCCCTGCCCCCCAGCAGAGACACGCCTTCCCTCAGCACTCCCTGTAGAGCCTTGAGGAAGGAGGCAAACGGGGAAGGCTGAGGTCAGAGGGACGGGCTCTGGGGAGGTGAGTGTCTGTATGTTTTCGTTTATGGGAGAGATTCACAAATTAGAGCCGCATGCTTTTGTTTTTTGGAGTTTGCGGAGGGGGTATTTTGGGCCTCAGGGTCTTGCTCCCCGCTCTGGAACCTGCTTTCTTTGGGAGAGAGCTGATACTCTCCCACCCCTTGAACAAATCTGGTCACTTCCCCCAAGCCCCCCACCCCCCGCCCCCGTGAGTACACTGGTGTGGCCGTGAAGGTCCCAGATGTCTCTCCATCACACCCCACATTATATTGGAGACTCAGGGGGGTCTCCTGTACCCCAGCGGGGTCCCTGGAGCTGGGCGCTGATGGGGCACAGGGGCAGTGTCCCTGGCCTGTGGGGGAAGAGCGCCGTGAGTCAGCCATTGCTATCTATCTCCCGGGCATCTCAGCCCTCACTGGGGGCGCCGGGGGCAGGGTGGTGGACACCCCAGGCCAGGCCGAGGCTGAGGGCACTGGGAAACTGCTGCGATTACCAAGTGGCCTCCTGGCTGCCTGGGGAGGCAGAGGGCGGGAAAGGAAGGGTAAGGATGCTCCAATCCCCGTCGCCATCAGGGTGACTGGGGAGAAGCCAGTTCTCCCCGCCCATGGCCCAGTGCCTCTCCAGCCCAGTGAGCCTCAGCAGCAGCCCTGGGGCGTGAGGTCTCCTGGCCTCTGCCCTGCCCACACCCCATCCTTTCCTCAGCCCCAGTGGGGACAGAATTCAGTCCCAGAGGAAGCCCACCCTGGCCTTCTCCGTAAAGAGGGGTTTGGAGGAAACTGTGGACCAGGACCAGGCGCAGGGAGGAGGGTCTGTCCCTGGGCTGTCTATGGGAGCCTGGAGGGAGTGGGCTGAGTGGACCCTGTGGCTCCCCGATTTGACACCCGAAACCGAGCAGGTTCTAGCACCTGTGGTGGTTTCAGAATATGTCCACAAAGTCTTTGACCATCCTGCCCTCAAAAGGTAGGGCCTAATTCCCCTCCCCTTGAGTGTGGGCCAGTTTCAGTGCTAGCTTCTAACAAATGTAATATGGCGGAAGTGATGGCGTGTGACTCCTGAGACTAGGTCATAAAAGGCATCATGGCTTCCGCCTTGTCCTCTCTCTTGGCCCATTCACTCTGGGGGAGCCAGCTCACGTGTTGTGCACACACTCAAGCAGCCCTGTGGAGCAGCCTGTATGCCAAGGAACTGAGGCCTCCTGCCGCGTGAGTGCGCTATCTGGGAGCAGATCCAGCAGCCCCAGCCAAGCCTCCGGATGACCACAGCCCCAGCTGACATCTCCTCTGCAGCCTCATGACAGATCCCGAACCAGACCCACCCGGCTATGCTGCCTCTGAATTTCTGACCCACAGAAAATGTGAGATAAGAAATGTTTGTTGTGACTTAAGTCACTAAGTCTTAATTAGTCATGTAGCCACAAATAACCAATATATCCGTCCAGCTCATCCCCAGACCCAGACTGCAGCAGGGGTGGGGGGCATCTAGACTCGGGAGGGGCAGGGAGGGTGCAGAAGCCGGTTGTCTGAACCTGGGGGGTCTCTGTTTTCCAGCCTCAGAAGATACCCTGGAGGATCGCTTGAGTCCAGGATTCGGAGGCTGCAGTTAGCCATGACGACGCCACTGTGCTCTAGCCTGGGTGACAGAGTGAGACCCTGTCTCAAAAATAAAAAATACCCTGCTTTCCTAACGCTCTTCCCAGATTCACCCCTCCACACGGTAGAGACCATCTTCCTGCACCCCACTCACCAAGCACCCCCTGACAGATGTCTGTCGGAGAGACCCCATCGGCGATGAATAGAGGGTTGCTGGTGATGTCCTACAGTGAAGCAATAAAGGTTTCAGGAGGCCCAGGACGCCCTGTCCCTGCCTCCCTCCCACCTTTACTGGGGAAGGATGCCTACCTCCAAGTTCTAGGGGAACCGATAAGGGGAGAGGGAGAGGGTGCAGGGCCAGTTTGGCATAGCCATGGGTTGTGATAGCAAAGGCGGGTGAGTGACTTCCCAATCGTTAACTGGGAGGTTTGGCCTCAGCCTGTTCGGAACTGCACCTCCTGCACCCAGCCCCCTCTGGTGGAGCCCAGTGCCAGGGTCAGCATAGGGTGGTGGGGGACTGGGGATTATAGAAATGACTGGGAGTCACTACAAGCCCCTCCACCCACGCCTCGCCTTCCAATGCCCACCTTGGGCCGCTGCCAGGAGATGTTTTGAACATTCTTGGAGTTGGGGCCTAGTTCCTTGAAGCCCAGTGAGCTGGGTTTGGCAGGGAATAAGGGGTCTTCAAACAGCTCCCCGTTCCTTAGACAGGCTGCTTGCAGCTCCTCGAAGCTCTGGTTTCCATAGTTCTGGGCATTGTTGTGTTGGCCCACACCCTTGGCCTTGAGTCGACTGCTGTTTATGTGAGCCACCATTCCCTTACTGGGAAAAGTGGGCTCTGCTTAGTAATGAAAAGACAAGTAACCCAATTAAAAAACAGGATAGGTATTTCTCAGAAGAAGATATGCAAATGACCAGTAATCACATGAAGAAATAACATCATTAGTCAGGGAAATAAAAATCAGGACCACGATGAAATGAAGACCACTTCACACCCACTAAGATGGCTATAATAAAAAGATAATAACAAGTGTTGGCAAACACTTGGAGAAATTGGAATCCTCATACATTGCTGGTGGGAATGAACATGGTGTGGCCACTTTGGAAAACAGTCTGGTGGCAGCTTAAACTGTTAAACGTAAATGTGACCCAGCAATTCTACTTCTAGGTAAATACCCAAGAGAAATGAAAATATGTGCCCATGCGAAAACTTATACACAAATGTTCATGGCAGCATTATTCATAATAGCGAAAAAGTGGGAAAAAACCTCTGATGTCCATCGGCTGATGAATGGACAAAATGCGGACGGTACATGCAATGGAATGATATCCAACCACACAGAGAACCGAGGCAGTGATGCATGCTGCAACACGGAAGAACCTTACGAACATGCTAAGCTGAAAAAGCCAGTCCCAGAGAACCCCATATTGTATGATTCCATTTATATAAAATGTCTGAAATTGGCAAATCTAGATAGAAACGGAAAGTATATTAGTGGTTGCCTAGGGCTTAGGGGGATGGGGAACTGGAAGTCGATGGCTAAAGGATATGATCTAAGTCATCTAAAATGATCTAAAATTGCTTGTGGTGATGGATGCATAACTCTGTGCATATACTGAAAGCTATGAAATTGATACCTTAATGGGCGAATTGTATGGTATGTGAATTCTATTTCAATGAAGCTGTTAAAAAAATAGCCTCCAGACCACCCAAACAGACACCGCCTTTTGGGGAGAGTGGCAATAATGGAGTGTAGAGGGCAGGAGGGCAGGGGGCCCCCAGGCTGCAGGGGGTGGGTGGGGCGAGTTAGGGAATGGCCCAGCAGGGGCGGGGGTGGGTGAGTCTCACAGTGAAAGTCAGGCTGGCTGATAGACCCTGAGCCAGCCCGGTAGCTGGGGACTCAGGAGCTCTGTCGTCCCTCCGCCCCCAGGGGGACTGCAACCTGCTTACATCCCTTCCTGAGGATCGCCCCCTACCCTCCCACGCACACACAGCTGACTCCCCCGTCACCACCAGCAGATGGGGTGAAGAGAAAGAGGCCAGGGGAGAAGAGAGTGAGGGAGGAGCAAGAGGAGGCCACAGAGTCGCCATCTGTGCTACTGGCACATGCACCCTGGGGCCTGCTCTCCCTCAGTCTCCTGTGTTCTCTGCTGGCCCTGGAACGAGAAAGAGATTGGGGGCGGGGAGGAAGGACGCAGTGTAAGTTAGACAGAGCCCAGCTGAGGCCAGGGGTGTGGGAGGAGTCAGAGCTAGAAAGGAAGAGGGCAGCTGCAGGGAGGGGCAGGAGGTCCTGGCATTGTTTAGAGGTGAGACCCTATGGAGCCCACAGAGGGGGTAGTTCCCCAGGGGATCTCAGTTATCCTTCCTCCCCTAAGTGAATGGAACAAGGTCACTAGTCCTGACAGTACTGAGTGTGCTCTGTGCTGGGCCCACCAGCCCCGGAAGATAGGTACCTGCAATGCCCCGGTGACCAGAAAAGGAAGCAGGGGCTAAGTAGCTTGCCCAGGGTCATGGAGTAAGTGTTGGGTGTGGGATGAAGTCTGATGCAGATCCCAGACTCAATCTGCAACCTCCATCCTACAGTGCCTCCCGAGGGGAAGGGAAACGCTTCTCCTTAGCCCAAGGCTGGCAGAGCCAGCGCCATCTTTGTTAACTAAGGGCATCCCTGGGCCATTTGCTGCTGGACTTATCTCTTGATACGCCCCTACTCTTGCCACTGCCCCAAACTGGTAGACCCATTCTGTTCCACGAGTGCCTCCTCAGGAATTCCCTAGGTCCAGTAATGACCCCCTGTCCACCAAGTTCCCAACACAGCTGTGTGACACATCAAGACAGTCGCAGAGTCCTTCACAGGGAATTCCCCTCATGGGGCCTTAATTTCCATCGCCACCATCACTGTCCTAGGCCAAAGCCTCTAAGGCACGCCCTGGACCCCAAGTTGCTTCTTGGCTCCTGAAGACCCTCTCCAATCATCACATATGCTGCCCCTGCCACACGCCACATCAACCTCCTTTGAGTGAGGTTTTGAACCCCTTACTTCTTCCGGCACTTTCCAGGACATAACTTCGCCAGTAGGATAAAGCCAGTGCCAGAGCCTCCTCCAGCCCTGGGCTCACCACTCCTGGCACAAACCCATCCCTTTGCCCCTCCTCTGTGTTGCAGTCCAAGGGAGACCCTGCCCGTCCAACCAGCTCTCCTGAGCACTGCATCCCAGAAGAGACGGTCCTCCAGCAGTCTCCTGCATCCCCTCCCGCCAGTCTCCTCCCCACAGCTCAAATTCCAAACTGAGCTCATTTTCTTCCTCTCACTTCCCCCAAGCTAGAGACCTGGGGAATCTTCCTAGAGCCTCCCTCCCTGCCCTACTCATTCACTATATCCTTTAATCATCAATTGTGCTCCCCTAGCCTCTCTCCTGTCCTCCTCCTCTGAACTGCCTGCGATGGGGCTGCCCGGGTGTGGATCTGCATCGCAGTGCAGTAAGTGCGTGGACTCGGAAGGTAAACATCCCCTAACAGTGAGGCCTCCCACGCATGTTGCTTAATCTCCCCCTGCCTTGGCTTCTCCATCTGGGAAATGGGGTGATGATGTTCTAGGGCATTTGCAATGGTTTCCGGCACAAAACTTATTCAAGAGGTTGACCTTAAATAGCAAAAATCTAGGCAAGAAGAATAATTTCTTAACTGGACCCTTTCCTCTAACCTCCTCCTTCCCCACTGGTTCTCCACATTGTTGGCTGAGATGTTTAAAAGGCAAACCTGATGAGAGAGAGCCCCCTCCCCACACTTCAGATGGCTCTGCCCTTGTTAGCAGGACAGACCCAAACCCTATGGGGACTGCCTCATTCCTCAGTGGCCTCAGACTGTTCCCATCGCTGTGCCTCCACCTGCAATCATTCCTGATCCCACGCACACACTGTGTCCACTGGGGAAAGTCCTGTTGGCTTCCCAGTCCCTGTTCAACTCATCACTGCTTACCTGCTCCGAGTTACCTGTCTGTCTCCTTCCTCTATCGCCATAGTGCTTGGCCCCCCAGTGGGGCTCAGAAATGCTTTCAATAAATGAAGGAATGAAGGAGTGCCTTGCTCTGCACTGGAGTCATTGTTCGTGCTTCCTTTCTCCTGTCCCTGCCTTACTCCCTGTCCTGCCATCACCCGACATGCTCTCTATTTTATTTATTTTCTGCCTCCCTCATGCATGAAAGCTCACGAGGGCAGGGATTTGTGTCTGTTTTGTTTGCTGCTGCAGTCCCGCTGCTGTATTGAGCAGATGCCCAACAAATACTTTGAAAGATATTCCCTGGCAGCTCCGGAAGGGAGGAGGTTTGCGCCTGTTGGTTTTCCCACTGGAAGATGGCCTGATGACCATCTGTGAAGGGGTGGGTGGGTGTGTGGCTCATCCCTGGAATCCCCACTTGGTTAGGGGGAACCCCTAGCAAGGACCCTCCCAGAACAGGTAACTGGTAAATGGTAGGTCCTACGGACTCCAACCCAGCACCGCCCACACACTCATGCCTACACTGGGGACCAGGGACGAAGGTGCAGTGTTGGTGTGGGGCATGAACAAAGATACTGGGGTCCCTTTGGGTCCCCTGGGCCTGGAGCCTTCTGGCTCCCACTGAGAAAAATTTATTGGTCTCAAGAATCAGGTTGAAGAAGGACCCAGGATCCTGTCCTTTGCTTCTTCCACAGAGCCCATGTCTTATGATGAGAAGAGATTAGGAATTCGCCCTCAGCTGCAAGAGCAGCTAGCGCTTACATGGCATTTATAAGAATGACAATAGTTAGCAGTGTCTGGGGGCTCACCCCCTGCCTGGCACCGCTCCCAACACTCTACCTGCATTAGCTCACTGAATCCTCACAACAACCCTGTCGGGCAGGCGTATTGCTACCACTTCCCCGCTGCAGGTGCAGAAACTGGGGCACAGAAGGTTGAACCTTCTCAAGGCCGCATGCTCGGTGGGCAGATGGGTGCATGCTCTTGCCCATCACTGCCCGGCTGGGAGGCAGCCACGCGGGAGGCAGAGCTGTCTGGAGAGAGGCATGAGAGAGGCCAGCAGGCCAGTGTCTCCCTCTGTCCATCTGACTACAATTTCTGTGCGGTCTGTGGTCTTTGTTAGTCACTTCTCTGTGGGGGGCAGCCAGAGGGGCATTGAGGATACATACAGGTGTTGGAAACGGATGGGGAAGGCAGCTTATTCCCCTTTAGCAGATCTCTTGCCCTGGGCTGCACGGAAGCCAGAGCAGTTTGCTGTGTGACCTGGGCACGTTGCCTCTCAGCCTTGGTTTCCTCACCTATGTAAAGAGGCTGCTTTATATTTAATACCTGAAGGGTGTTTGGGGATTGAATAATGCAACATATGTGAAAAAGACTGGCGTTTAGCAGGCTCTCAGAGAACGTTACTCGCTGTCTCCCCCAACCTAGCTGGTCCACGGGTGTGTGCCGAGCTCCCGTGAGGATCACACAGGCCCCTGCTCTGCATCGCGGATGCACCCTCCCTCGTAGGACTTAATGATAACGGTGACATCACTCAACATATCGGGGTCATCTCTGTGCTTGTCTCTCTCTGCCACTAGGTCTGAGCTCCTGAGAGCAAACCCCAGCTCACCTCAGACACGTTGTCTGGAGGATTTATTCTGGGCTGGGAACTGAGGGGTCAGAAGCACCCCCACATGAGCTCCGAGAGGATCCCGCAGGGTCCCTCCCCAGGCTAAGTCCCACGGGCCACAGAGACGGGGAGCAGCAGGTGCCAGGGAACGAGGCCCCCAGGCTGGGTGGGATAATCAGGGAGGTCTGGTGGGTAACTGTTCCTTTCCCCTGCTCTGAGTTCATCCCCCGACTCCGCAGTGGTGGGTGCACTGTGAATTCCTGGTTCTGGAAGAATCCAGTTGGGGAGTGGGGAAGAGGGTGGGTGGAGCCAGAATCTGGGAGCTGTCCCTCCACTTTCCTCTCCACTTTTCTCAAACCCTCTCTCTTTTTTTTTTTTTTTTTTTTTTTGAGACAGAGTCTCACTGTGTTGCCCGGGCTAGAGTGCCGTGGCATCATCCTAGCTCACAGCAACCTCAAACTCCTGGGCTCAAGCGATCCTCCTGCCTCAGCCTCCTGAGTAGCTGGGACTACAGGCATGCGCCACCATGCCCGGCTAATTTTTTCTGTGTATTTTTAGTTGTCCAATTAATTTCTTTCTAATTTTAGTAGAGACGGGGTCTCGCTCTTGCTCAGGCTGGTTTCGAACTCCTGAGCTCAAACAATCCACCCGCCTCGGCCTCCCAGAGAGCAGGATTACAGGTGTGAGCCACTGTGCCCGGCCTCAAACCCTCTCTCTTGCAACCCAAGCCCTCAGATTCTCTCAGAAATGCTAGAGGAAGCTTCCTGAGTTGTTCAGGCCATGGGAAAATGAATACGAGTGTGCGTGTGTGTCAGGGGGTCAGTGTGGGGAGGAGAGGGTAAGTGAGTGACTTATTTCCTTGTCCAAAGAGATCGAGAAGGGTTGGACCATCAGGACCAAACAGTGGAGCCCCCACAGATGAAGAGTGCTCTGGAGGAGGGGTGAGGACTGAACACTTCGGTTTTACCCTGTGATCTTTACCTGCGAAGAAACTGGCGGGTCAGGAATGACCTTGCCCATCTGACCTGGGTGGAAGCCAGGGCCTCCCCAGAGAGGTTAAGTCAGAGCCCCCCCAGGGAATACTTGGCAATGTCCAGAGACATTTTTGGTTGTCATCACTGGGGCTGGGGGAGCCACTGGCATCTAGTAGGTAGGGGCTGGGGGTGCTGCTAAACATCCTACAAGGCACAGGGCAGCCCTCACAACAAAGAGTATTCTGGCCTAAAATGTCGAGTGCCAAGGTTGAGAAACCTGGATTAAGTGAATGGTCTAAGGCGACCCACACAGTGAGGTGAACTGCTCCATGACCTTCCACTATGGGATCACTCCCAGGGGGCCTCTACCCTGGCTGCCCCCAGGACTGGGGTGGGGAGCTCTCCCAGGGGTGTGGAGAACATCTGAGGGCAGACCAAGGCGATGAAGTTTCCATCTTACCTTCCTTGTCTCCCTGGAGCCCTCTGCACCCTGGTGGTCACTCAGCCCAAGGAGTGATTTTTAATTGCTTAAACCTACAATTGCAGTCCCCAGGGGCTGAGCTCCTTCCTCAGCTCCGACTGGCAGGGAGGCTTACACGCCCATACGCACCACCACAGATGTCATCAAAACTCTAGAGGGTCTCCAGAGAGGGAGACGGAGCAAAGCCCCATCACCTGGGCCAGGGTCCCAGGCAAGCTGAGACAGACCGACCAAGGTGCCTGCGGGAAGCACAGGCTGATGGCCAGAGCAATACACCAGCCCCCTTATCTGCGCGGGATGCGTTCCAAGGCCCCCAGTGGATGCCCGAGACCACGGATAGTAATCCCATATATGCTATGTCTTTTCTTAGAAATACATACCCATGATAGAGTTGAACTTATAAGTTAGGCACAGGAAGAGATTTACAACCAAAACTAATAATAAAAAAGAATAATTATAACAATATACTGTAGTAAAAGTTATATGAATGTAGTCTTTCTCTCTCTCAAATATCTTAATATTTTCAGACCACAGTTGACTGTAGATAAATAAAGGCACAAAAAGTGCAACTGAAGATTAAGGGGGGGACCACTGGATATTAAAAGGCATGAATGGAGGCTGGGCGCGGTGGCTCACACCTGTAATCCTGCTCTCTGGGAGGCCGAGGCAGGCGGATCGTTCTGAGCTCAGGAGTTCGAAACCAGCCTGAGCAAGAACGAGATCCTGTCTCTACTAAAAATAGAAGGAAATTAATTGGACAACTAAAAATATATAGAAAAAAAATTAGCCGGGCATGGTGGCGCGTGCCTGTGGTCCCAGCTACTTGGGAGGCTGAGACAGGAGGATCGCTTGAGCCCAGGAGTTTGAGGTTGCTGTGAGCTAGGCTGACGCCACGGCACTCGCCCCAGGCAAGAGAGTGAGACTCTGTTTCAAAAAAAAATAAATAAAAATAAAAGGCGTGAATGGGTAGGAAGCTTTCTGTCTCTGTGCATATCCTGTCTTTTACATCAGTCTGGGCACCTGTACTTTTTTTTTAAACTACATCGATTTTATTTTATTTTATTTTATTTTTTTGAGACAGAGTCTCACTGTGTTGCCTGGGCTAGAGTGCCGTGGCGTCATCCTAGCTCACAGCAACCTCAAACTCCTGGGCTCAAGCGATCCTCCTGTCTCAGCCTCCTGAGTAGCTGGGACGACAGGCACGCGCCACCATGCCCGGCTAATTTTTTTTCTATATATTTTTAGTTGTTCAATTAATTTCCTTCTATTTTTAGTAGAGACGGGATCTCGTTCTTGCTCAGGCTGGTTTCGAACTCCTGAGCTCAGACAATCTGCCCGCCTCAGCCTCCCACAGAGCTAGGATTACAGGCGTGAGCCACCGCGCCCGGCCTATTTTATTTTTTTAATTAACAAAAATTGCATATGTTTGTCATGTACTACATGGTGTTTTGAAATATGTATACATTGTGGCATGGCTCCGTAGAGCTAATTAACATCTGCATGACCTCACATACTGATCATTTTTTGTGGTGAGAGGACTTAATCTACTCTCTTAGTGATTTTCAAAATACAGTACATTGCTATTCGGGGACCTGCAAATTTACGGACAGCTCGAATTCCAGAGCTGGGAGGAAACTCAGATGTTGTCCCAGGAAACTTCTGGGGAGCAGGGACTGGGTTTGGGATCTCCTGCTGTGCCTACTTCCTGGGGTGGTAAACAGTGAGGGCTGGAGAAGCTGGGAGGCTGGATCCAGCCCCTTATAGGGGAACTCCAGCTTCCCCCAATCCCCTACCCCCCATGCTGAGGGTGAGGCCCAGGGCTGAGCCCTTCTGCTGGCTGAGCATGGCTGCCCTCTGACCCCCCAGCCCCCAGAAGAACAACTCAGCTCTGCCCAGCCCTGCCCCGCTAGGCGAGCCCACCCTACCCCAGATACTGTAGTCTGGCCCCCAGGCCTCCTGCCACCCTCTTGGGTGTCTGATCTGCCTGGACCGAGGGACTGCTTTTCTAGGCATGGGAAAGGTTTCCTCTGTTCCCTGAGGTTTTCTTCTCTAATGACTGCTTGGGCTTCCTCACACAAGCCCTTTTCCCGGGCAGCCATGACGATGGGAGGGCTGGTCCGCTCCTCTCCCACTTCCAACCCCTCCGTGGAGGGAAGGAGGAAGGTTCCTGCCCTGGCCTACCACCCTGTCTGGCCATCAGCGGCCTGCTCTTTCCCAAACAGTCAGAGGAAGAGGCCTGGTTCCCGCCTTAGGGAGCACCCAGTGTGATGGAGGAGTCACAGTCCCCATCCTCAAGGGGCACCCAGTCTGAAGGAGACACAGCCCCTTCCCTGGGGGAGGCCTTGGTCTGCAGGAGTGCAGGAGTGAGATGACGCCCCAGTAGCACCCACCTGGGGAGTACAGCATGCTGGCAGCTAGCATGGAGCTTGACAGTTGAAGGTTCTGGGGGGAGGGGGAGAAGAGAGCCTCCCCGCAGAACTCTCTAATTGCAGTGGGATTCCTAGGTCAGTGGCCTGTTTAACAGCTGCCTTCCCCTTCTCTCCTTCCCATCTGTCCCCCACAGACTGTCACTGCCAGCAACCCAGTTCCTCCCATCAGGCCAGTCTCGGTCCCCCAGCCTAGGTCACCCCTGCTTCAGAGACAGAGGACCCAGCACGCCCACCCTGGGCGACCTCCACGAGCTTGGCCATCCTCACTGTACCATCTGGCCATGGCCAC
>NW_012140302.1:432908-458009 GCF_000956105.1 Propithecus coquereli
GGCTCGAGCCATCCTCCTGCTTCAGCCTCCCGTAGCTGGGACTATAGGAGTGCACCATCATACTCGGCTAATTTCTATTTTTGTTTTTATTTTTTTTTGAGAGAGTCTTCTCTGGCTCCTCAGGTAGAGTGCAGTGGCATCATCATAGCTCACTGCAATCTCAAACTCCTGGGCTCAAGCGATCCTCCTGCCTCAGCCTCCCGAGTATCTGGGACTACAGGCATGCGCCACCATGCTCAGATAATTTTTCTATTTTTAATAGAGACAGAGTCTCCGGGGTCTCGCTCTTGCTCAGGCTGGTCTCAAACTCCTGAGCTCAAGCTATCTTCCCACCTCGGCTTCCCGGAGTTCTAGGATTATAGGCCTGAGCCACCTCGCCCAGCCTTCTTTCTCTTCTTACCAGTCGTATGGGACTAGGGGTCCACCCATCGCAGTATGATCTCATCTTAGTTTAACGAATTACATCTGCAATGACCCTATTTTCCAAATAAGGTCACATTCCGAGGTACTGGGGGCTAGGACTTCAACATACCTTTCTGAGAGACAAAAGTCAACCCACAACACTCTCCTTGACGGGCCACAGTCTGACACAGTCAGGCCACTGTCTGTGCATGTGGCTCTCTGTAAGAAAGGGGGCTGCTTGGAGCCGGGACCGTGCTCCCGATGGCAGTCCTCACCAGCACCTGCGATCATTGCGAGCAGGGACTGCTGAGGGTGCTCCAGACCCCTTCGCCCTGCCTGGCGTTAATCAGGCACAGAGCAGATTCCAGATGGAATTGCAGAGCCTTGTTCTAAGCTCTGACACGACCCAACCGTGGGCAGTCCTTCCCCACTCCCCTTTCTGGGTCTCAATTTCCTCACCTACAAGAATATTAATTATATTAATAGTTTAAGTTCTCATTATATGCCAAGTTGGGCTAAGGACTTTCCACTTATTTAATCCTTAAAACAGCTTGAGGATAATGAATGGTATCATTATTCCCATTTTATAGATGAGAAAACTGAGGTCCAGAGGGATGATGTAACCTGCTCAAGATCACACAGCTTGTAAGTGGCTGAGCCAGGATTTGAACCTAAAGCCTCACCTCTTATCCATTATCTTCTGCTGCCCCAGCTGCAAAACGAGGATATGAAGTGCACTTTGGGGCCCTGTGGCCTCTCCTCCCTCTTCTGTGACTCCACCATTGTGCCTCTTGGAGCCCTTGCAGTGCCCAGCACAGAGCCGGGCACTCATATCGTAACCTGAGCCCTGCCTGTGAGCAGACGCCAGGGGCAGGGTATGGGTAGGTGTGGGTACTCTCCTCTCTAAAGCCACCCGCCCTGGGCCAGGGCTATCCTCAGGACCTTTGCTCCCTGTGGTTTGGACATGACCCGGAGTTGCACATCTGGAAACACGGGAACCTGGTTTTGAGCTCTAGGTCCTGCCAGGAGACCCACAGGGTGGGGTTAGGGAGACCGTGCCTGGAGGGAAGGGGAGGCACGCTGGGCAGGTGAGGAGCCAAGGGGTCTAGGCTGAGCAGAGGTGAGGGCTGAGGTCTGTCCAGGTCATGCTGTGCACACAGTGGGGCGTGCCTGGCAAATGGCAGTGGTGTGTCCGCCCACCCGTACAGAAAACAGCTCTGGGAGCACTGGGGAGCCTTCACACAACCAGGGTGCTGCTTTCAAAGCCACACCAATTTTGGCCCACCCACCAGACACTCTGCTCCCCCACCCTTGGCCTGGCAGCTCCGCAGACCCAGGACGTTGGGGACTCCACCTGAGAGTTCATGTTTCAAGAGGCTGCAGATCAGACGTATATGTGAGGGCTGGGGCCGGGACCAAGGCCCTGACTTTCATCTCCGCTGTAACTGGCCCACCCCTCCACCCACAGCCAACCCCCGTAAACGCTGGCCCTCCAAGCCGTGCTGGCAGTATGTCTCTGTAGCCTGGGCTTGGACCCCAGGCAGTTTGCTCCTGCTCCTTGCTGGTACCCTGTTTGCTGTCCCCACGGTTAGTGGTTTCTTGCTAACTCGCTATAGCAGCGGTCCCCAACCTTTCCGGCACCAGGGACCAGTTTCATGGAAGACAATTTTTCCACGGGCTGAGGGGGTGGGCTGAGGGGGTGGGGAGGCAGAGTTCAGGCGGTGACGGGGCCATGGGGACAGGGACAGGATGGGAGTGGCTATAAATACAGATGAGGCCGGCTTGCCCTGGAGGGGTGTTGGGGGTGTTGGAGGAGAGGGCTGGTTCCTAACAGGCGGGACTAGTACTGGTCTGCAGCCTGCAGGCTGGGGACGCAGATCTACAGGTCTTTGTGGTACCCGTTTCTCCCCCTCCGAGGCCTCTTCTCTTCTCCCCTCCAGGAGTTCCTTGACTCACTTTCTTCTCTTCTGGGTCCCACTGGTGGGTGGTAGGTGGGGTTGGGCAGGAGGGTGCTCCGAGGGGCCTTGGGAGTCACCTGGTCATAATCTCAGGTTTTACCGATGAGGAAACCGCTGCAGAGAGGCGGCTCTGTCAGGGCTGCACAGTGAGTTAGTGACAGGATCAGGACCGGAGCGCAGGCCTCCCGGCTGCTGCTGCACACGCGGCACATACGTGTGCGTGGGCGCAGGTGCGGACCGCACAGAACGTGCATTTGAGTCGGGTCTTGGCGACTAGGTAAGATTGGGCTGCAGTGGGGAGGGGCTTTTCAGGGAGGGGCTCAGGCACTCTTGGGGACAGGACAGACGGCTGGGGCCAGGCTCACTCCGAGATGCTCGGGAGGCCTTTTTCCTGGACCACGTGGCACTTGTGTCTTTGCACAGCCTCTCCCTCCTGAATCTATTTTTTTATTTACTTATTTATGTATTCTATTTAGAGGCAGGGTCTCGCTTTGTCACCCAGGCTAGAATGCAGTGGTGTCATCACCACTAACTACAGCCTCAAGCGATCCTCCCGCCTCAGCCCCCCAAGTCTCTGTCCTGTGTGTGTCGCTCAGGGATTCAGAGGGAGGGTCAGAGGGCGCGAGGCTGGTGCAGTAGCCACCTGAGCCCGGGCCCTTCCTGCTCTGAGACCCCTGTGAAGTCTCTCCTTGGCCCCACTCTCTCTCCAGATAGAGAAATGAGACTCTGAATGAGAAGTCCCTTGTCCAGGGTCATGCAGGGACCCCGAACAGGCCCTCCAGCCCAACGGGAGGGTGTGGAGGCCCAGCCCATGTGCCCAGGACAGCAGCGCGAGTCAGACACCTGCCTCGGAGCTTTTCTCTTCATTTTTATTTTAAAGGAAAAAAAAAACCCAGTGCAAAAACCCATTTTCCAGTGTCAGCCTTGCCCACCCCCACCCCCAGGTCACCCCCCAGCAGGACATGACTCTTCCTCCCACTCAGCACCCCCTCCCCTCTCATGCATCGTAGGGGCTGGAGGCTCCACTTCCCTGGAGGGCCAGATCCCAGGGGGAACTGGGGGGAGGAAAGAACTGAGGGGGCAGCCCCGGATCCACCTGCCCCCCCAGGTCTCCAGCCATGGCACCAGGTACCCCTCTTGGCTCTCATTAACCCTTTCCTGGCCACACTACTAGCTGGGGGGACACGGATCTGGGGGAACTCCCTCCACACCCCTTTGCCCCGGGGCCAGCTCGGGGCTCTCCTCACTGAGGTTGAGGGGTTCCCTCCCTCCCTCCATCATAGGGGAGAGCGGCGAAACCCCCAGGTTTAAATACCTTAATGAAAGCAGGGGATGGGGGAGGAAGGGGCCTTAGATCTAATAAATTATTAGCGTTTTAGTGTCCGTGGGGGTGGGGGGCAGGGCAGGGCGTGGCCTCCAGGGCCCCTCCCTCCCCTTACTGGTGAATCTCATTCTCTATGAGGCTGTCCTCACAAGACTGGAAGTCTGTGTCTGTGAGGCCGTCGGGCGGCATCAGCAGCTCCTCATCTTGGGATGAGGATGATGGGGGCTCGTCCCCCGAGCTCCCGGGAGCCCCATCCCCATCCCCATCCACCTCTGAGTCCTGCAGCACCTGAGCGATGTATTTCTGAAGGGGAAAAGGAGTGGGGGGTAAGGCGAACGGCTGCCCCTCCTCAGTGGGCGGGGCACGTCAGGGGAACCCCGGGGAACATCACGGTCTGTAGGGGACCATGGGCCTGAGGACAGTGGAGCATGCAGGACACTAGGGAAGGGCAGAGATCTGCTCTCAGGGAGGGCTGGGGGGCCGCCCTCTGCTAAGCCACATCTCTCCTTGCCCCTGGGGTCTGGCACAGGCTTCCCTTTCTGGAGGACTAATGCGAAAGCCAGCTTTGGGGCTGAGTCTCAGTCAGAGGCCCCTCCCCATCTCTGGCCATGCACTGGGACACTCACCGCAGATTTGGGGACAGCAGCAGCAGTGGGGGGCCGTCCATTGCTTCTGGGGTCCACAGTATCTGTCTCTGTGTGCTCAATCTTGAGGGGCCCAGAATGAGTCAGGGGGTGGGGGGGCACATCCTCAGCCCCAGTCATGGCCCCGCACCCCCAGCAACCCTGTTGACCCTGCCCTCAGCCCTCAGCCCCCAGCACCCCTGCCCCCTTCTAGCTCCTGCCGCAGCCATGCCCCGCGCCCCCTCGCCCCGCACCTTGTAGTTGTGGGCACTGAGGTATTTGAAGTGTCCGAAGCAGACGTGGCAGAGGCAGATGACGATGGTGATGACCAGGACCACGAATGTGAACATGGACGTGGGGGCTAGGAACCCTGGTGTTGGAGAGGGGGCGAAGAACAGGGCTGCCACCTTTCCTTTGGGCCTCCCAGGGCCTTACCGCCCCAGCTTTTGCTGCCTCCCGAATGCAGTGCCCGTGCTCACGTGCCACAAGCCTCGCCCTGACCTCCCTGGGGCTCCCTGCCTGCCAGCCCCGCCCGTGCCTGCTCTGCCTGGATGCTGGGTGAAGTCCCTGCCGCCCCGCCCCCCAGCTCCCTGAGGAGGAGCGGGTGGCCCTCACCCGTGCGCATGGTGGAGAAGAAGAGCAGCCAGAAGAGGCAGAGGATGGGCGCGGCCACCACCTGGTTCACAGCCCCCGAGTGGATCTTCTTGTCCAGCTTGGCCGGCAGGTAGGCGTAGTAGAGATTATACCTGTCTACCAGGTGCTTCAGCAGCATGTACATGAGCCCTGGGGGAAGCCACACGGGCCCGACCTCGGAACCAGCACTGCTGGACCTTTGTGTGCCCGTCACAGGTTGTCCCAGGACAGGATAGCGCCCCATCCCCCAGCACGACCAGAGAACTTCGGCTTCCTCCACGTCAACCCCTTCATTCTGCAGCCCTCACTAGGAATTCTGCTACGGGGAACCTGTTCACTTGGACCCACGAGCATCCCCCTGAAACTCTTACTGTGTTTTTCCTCTGCCTGTCCCTAAACAGATGAGCATACATTAAGTGACAAGTTCTGTTTTCCTGGAGGCTGAGGAAATGGCAGTTTCAAATGAGAACAGGAAGTTAGTTTGGGAGTTTGGAGCCTTCGATAACCAGGGAGAGTGGTTAAGGGGTTAGGATGTTATTGGGGGAAAGTAGAGGCTACTAGCGGGGTGAGGGTTAAAGAGAAACTTTGCTAAACTCCTTCAAAAATGAAGAGAGACTTGCCCAAGTCACACAGCTCAGCTGTAGCAGGCTATCTCCATGAGTGGCAAGGGACCCATCCCCACCCCGGAATCCAAGGTCTCTCCTGAGTTTGCAGGGCAGGATACAGGTGTGCCCATAGATGTCTGTGTAGGAGTGTGTGAGTCTGTGTGTGTGTGAACACACCAGCCAGTATGTGGTATGTGTCCAAGTATACACGGCTGAGGTAGGGCACCGGTGTGGGAGAGCACGGCATGCTGGGGTGACTTTGTCTAGGGGCCCAGCACACCAGCTGGGTCCAGCCTGAGCTGAGATGGCGCTTCCCCTCCTCCCCACAGGCCGGGCCCCAGACTGAGCCAGGGACCAGGCGGGAGGCCCGAGGGGCCGGTCTCCCAGCCAGGGCCCTGTCCACTCGGGGTGGCCTGCCTTCCTAGAGTGGAGTCGGTGAGGTCCTGGGTCCCCCCGAGCAGGGCCCAGGTCCCGGCGCGGCGGCGCCTACCGAAGGGCACGATGATGGGGCAGGTGATACTGTAGGTCATGACCACCGTGAAGACGCACATCATCCAGGCGTAGGCTGCGCCAAACTGGAACTCGTAGGCCTGATGCTGGGGGGGAGATGGGCAGGAGGGTGGCTTAGGGGGGAAGGGACAGACTGGAGGGGGACAGGGTAGGTGGGAAGGGGAAGGGGGCCAGGACCTCTGGGGCCAGGAAGAAGCCATGGGGAACAGGAACCTAATGACTAGGACGGGGTAGGGCAAAGCAGATGGAGAGGGGGCTATGGCTGAGAGGGGGCTATGGCAGAGAGGGGGCTATGGCTGAGAGAGGTCAGAAAGGGACAGTGATAGGGCATGGGAAGGGGCCTTTGAGGGGCCAGGGGCTAGCAGGTGGGGAGGCAAGAGTGGGATGGACTTGGGAATGGGGTGCCCAAAGCCCTCTTGTTGAGTTAGCACAGAGGGACCCTAGATCTAGGGACCCAGACCTCCCCAACTCCTATCACAGAACACTACTGTCAGAGCTGGCAGGGGCCTTCAGGGTTTCCTCTGTCCACCCATGGTGGTGCATATGGGAAAACTGAGGGCCCAGATAGCAAGGGGATGGCTGAGGGCCATGGAACTGGACTCCCCAAGTCCCAGCACCCCTGTGGCCCCAACCCTAGCGTAACGGCTGCTGTTTCTGGTTGGGCCACCAGGGGGCGCTGTGCAGGCCGCCGCTGTCCCAGGCGGCCATACCCGCTTCACGTTGCGCCTCTCAGCGGCGGAGCGTGCCAGGCAGAGCCGGATCATGTACATGAGCAGGCCCGGGATGCGCAGCAGGTCCATGGCGTTGCCGATAAAGGCTGAGGCAATGACGTAGTTCACGAAGAAAGCGCCGTTGTCGGGCAGGAACACACACCTGCGGGCACCAGGTGCCCTTGGGGTAACCCGGCAGCCTGCCCTCTGCCAGCATGACAGCACACCACGCCTCCACCCGCAATGTGTTTCCTCCCTGTGGACACCCCCAGCTCTGTGCTGCAGTCCCCCCAGAGCGTCAACGGACACTTCTAAAGTAAGCGTCAGATACCCTCAAAGTACGAGTGTGAGCCCAGAGGTAACCCTAGAACTTGTGCCCCATAAAGACCATCCAAGGCCGCCAGGATGTTCACAGCATAACTGCCTGCGATCTCCATAGACAACTCCAGGAAGACCCTCAAAGACCCTGAAGGGTGTGAGTCCCAGGAACACCCAGGAGCTTCCTCTTTTATAACTTAACCAGAGTTGAACCCAGAGTATGAGCCTCAGACACCTCCACGAATTTCAGAGACCCTCCCTGAGACATCTTCAAAGGGGGAGCCCAGGAAACTTTGCCAATGCCTGAGATGCCCCAAGTGTGAGTCCAAGGTTACCACAGATGGCACAGAGCAAGACACCTAGAGTTTGTGCCCATACACACATCATGGTACGTGCCCCCTAATACACCCTCGCTCACAGGGATCCCAGAGAAGACGCCCCATGATGAACTCCAGTCACACCTCTGCATAGGAGGCCGAACCTTTAGAGATGTTCCCAGAACTTGACCTCATAAACACCCCAATGTGCAAGCCCCAGAGTCCCCCAGAGACACTTCCAGAGTTATAAGGCCAAGAGCCTACCCAAAAATACCTGCTCCAGAGACATTCAGGGACACCCCAGTAACCTCCAAGTCACTCACTAGGTATGACCAGGATCCCACTACCGATACCTCCCCAAGCCTTGCAAGTGAAACTCCAGAGACTCCCATAGTTAGTCCCAAAAGATCCCCAAGTATGGGCCCCAAAACCCCAAATGAGGGTGATCGCAGCATCCAGACAGGCTACCAGAGAATGAGACCCAACCCAGATGCCAGGGACTTCTCCCAGGCATACACCTGAGACACTCTGTGGGTGTCTTCTTTGGGATGACCCTGCCAGACCTGTGATGTCAGCCCCTTTCTCCTCCCCGCTCCAGAGGCTGGAAGCTTTGCTGCACCCTCCCGTGGGGCTGGCAGTGTCTCCCGGGCATACCCGCCCCTGCCATCTGGTCTCTTTCCCCAGGGGCCCCGGTCACTCACTCAAACCGAATAGCTGCCTCAGCCAAGAATTTCTTATCAAAGAGCCAGCGGAAGAAGAGGTCCAGGCTGCAGGGAGGAGAGGAGAGGTGGGGTAGGGGCTGGAATGGCTCAGAACACCCAGGGAGGGGGGAGTCCCTTCTATGAGCCTCTGGGGAGACCCCCCCGGACATGGGGTGGGTAACTCAGGAGGCCCGGAGATGGCCAGGCTCCTCTGATCTTGTGCCCCTTGCTTTGTAGGGGAGGTGGGGAGCCTGAACTGCTCCCCTCACCCTGTCCTGCAATCCCCTCACCCTGGCTCCTGTCCCATCCTCTGAAACTCACCTGCTCAGTCCCAGTGAGGGCAGGAGCAGCACCATAAAGATGAGGAAGGTGTAGCACTTATGCATGGTGGTCCTGTTCTCCCCGGAGCTGGTGGGGAAGGGGAGTAGGGGACAGGGCACAGGGTAAAGGTCAAATGAGCCCAGCCCTCACACCTGCTCCCCCAGTCAGGACGGTGTCCCAGGAGGGGCCCCAGGCAAGGGTGGACTTCCTGAGGTGAGGATGCTGGGCACCATCCCTTCTCTGCCAGCTCTGGGTCTGCCCAGAGTCGGGGGCCTGAAGGGCAGAGGGCTGCCCATTGGGGATGATTATACACCTAGGGGAGGTCACGGCAAGGTGCGGCACGTGCAGGTATCTCACCGTGTCCAGTGGGCTTCAAAGAAGGCCGAGTAGTAGACAATGGTGGGGAGCAGGGCCGAGAAGCACCACAGCAGCAGGGTGGGGAAGAACTGGGTGATGATGGGGTTCTGCAGCGGGGCACAGGGGGATGTGTCAGGTGGGGCGGTCTAGTGGGCCCAGCTTGCTCTGCTTACCTGCCTCCTCCCCCACTGAGTCCTGGGCTCCACAGCTCTCAGGGCCCCATGGCAGAAGTCTAGAACATCTGGAGGGCCAGGGGCAGGGGGAGGGGCTACAGCCACACGTGCAACTCCAGGGTGAATAGTACTGATAGCATTTGCTGAACACCTACTTTGTGCTAAGCACTGTTGAAGCACTTTCCATGTATAAATCATCCAAACTGATATTACCCCATTTTACAGATAAGTAAACTGAGGCAAGAAGCGATTCAATAGCTTACCCCTCCTGCAAGAGTGGGGCAGGGATTTGAACTTGGGTGGTCTGGGTCTTATCTATTATGGTATTATCACTGAGATTTTGAAACTCAGTGATAATAGCATAATATCCTTTGAACCTCCTTTGAGGTTCCAAGCAGGTCTGCTGTGTGCGTGGCAGAAGGGGAGAGAGAGGGGAGGCCAGGCAGATGTGGACCCCACCCTACAGTCATCTGAGCAGCCTTGCTTTTCCATCTTGGGTTGCATGTTGATAAAGGGATCAAAGTCTAAGTGAAAGCCAATGATCTAGTGTAACCCCTCCGTTTTTCAGTTGCGGAGACTGAGGGATGAGGAAAGGGACTTATCCGAGGTCAGGACTGGACCCAGGCTCTCTTTCTTCCCTGGGTGTTTCTCCAGGAGTTGTAAAGCCAAGGGTGGCGTCTCTGATGGAGAATGTGGCAGGGAGCCCAAGGGCAGGACACAGAGGGGTCTATAGCTCACGGCTGTGTGGGATCTGCTTGGTGGGGCCGGGCTGCAACCAGCAGAGCAGGCGCTAGGCTGGGCAGGGAAGCAGCGATTTGGGGCCTGGCATCTGTCGTGCCGCAGAGTGGAGGGGTGGGGGTGCACGGGGCCTGGGCCTCACGTTGAGGTACTCCACGGGCTTGGTGACGTTGAACTTGTCCATGGTGGTGATGATGATGGCCGGGGTGGTGAGGAAGAAGAGGAGGATGAAGAGGACGACATTGATGACCAGGCAGCGCAGCCACCAGATAAAGCCTCGGATGGAGAGATGCTCCCTGGGAAGGCAGGGGAGGGGGTCACTCCAGGGACTGAGGGCACAGCTGGCCCCAGTGACACCTAGGCCTTCCCTCTCCTCCCCGCACCAAGCCCACCCAGGCTCAAGAAGCCTGCCCCTGCCACCCGCTTTGCTCACCAGTAGATGTTCTGGGGGTCGGGGGCGTAGGACACGGTCCAGTTGGAGATATGCAGGGACTCGCTGCAGGAGGAGGAGCGTGGCTCCCCGCGGCAGGCGCAGCCCTGGCACTTGCACACGTTGAAGTCCTTCAGGATGCTGGGGGAATGGGCACCAGTTACTGTGGCACCAGCCGGGGACCCCACTGCCAACAGCGGGTGCGAGCGCAGGGACCTGGGAGCCCCGGCGGGCTGCTTGGGGAAGGGCCAGGGTGGGCAGGCGGGGCGAGGGCTCACATGGCGGTGATGGTCTCATTGTGGAAGGTGACAAAGGCCATGCCAAGAGGCTTCTCGTTGACCTTCTCCTTCTCCCGCTTGTAGTCTTCCTTCAGCTTCTGCTCCAGCTTTGTGTAGTACTCAATGGCCTCCACCTGCGACCAGGCCAGGGCCAGGGGCTCTGGTCGGAGCCGGGCGGTGCCCACGGCACCCGGCCCACACTGAGCTGGTGCTTCCTCTAAGCTTTTCTGTGTGTATTCACTCACTCACTCCTCACAACACCCCCATAAGGAAGGTACCATTAGCCCATCTATAGACACGCAAACTGAGGCTCAGAGCCGTCAGAAGCTTGCCCAAGGCCCCAGAGTTAGTCAGTCCAGCACAGCACTGCCCTTTTAGCTGACCTCTTCTAACCTGGGCCTTGAACACTTGGTCACTGTAGGGACAGGGGACGAACCCAACAGTGGGAACCGAGGCTTCAAAGACTCCAGGGAGGGGTGGGGACCCGCTGAGAAAGACACCCCAGCCTTGCCTCCCCGGGACCTGTCCACCTCCTCCCCACAGCCATCGGGGGCCACGGGAGCCCACAGGCGGCCCGCATCACACCTGCTCGCAGCCTCGCACCACGCAGCAGCAGAGGTGGCCGCAGGGCTTGGGGTTGATCATGGTGGGCACGTTCTCCTTGCTCTGCAGGTTTGTGAAGTAGAGCTTTCCCCGCTCGGCCTTCTTCCTGTGGGACCCGTGTGCCCAGTCACCCACTGTCCGGCTGGGGCTGGGGAGGGAGCTCAGCTTGGGGGTCATCTAGCCCTGTCCCCAAGGACAGGGGCTGTCTTGCTCTTGAATTTGTTTAGGATACATGGTTCAGATATGCCCCCAACCCGGGGTCTCCCCACCCATCCCTTGAGGCCCAGAAGTTCTTCCTCTATTCTGGCCTAAATTTTTCATACTGTAGCCAAAGAAGGATATGTCCTTAGATGGGGTGGGGACCGTGGGGGCCCGACCCCTTTCCTCTCACAACAGACGCTACCCTCCAGGCCTTGCTGTTTCCAGAGTTTTACTAATAGGCACTCCGGAGGCTGAATTACAATCAAATGCCCTAGGAAACACCTGGAAGGGAGCCAGGTTCCTGCGTGGCAGCCAAGACACCCTCCGCAACGGACAGGGAGCCCTCGGTGTCACCCTCCCCTGGCCCCAGCCCCATTACCTCTCTGCATCGAGGAACATGAGGCGAGCCACGTTGTAACATGGGCGGGCTTCAAGAACCGTGCAGTTGGGGTAGGCCTCCCTGAAACACAGCGCACCCATCATCTTCTGCAGGGACCTGCCCGCCTGCCCCTGACTGTCACTCACGACCCCCCATCTCCTTCAAGAAACACATCCCCGCTTCACGCTGCCTCTTTCTTAGTCTAGAACAATGCGAGTTCCCAACAAATGAAACTCTAAAGTTCCTCCTCGTGCTTATTTGAGTGGGGGAGCAGGTGCAGGACGCTGGGACTGTGAGTGTAGGCTGGGTTGTTGCACCAGCACGTGTGGGAGCTGCGGAAGCCCACGCTGTGGTCTGACTCTGGTCAAGGGCTGTGAACTTTAGGTGGAGAGAAACTGTTTCCAGTCATAGGCTGTTCCCTTAACGCTGACCACAGTCTGACACTTCACCTGGAATACGGACTGACCTCAACCAGCCCACAGCCCAGTTTACAGAACAGTCTCTGGCCTTGGCCCAAGACAGACAAGAGATTGATCCTGAACCCTGACTAGGGTGAGACTGACATCTAACCCTGCCAAAGACTGACCTTTGACCCTACCCCAAATTGACCAATAACCCATACCTGAGACTCAACTACTAACCTTGACCCGAGATGGATCCCAACCTTGACCTGAGACTGATCAGAGATAGAATGTCCCTGACTCACTAATACCTGGTACCTGGCAGGGCTCAAAAATGCTTGCTGATTGAGTGAAGGAACAGTTAGTTTTCAAATGTGATCACACTATTCCTTGATCCTAATCCTTTTTTTTTTTTGTCTTACAGATAGGGTCTCAATCTGTCTCAAAGGCTGGAGTTCAGTGACATGCTCATAGCTCACTGCAGCCTCAAACTCCTGGGCTCAAGTGATCTTCCTATCTCAGCCTCTAGAGTAGCTGATACTACAAGGCGTACACTACCACACCCAGCTAATTTTTTTTTTTTTCCGTAGAGATAAGGTCTCTTCTATGTCTCCCAGGCTGGTCTCAAACTCCTGGCCTCAGTGATCCTCCTACCTCAGCCTCCCAAAGTGCTGGGATTATAGGCATAAACCAACATGCCTGGTCCTCATCCTTAATCTAGACTGAGTCCCCATCTTTCTATATCTTATTAAAAATATTGTTTTTTGAGATGGGGTCTCACTTTGTCACCCAGGCTGGAGTGCAATGCTAGGATCATAGCTCACTGTAGCCTTGAACTCCTAGGCTCAGATGATCCTTCCTTCTCAGCCTCCCGGTTAGCTGGGACTACAGGCATGAGCCCCCATGCCCAGTTATTTTATTAAAGTTTTTAATGAAGGGCCAGGAGCGGTGGCTCATGCCTGTAATCCCAGCATTTTGGGAGGCTGCGGTGGGAAAAGCACTTGGAGACCAGGCTGGGCAACATAGCGAGATCTCATCTCTACAAGAAAATTAAAAAATTAGCTGAGTGTGATAACATGTGCCTGTGGTCCCACCTACTTGGGAGGCTGAGGCAGGATTGCTCGAGGTTTTAGTGAGCTATGATTGTACCACTACGCTCCAGCCTGTGTGACAGAGTGAGACCCTGACTCTAAAAAACGAAACAAAAAAATTTTTAATGAAGGGCCACCAAATATTAGATGCATGAGTTCTTATTCTGAAGATGGACCTCATAAACTCGTGAGAATTTAGAAACTTAAATCTGGGATGGAGTCCTTGAAAATGCACTTCCCAGGAGGCTACAGGCCTTTCCTCTGACACTCGTTTCTCAAACCATTTTAGGTTTCCTCTTTGAAAGTGTGAGCCCTCGCTCTCGCCACACTAACCTCTAATCCTCTCAATATAATTACACAGGCTCCCTGATTTTGCACACAGGATATCCCCCGATTCTGCTGAGACAGTCCTCCCATCCAGACAGACCCCAGACTCAGACCCCAAGACCTGCCTAACATTGAGGACTGGCTCAAGAGCTTGATGAGGATGAAGGCTGCCTCTTGCTCATCACCACATCCCAGCCCTGTCCCAACAGCTTGCACACAGTAGGTGTTCAATAAACATGTGCTGAATGAATGGATCAATGAAATGGTGATTCCATAATGCTCATCTCACTGATCCCGAAAACTCCCATTAGGAGTCTCCCTCACCCCTGCTTATGGGCTGACCGCTAATTTAATTACAAACTGTTTTCTAAACAAAACTACAGGCCAACCTCTGAAACAGGACCTTGAGCTCCCCAAGGACATCAGTCAGGTCTGGGTCTTCTCTGCCTCTCTGCACATAGTAGGTGCACAACAAATGTGGGCTGAATGAACGGATGGCTGACGAGCAGGGTTCGCTCCCTCGCTGCACCTGGGTCTCTGCTCAAATGCCACCCTGTCACAGTCCCTCCCTGCCCAGCCCATCAGAAATAGTGGCCCCTCCAAACCCCTCTCACCCTCCCCCCTTCCCTGCTTTGGTTTTCTTCTTAGCACCTGCCCTACTTCACACAGTGTCGGTTACTAGCTCACTTGTTTGTTGTCTGCCTCCCCGACTAAAAGGTGAGCAAACAAGGGCCTTTTCGTCTGTGTTTACTGCTATGACCCCAGCTCCTACTCCAGTGCAGGCACATAGGTGCTCACCAGAGATTTGTATCAAGAATACAAATAAGATTATTATTTGATATACTATTAAGATATTCGTATTAAAGAACAGACCTCAGTACTAGCTGACAGCTGATTCCAACTAGATGGTAATATTAAGGTGTCACCTAATTCTGAGCACACACTGTCCTTAATCCCGACCCAGACTGCCCCTAACGCTGATCACAGCTTGAACCCCAGATATGACCCCGAATAGTTCTCTCATACTGACCAAGGATGACTTAATTTTGACTGCTGCGTTGTAAGCTGCGTGAGAGTAGGGCTTGTTTCTAATTTATTTATGCCTGGCATGCGGAAGGTGATCAATAAATGCATGCCGTATGACTGAGTGCCCATCTGCTAATGCTGATTGCAAACCAGTCCTTAATCCTGTAACACAGGGCTCTGGAATTTGACCCTGACCAAACATTATCTCTGATTGGACCCCTACTGGCCTGATCCAGGACAATGACTGAACTCTGATTCAGGCCCAGTGCCAGCAGACCTGGACCTCAGACCAAACCCTGACTCTCATCACAGACTGAGCCCCAATCTCAACCTCAGACTGAGCCCTGATCCAGACCACCAACGTCCCTTAGCATGACCAGTGGCCAGCACCTAATTCTGACCACAGACTGACCTCAGACCAATCCCTGATCAGACCCTGGATTAACTCCTAAAGCTGATCTCCATATGATGAGCCCCCAGAGAGCTTGATAATCTTCTATACATTTTTTTTCATAGTTCCAAAACCTACCACGGTAACTTATGACTAACAGCGCTTGAGAAAGTTTGCGGAGTGAACAGAGGAATGTGATAGGACCCCTAACCCTACAGTGCACAGACTGCCCCTACACACCCCCATAGATGGGCCCTTAACTCTGACCCCCTACCCCGTAAGCTCTGCCCCAAGGTGCACCCTTAGCCATGGGTGACCAGGTGAGCTCCCTCTTTGCCTCTTAGCGCCGCCTCCTTTTTCTCTAGCGTCTGGTCACCTGGCAGTCCTGGAGTTCCTCCCCCACAGACGGAATTCCAGAGCTGAAAAACCCTCAGAGAACATACGGTCCAGGTTTTCCTAAACACCTTGGGGATCCACTGAAAGCCAACGAGCTTCTCCCTGCCGTGTCTGCACACAAACGCCAGAATGCCACTTACAATTTTGAGGACGCCATATACCTCAAACGGAGCCTTGGTCAACAACCTATGACTCAGTCCAAGCCAGGAGGAGGCTGGGAGTTGGGGGGAATGAATGACTCACTCTTCAAGTTTTTGTTACATTTTTTCAGTTCTTACTTAAAGGGGTCTCTCACCCAGCCCAAGTGCTAGACCACCCTGGAGTCACATTTCTTGCTTAGTCTAACCCCCATGCAGCCCCTGCAGAGCTCCAAGTTAGGAGTGTGAGGATGTTCTTGGAGTTAAAAGGCAAAGGAGGATCTGCAAGGCCCGAGGACGGGGCAGGGGTGGCTTACTCACTCAAAATGCTTCTTGATCTTTTCTGACTCTGCGTATTTGGAGATTCCATTGATGAAGAGAGTCCGCTTCACCTGGGTGAGAGGGGCGTGGGTTTGCCTTACTGAGGCTCAGCCCCAGAGGAGCCAGAGGATGCAGGGAAGTGCTGGAGAAGGATGCTTTGTTTTGAGGGGGTGCGGAGGGGGTGGGCAGAGAGGAGCAGAGAGGGGTGGGAGGAGGCCTTAGCGATAGACAGGTCCCAGGGAAAATGGGGATAGTATTTCTAACAGGAATTAGGCAGCAAGCCTAATCAAAGAGTCACGCAGTCCCTTGCTCTTTGAGGGGTTACAGAGGCAGACAAGAGGGGACTACTCTGAGATCCTCAGATCCTGAGGGCCCGGCACAGCAGCTGCCATGGAGAAGGCAGTTGGTACTGGCTTGCTGAGTAAATGCAGAAGGGGAGGGAATATTATCACCATAATATCAACTGTAGCTACTTCCCGAGTGCCAGGCACAGCATGGGTGCTTCCATGCATTGCCTCATTTCACCTTCCCAGCAACCTTGGGAGAGGTACTGTTGTTACCCCATTTTACAGATGAGGGAACTGAGGCTTAGGAGTTACATAACTTGCAGGATGGGGGCTTCTGAGCTGCTCTGGCAGGATTCAAACCCAGCTGGCCTAACTCTGCAGCTAACACCCCTTATGGCTGAGGCAGGAGAGGCCTAGAGGGAGGGGAAGAGGCTGAGACAGGGGAGGGACCCGGGCTGTACTCCACTCACCAGATCGTCCTCCTTGTAGCGCATCTTGGAGGTGTGTCTACGCATGCTGTAGACGGTGAGCAGCAGGTACAGGAAGGCGAAGGAGGTGTGCAGCCATAGCAGGTTGTTCCTTTGGGGAGCAGAAGGGATATATGGGAGCCAGTGGGGTCAGGACACACTCAGACGCCCCAACCTCCCAGTGTCAAACCCTTGATATAGAAAGGGCCCCTCTACTGCCACCAGTCTTCTGGCACTGACCCCTCACAGGGCCTGCCCACATCCCACATCCCCTAGACCCTGAGATTGTTCCATTCCAACAGAAATGTCCCTAAGAAGTCACGTCTTCATGTCTACCCACTAGCTACAGTGCCCTCCAACTACCCCAGCCCACCTTCTCTGGTTCCCAAGGTTTCGCCCTCCTCTTCTGTATCTGGTCATCTTTGGGGATCCTCAGCAGGGATCTACCTCTTCTGTCTCCAACCCAAGCCCTCAGGGACCCACAGCCGTCTCTGCAGCCTCAGCATGCCCGCCTTTCCTCCCCACCCACGTTACATCTCAGACTGTGGCCACAGACCCTGGCCCCGCCAACCTGCTTCCCAGCCTTACCCTGATTTCAAGTTGGCAATGGTGGTTCTCCCAAAGCTGTAGGCATTGTTCTCTGGGGGGTGGGAAAGGGAGAAGATGATGGTGGGGTCAGGGCAAGCCCCTCCAACCCCCTCCTTTCTCTGCTCCAGCCATCCTGGCCCTCACTGACCCAGCAGGTCCCCTGAGAAGTTGACAGGCAGCACGATGCCTACGGAGAGGACGCCCACGACAACCAGCAGCCCGATGATGTGCCGCTGGAAGGACAGGTAGTGCACGGCGTCGCCCCCACATTTGTCCCGGATCTCATCATCCCTGCAACCATGGGCAGTGGACAGAGGAATTACGTGAGGACCAGGGCAAGGGAGGGGGTGAGACTTGCCTCCCTGACCCGCCCCCACCCCACATCCACCCTAGCCCCTGCTGATCTGGGGCAGTATGGGGTTGAAATGGGACCTCTTGGTTCCCTGTTTTCTGGAAGGGGAGGGAGCAAAGAGAGGGAAGGGGAAGAAGAAAAAGGATGAATGTATGGAGAAGGAGAGGGGACTGGGGGAAAGAAAGAGGTAAAAGAAAGAAGACTGCAGAGAGGAAGGGGAAGAAGAAAAATGAGGAATGGAGAGAAAAGGGAAAGGAAAAGATGCAGATCTGAAAAGGGAGGAAGAGGCAGGAGGACCAGAAGGAGGACTGGTGAAGTCAGAGGGAAGACGGGAGAGGGGGAAGCAGCAGCACTTTATGGGTGTGGCTGAGCTTGGTGTGTGAACGAGACCCCTGGGGAGGGGCCTGGGGCCTGGGGGAGTGGGTGGTGGCAGTGCTGACCTGTCCAGCTTCCTGCCTTTCTCAGCGCTCACTGACTGCCTGCCGGACTCTGGCTGGATCTCCTGAGTTCTGCCTGCTGGACACTGGCTCCTGCCTGCTGCTGGCTGGCTGTTCCCAGCCTACTGACGCCCCACCCGCTGGCTGCACGGAGGCTGAGGTGGGGGCTCCAGCCCCTGCTCGTGAGGGGTGGTAGGGCAGGGGGCGATGAGGGCACAGCTGCTCCCCAGCCCCCGGCAGGGGGTTGCACTGGAGATTGTGGAGTAAAGTGAGCATCTGGGGGACAGCAGAGGCTTGGCCCCCAGGGGCTGGCCTCCTGGAGCAGGGCACAGCTGCTCCCCCACCCCCGGCAGGGGGTTGCACTGGAGATTGTGGAGTAAAGTGAGCATCTGGGGGACGGCAGAGGCTTGGCCCCCAGGGCCTGGCCTCCTGGAGCAGGAAGTAGGGTGCTGGGCTGGCTAGGAGCGCTAAGGCCCTCAAAGCTGCTGGTCTCTGGATTTTGTAGGGAGATGAGAGGTTCTGAAGTTTCTCTGTTTCTCTCTCTTTCTTTACAGCTTGAAGACCATTCACTTACTTTATCCTGAAGATGGCTGTCAGCCAGGAACAGAAACCCTGGGGGGACAGAGGGCTATCAGGTGGAGTCCCCAGCCCACCAGCCCGACCGTCCTTTCCCCTCAAGTGCCACCCGTCCCATTCTCTTAACTGTCTCCAGGCACAGCTTCCACGAGCCCTCAAAGAAAAACCCCATACCCTAGGAACCAGCTCACGCCCAGAGAGGGGGAGAGAGGGACAGGGAGGGTCCCAGCCCTCAAAGAAGGAAAAAGACCGATACCACATTGGCTTATCTGTGGACCCTCATGTCCAGAGCCACAGGTTCCTGAAAATAACCTGCAGTTGTGTGAGCCAGGGTGGGGACGGGTGGGGTTTGGGGTTCTAGGAAGGGTAGCGGGTCCCCAGACCACCAGCTAATAAGAAGAGTTTGCTGCCAAAAGCAGAGGAAGGGACATGTTCTCAAGTTCCTGCCATTTATCCTCCAGTCTTCTCTGGAGGGGCCAAACCCCAGGGTCACTGCAAGATATCTCCCCCACTCCAGCCCCCAGGCCTACCTTCAGGTAGAGGGTGGGGATATTCAGGGGAAGTCTGAGCAGAGAGAACCCTCCCCCAACCTTCTAGCAGGAGAAGGTCCAGGCTTCACACAGGACAAAGGAGAAAAGTACCTTTCGGCCAAGATGCAGGACTATGCTACCTGTTGCCAACATCACCCAAGGCTGGGGACGATCTGGAAGCTCTGGCTAGCAGGGGTGATAACTTCACTTTGCCACTTACCAGCAGGAGTCCAACTCAGGAAGCTGGCAGCCATCTTCGGCTGGGGCTGCTGTAGGAGCTGCCACCCCCAGGACCCCCAGCCTAAGCTGGACTGACCAGGGCCACCCCAGTGTCTGAGGATTAGAGTTCTGACCAGGACCCTTACCCTCGAAGAATGACAGAGGGCCAGGCAGGTAACATTTGCGCATTGGGTCTGATACGAAGAGTCTGGAGGTGGCTGTGACCACCACGTACACGCATTCCCACATACGTGCACTGTCTAACGGGGCCACTGCCACTCAGTTCCAATCCACAAGCAGGTCAGCTGGCCTCACGCAGCCAGGGGCCACCAGCCTGCAACCTCTGAGCAACACCACAGATTATGTACGTTTTGCTAGGCAGGCCTGGAAGGCTCATTATTATTACTAAAACCATGTCTAAGGAAAAAACGTGGCCTTAGGATTAACCAGCAGAAGTGGGCACAGAACTCTGTTGTGGCAAACAAAGTTCACGGTTCATGGATGTTACAGTTGTGCTGGTTTGGAGGCTACAACACAGAGGGCAGGAGCTGGGAGTTCTGGGCCTGAGTGGTTATCCTGCGGATCTCAGACAAGCAAGTTCCTTCCCTTGCTGAGGAGGCCATGCTAGTGTCCCTGATCCCTTATCACTGGAAGCGAGAAACTGCGAGAAACTGCTCGGTCCACATGCCCTGGGGCGTGGGGCTAATGAGTTTAGGGGAGGGCACTCACATTGTCCCTTTGGTCAAAGTCCACGGAGCTGGAGACAGAGGTGAGACGCTCATACCGGTCATGACTGTCCCCGTGCATAGCTGAGGCCACACTGGGGATGGGGGAGATGAGAGATCAGATAGCCTGGTGAGTCTCAGCCCCTGCGGAGCTAGGGCGAGGACTCCAGAGCTCCAGGGCTATAGAAGGCACAGGAGGCAGAGAAGGCACAGAAAGCGCAGAGGCTGAAGCAGGGAGGAATGACTGCCCTCTATCATGCCCCCCTCTAATATGCCTCTTCCTCTCAGGGACCTGGTGGGGGTGGTGGGAGCAACAGTGCTGGGCAGGGCCCCAAGGGAGGAGGGGATCTTCAACATGGCGCTATGGAGGTTGAAGCAAGAATGCTAGAGGGCCCTGCAGTTCCAGAGTTGGCCAGTGGGTGGCGGGGGCAACTGAGCCAATGTTGTGCAAAGAGCCCAAGGGGGAGGTGAAGGAAAGCACCGACCAGGAGAACCTGGAAGGGTTGGGGGGTTGGGGGCTGGGAGACTTCTCTTGGGTAGGGGCCCTACCCTCCCTGTTCCCTGACCCCAGCAGCTGCTGCAACTCCAACTCCAGTCCTACAGATAGAGACCACAAAGCGCCACAGAGGCTCCGACTGGGAACTCCTTGGACAGCCCCCTCCCAGGCCTCCAGATGTGAGCAGAGAACCCTGGAATATGAAAAACTAGCCATTAGGGGACAAGAAGCCGCTGGTGACGCCCAATCTTGTCTCTGCGTGACTGTGCTGAGGCTTTCCTGGAGGATGGCCCCTCCCCTCCCACCCACCAAGGCCACAAAGGCAGGGACACACAGGGAGGGACTTCTCCCAGGCAGGGAGCCAGGGGAGAGACGAAGGGGAGCTGAGGCAGAGACAAGTCGGGGAGCCCCCTGCTCTGCAAAGCACACCGCCTGCGTTAATCCGAAACATGAGCCTGCAGAGGAGAAAACTGCAAAAAGAAACCAGCAACTTGGCAAGAAGAGAAGAGAAGCGTGAGAGAAGAAAAGGGAAAGCTGGTTTAGTGGGAATGAGGGGGCTGGTGCCCCACATACTATTCCTGTTCCACTTGGTCCCTCTCCTGCCGCCGGAGCCTGGGGACAGAGAACAGACAGGGTTAGCAGGGGCAGGGGAGAGTCCCTGGGGACTGGCAAGGGACAGAGGCCCGAGGCCCACCAAGGGCCCTCATGTCCCCCCCACCCCCGTGCTCACTCAGAGGCTAGTCCTTCTTCATCCACTCAACAAAAGGGGATGAAAGAGGGCTGGCTCTTTCCTATTCCTGAGAGTGCAGAACAAGGTGTTTGTGTAGAGGGGAAGGGATGGTCCCAGATCCTTACCTGTCTGCATCTGTCACCAAGGCCAGCCGCCCATAGTCCCAGGCCACTTTCCGGAGGATAGAGAATAAGAACAGCAGTGCCTGAGAGAAGAGGAGGTAGTTGGCAGGTGGACAAGCTGTCCACCTGCTAGACTGGAAGGCAGGAGAGAGGGGCCAGAATTTAGTTTTAGGAGGGGATGACCCTGGCTTGGGTGAATGGTCAGAGGCTTGGGCTGGATGATGGGGATTTCTCCTGCAATTAAGCCTGGGAAGTCAGGGTCAGGCGGGAGGGTGGTTAGAGCTGGGGGTGTTTGCCAGGTACATACAGGGCATGGGTGCCAGGGGTGGGGGGTGGTATGTGGGCACTCACAAGGAAGCACATGAAGTCAAGAGCCAGCACGGTGGGGACACCCCCAAAGGGCAGGCCCTGCAGGACAGTGCTGCGGATGCGGGCACTGTAGCAGTAGTCCTTGGGGTTGCTGTTGTTGAGGGCCGTGGTGCCCAGTGTGGCCAGCAGGAAGGGCAGCATGGCTGCTATTGCCGCATGGTCCTCCTGGGCAGAGGGCAGAGCAGTCAGCTGGGCTTGCCCCCATCCCCCTCATGGTCCCTGCAGGGTGGCTATGGGGAGGGGCAGTGAGGGCAGATCACCCAGCTGCCTCGGTGGGTGGAAGCTCTGGCCTCTGGAGATAAGGGCCTGGGAAGGGGAGGGTTGAGTCACATGGATTTACCTTCACTGGCTCTCTGGCTGTGACCCCACCCTGGGCCTGGGGAACTCAGCCCAGAGGCCAGGCCTGGACTGGGGAGACTGGTTTCACTAACCTGGAAGGTGTCTGTGATCCTCTAACTCCACCCCCACACACAGACACGTTCTCTCCCCCTCATTCTGTCTTAGGCAAGGGGTGGAGCTGAGCCTGAGTGAAGACAGGGAGGGGTCTTAGGCCTGAGGATTCAAGGCTAAAAGGAGGGGTCTCCAGGCCTGGGGAGGATGGGTCAGAAGCCAGATGCCTCATCATGATCTTCTCTTTCCACCCCTATTAGAAAACGTAGCATGATTTCATTTGCTCAGAGTTTTCAACTCTGTTAATCACCTCAACATAACCGGCTTCAAAACGAGATGTTCGGATTCAGAGCTGCCCCTCTGTCCTCAGAGTACGGGTCCGAGGATGGGGTCAGAGTGGGAAGACAGGTAAAAAGCAGGACTGCCTGGCCCCAGCCACTCCTGCTCATCCTCATTCCTCTTCCCCACACGGTTCTCCCCTCCAGCTTTCTCACTTCTCTCCAACTATCTGCACAGGGGTCACCTGAGTGGGTGAGGACTATGACTCCCAGGGTGCCATGCTCCTGCCTCTGGAGCAGGGCTGGCTGGGGATGCCGTGCCCTCCAGCAAGCTTTCCTATTGGCAAAGGAAGGGAGAGTGGGTGGGGCCCCTTAGCCCAGGCCCCCTGCAGCTAGGGCATTGCCCTCCTGCTGGGTCCCCTGCCACTCCTGAATCACTGCAGGGCTGCCCTTGATGCTCAGTGTGGAGGGGGTTGGCAAGAGGGGAAGGGGCAGCCAGCCCAAATGCAGGGGTTCTGGAAGTACTTGGGGACAGAGCTGAGCCAGGCCCCGGGGAAGCTCCCAGGATGGAGGAGAAGTGTGGCAGCAGCAGCAGCACTGCCCCACCCTGTTCTACTGGGGAGCCCCGGGAGGATCCTTCTGCTGACAACAGTGAAGTTCTACCTTGTGGGGAGGGGTCCCCAGGGAAGAAAGGAAACCAGACAAAGAGAGAGAACAACAAACCTAGAATCAATGACTGCAACTTGGGGAGCAAGTGTCCCTTAGCCTCCTGGGGTGACTCAGAGGGTTTCTCCTACCCACAAGTACCAGATTTTTCCCTGCCTCTTCCTAACACTCCAACCACAGGGCAAGAGGCACAAGCTCTCAGCCAGATGGGAAGCTGGAGTTGTTTATTTGTTTCGCTTGGTCCCAGGGAGTCTTTGCAAAGTCTGGATTAGGAAGGCTAAGGGAGTAACTGCCCAGGGTGTTCTTTTCCAACCCAAGCTGCCTTTAAAAACACACTAATTTAGTAATTGTAGTAGGCACCATTTGTTGAGTGCCCTCTGTTTCAAGAATAACATATACAAGATTTCATCTAATCCTCGACAATCCTGTGAGTGTCACTGCCATTTTAAGGTGAGGGCATGGGACTCAGAGAGGTTAAGTAACTTTCCCAAGATCATACAACTAATAAAACAATGGACCCAGGATTCAAACCTAGCACAACTTCTTTCTAAAGCTAGAACACTTTTCAGAAAATCCCGATGCTTTTCTGATGTGCCTAGAAAAGGACTCTGCAGACCATGGAAGCTTCATAAATGCTCACTAAATGTTCTCAGGTTAGAGAACTCGAGCGTGCTGTGGAAATGTATGTGCTTAGGTGTGTAAACATGTGTTGATGCATATATCTGTGTGTAGGAGGAGCTAGGTGACTGCATGGCAGTCCGTGGAATTGAAGAGAATCCTTGACTTCTAAGTAGGGGTGTGTACGTGGGTGTGTCTAGGAGCCTGGGTATGTAAACATAATGTGCACAGAACCCAGGGGCACCAGGGGAGGTTAAAGATAGGTGTAGGTATCTTGGGGGCCTCTAACTAGCCCCCTTTCTCAACTCCCAACTCCAATGCACTCCAGAAATCTCGGTAGCCCATTCCCACCCCTTGCCTGTTTCTCTCCCTGAACTCCAAGGCTCCACCAGGCCAGAATGAAATGAGTACAAGCCCCAAAGTACCATTCCCCCCACTTCCTGTCTTCTCCACACCAAAGGAAGGTGGAAAATTCTGGGAGCTTCTAGCTCAAGGAGCCCCAGCAGGGTGGGTGAGGGTCCAGCTAGATGCTTAGTATCTGAAGTCACTATGCTCCTCTGCTGCCTCCCTCTTTAGGGTCACAAAGCACTGTCCCCTTCACAATTGCATTGATCCTCTCACCTGCACAGGAAGAAGGCAGGGCATGCTCAGATGACAATCTGATCCCCATTTTATAGGGGAGGAAGCAGGGACCCAGGGAGGGGAAGCAACTTGCACAAGGTGACAGGACAGGTAAGGGGTGGAGCCAAGGCTGGTGGCTCTGCCAGTCTGAAAGGGTTACTCTAAGCTCTTAATTGTGGGCGTGGGGTTGCTGGGCTTAGTTTCACCAAGGGCAGCTGCTCTCAAAGCCAGCACTGGGCTGAGCAGCTGAGAGGAGGGGAGAGACTGAGACAGAATATTTGGGGGAGGAAAGTGGCAGAGGGCAGTTCTTCCACTCTACAAAGGCGCCTGAGCCAGTTGTATATCAGAGTTTCTGTAGTCTGATATTGAGGCTTTAGCTGGAAGTGTGTAGAGAGAGTGAGATGGAGGATTTGATTTGTATTTCTAGCTAACTTAAGGTTGTTATTTTATCATTAAGGAGTATATGCGTGGTGGGGATTGGGAGTTATAAATTAAAAGCTTTTTCTGTGGATTATTGGGGAACATTTAATTTAGGGTTTAGGATCCTAGCAAGGTGGTGTGGTCTGAGGTGAGGAGGTAAAGATGGAGGCTAGCTCTGTTATTATGTAACCCGGGCCTCAGTCTTCCAATCTGTAACAAAGACATTAATATCTTCACCCTATCCCCTATGGACTTTAGAGGGATAGGCAACAATGTATCCATAAAGATTAAAAGTAGTTGCAAAAGAATGCATTTATTAAATGCTTAACAGTTATTTTGTGCCAGACACTGTTCTAAGTACTTTACAAATGTTAACTCATTTGCTCCCCATCACAACCCCAGGAGGACAGAGGTACAGAGAGGGTACATAACTTGCTCAAGGTCACACAGCCAGTCTGTGGTAGATCTGGATATGGATTGAGGTAGCCTGGCTGGAGTCTATCCTATTTCTTCTTCTTTTTTTTTTTTTTTTTTTTTTT
>NW_012140302.1:458436-462893 GCF_000956105.1 Propithecus coquereli
TCCTGGGCTCAAGCGATCTTCCTGCCTCAGCCTCCCGAGTAACTGGGACTACAGGCGCGTACCACCACACTCGGCTAATTTTTTTCTATTTTTACTTGCTCGGCTAATTTTTTTTTCTTTCTATTTTTTGAGTAGAGACGGGGTCTCACTCTTGCTCAGGCTGGTCTCGAACTCCTGAGCTCAAGTGATCCACCGCCTCGGCCTCCCAGAGTGCTAGGATTACAGGCGTGAGCCGCCGCACCTCGAGTCTATGCTCTTAACCACTGTACTCTGCTACCTCTGCAAATAGATGAGCCACTTCCAACAGGGAGGTGAGGGATGCCAGCTACCACTATGGAGAAAAGTCACACCCTATTTCTACCTGCTTCCCTTTTTTCTTGCTTGTAGCTCTTAGATCCTCCACTCAGGCCTTGGATTTTTAATTTCAAGTTCTGAGGCAGGTGTAGGGGACAGGCAACATAGGCTGGTTGTTAAAAAGCACAGGCTCTAGGATGAGAAAGACCTGGCTTTTAGCCTGGGCAAATTACTTAATCACCCTGGTCCTCAGTTCCTTTATCTGTAAGATGGGAACAATAATCCAGTTGTGTGGTTGTTCTCAGGGTTAAACAAGATGACTTACGTAAAGCTCTTAATATAGTCCAAGGCATATTTTGGGCTCCAAAAATGAGCTATTGTTATTAATAAGATGTGTAATAAAAGGGGTTGGTTTAGAGAAGGAAAACTGGTAAAAATCAAAATAAAACAAAAACATATAATTTAATACGATAGTAATATGATAGAGCCCTTCAGTCAGGATGGGCTTCTTGTTTAGATCTAAGGGCTTATATTGTTTTAGGGACTCTGCCACTGAGTGGCAGGGAATGTCCCCAAACTCTTTGAACATACTTCATCCATCTGTAGCAAGCTGGGAGGCGGGGGCGTATGAGGGTGGTGCTGTGCCAGGATGGTCAGAAGTTCAGAAAAGAGAACCCATCACTAACGAACTACCAGGCAGGGTGCCAAGCCCTTTACCTGTTATCTTGTTTGATCCCCATGATAAACCCTGGAAGGAGATGGTAGTAACCACACTTTTTAATGGAAACTGAGGTTCAGACAGGTTAAATAACTTGTCAAGGTCACACAGCTAAAGAGTGACAAAGCTAGGATTTGTGTGTGTGTGTGTTTCTTCTGGTACAGACAGGGTCTCGCTATTGCCCAGGCGGGTCTTGAACTCTAGGCCTCAAGTGATCCTCCCACCTTGGCCTCTCAAAGTGTTAGGATTACAGGTGTGAGCCACGGTGCCGGGCCTGGAGCTAGGATTTGAACCCAGGTCTCTATGATGCTGTTATATTGGAGAGAACTTGTATGATGTCCAAAAGAAGGTTCTTAGCTACCCACCACCTACCTTCTGCCTTGCCACATCCCCACCCACCTACCCACCCACCCACAGGCCAAGACTACTGTTGAGTGAGCCAACAGCAGGCCCCAGCATGTGCCATCTGGGGCATGCCAGGACCTAGACCCTCTGGTGCCCTGGAGAGACAATCATGCTGCCAGCACAACCCCACCTGAAGCCCGGCAGACACTCCCACTCCCCCCTCATCCTCGCCTGGGACTCGGGACAGGGGGCCTCTCCTCAAGAAGTGTTAGGCACAGCATCATCTCCCGGGATGCTGCAGACCCAAGGAGAGGCAAGGGAGTGGTATTGGGAAGGAAAGCCTCAGCACCCCAGGGCAGTGGAGTGCTCAGGCTAGCCCAGAGAGGCCAGATCTCTGCCCAGGGGACCCAGGCAGGTGGCAGCATAGAGCCCCAAGGGCAGGCGGCCCCTCTGACCTCTCTTCCCCACTTCCCAAGCGTCCTTTCCTTCTCTGGGGAACGAGGCGCCAAGCTTTGAGACTGTCCACCCTAGGTGGTCAAGACAGCCCAGAAGGGACAAAGCGCGCCTCCTCCCCTCAACAGGGCCTTTGCCCCACTCCCAGTTCCGTCTGAATCTTTGCCCCACCGCACCCTCCAACGCAGGCCCGGGCGGCTCATGAATGAACTGCACTGTGTGGAGCGCAAGGAGAGGACACGCTCCCGGGGCCAGCCGCCTCCCCAGCCCGCCGGCCAGTCCCTAGACCGGCCGGGGGCAGCAGCCAGTCTCTTGCCAGCACTCGCAAACCCTGCCCTTGCCCAAGCCCGAACCCCTGCTCCGGGCCGGCTTCGGCTGTACTCGCCCCGGCAGCAGGAGAAAAGATAAAAGAGACCGAGGGCATCGGACTTGGCGACCCCGGAATCCAAAACTCGGGGGCGGGGGCGGCTGCTTCCCCACAGCGGCGGCGGGCAGGTGAGGCGCAGCTGGAACCTCGGAGGGGCACGGAGGGGACGCGCACCTGGACCGGGCAGGTGGGAGAAGAGTGGCACTCGGAGGCCGGGGGCGGGGGTCCCACCCCTTGGGATCTCCCGCGGGTAGGGGAGAGAGGGCGGCGCATATCTGGACCCCTGGCAGGGGCTGGAGGACTCACATTTGGCTCGAGATGGTGCGGGGTGGGGGGCAGCGCGCGCCACCGCTGGGTCCCGCGGGCCCGGGCACCTCTGGGTCCCGCAGGAAGCTGAAGGGAGGGGACGCGCAGCTGAGTCCGGGTTTTTTCTTTGGGTGGTGGTGGGATCCTCAAAGAAAAGAGAGAGGGCTGGGGAAGGGTCGCGTACTCACCCCAGGCGCAGACTCGGCTCCGGGTCGGAGCCCCTGGGTTGGGGCGGGGCGGGGCTGGGGGAGGGGGAGGGGGAGTCGCTGGGCGGCTCGAGCTCCGGGCTCCTGCGGCGGCCGCGGCTGCGTATGGGGGAGGGGGAGCAGGAGGAGGGAGGGAGGGGCGGAGCCCCGCAGGTCCCACCCCCGACGCCGGCACACGCAAGGCGCGCGCGCACTCGCAGACCGCTCCCGCCCGGCGGTCCTGGCGCGCAGGCGCCCGGGGAGAGCCGCGTGGGGGAAGGCGGCGCTCGGGCCTGCGGCGGGATATTCCGGGGCTGCGAGAGCGGTATGGTGGGGGGGGCCAGGGGCGGCGTCAAGCTCCTAAATCTCTTCTTACCCTCTTCCTTTCTTTCCTGCAGTAGGGGAGGCGCAGTCCCCGGGGGTGGGTGAGGAAGGCCGGAGGGAGGATAGTGGGCCCTGTGGGGGCAGAGAGTCAGTGTGAGGGATACCGGCGGGGCGGCTCTGACCCGCACCGTCCTCCTTCCCACTCCCCATGGGCGGCGGGGGTCCCCGAGGCTTCTGCGCCCCCCGCGCTCCCGCCTGCGCTCACCTGCCTTCCCAGGGATGTGGAGCCTGGGGAGGGGCGGGCTGCGGCCCAGCCTTCGTGAGGTGGTCCCCGCCGGTCACTGTCTCCTCAAGTCGGTCCACTCCCCTTCTCCCTCCCCTTTTCCAGCTCGGGTCTAGAGATGAGTTAGCGAGGCGCTTCTGTGGCGTGCAGAGTGAGTTCTTGCTTTCACTTCTGTCATGCTGATGAATGGCTCCCCCGGTCCAGGGGGTTCCCTGGTTTCTCATGTCACCAGAGACCGCATCTGCCAGTGATTAAGACTGGAGAGATGAAGACTGAGGGAGGGAGACGGACTGACTTTTTATATCACCCACACAAATAGATCACAGAGGTACAAGGAGCACCAACTTGTTTTAATTTCGAGTTCCTGGAAGGGACAGAAATCAAGTATTGCTTTCCACGGTGGGCAGTAAATGAACTTTGCCACCCCAAGACATTGAGTGAACTGGATTTGTAAAAAGGTTAATGGGGCATATGACAGAGTCACCTTGGGTTACTTGGGAAACACTGGGAATTTGGGAGATACTTAAACCAGGGCTGGTAGTGGTAGGGAGTGGCCTCTCTGCCACCTGGGGGTGTCTGGTTCTTGTAGCTGGTCAGCGTCTGGGCTGTCTGCTGATTTTTCAAGAGTTCATTAGTAGCTTGCGGAATGCAACTGTAAGGTTTGATTTATTGCAGTGTTTTTCGAACTGTGAGTCCCACTGGTGAGCTGGGAATCAGTTTAGTAGATCCTGGCCATCATTTAAAAAATATAATAGAAAATATCAGAGGGTGTTGCACTTAGTGTAAGTATTGGTTTTGTTTTTTTTTTCTTTTTTGACACTTAAGGTGTACACACATGTGAGAATATTAGGAGGTGTTATACAGGGTGTCTCTGTGTGTCACTGTGAGAACAGTTTGAAAAACATTAATCTCCTTCATCCTCTTACTTGCTCTCTTGCCTTCCTTAGCCTGAGTTTTCAGTCGGTGTAAATTGCCCATGAGGATGCAGTTATACCAACAATATACACTAAAGAACAGTGGGTCTCTTTCTTCAGGGAAGTTTCTACCTGGGAAGGCAGTATTCACTGTTCATCACTGGAAATATTGTACATGCAATTGAAAAGCAAGGATTTTGTTGGAGTAAGAAGTAGGTTGACTTAATAAGGAAGGACAGTTTTTCGATTGTGACAGAAAGCAAGATGG
>NW_012140302.1:462943-491076 GCF_000956105.1 Propithecus coquereli
ACATGTGAGAATATTAGGAGGTGTTATACAGGGTGTCTCTGTGTGTCACTGTGAGAACAGTTTGAAAAACATTAATCTCCTTCATCCTCTTACTTGCTCTCTTGCCTTCCTTAGCCTGAGTTTTCAGTCGGTGTAAATTGCCCATGAGAATGCAGTTATCATACCAACAATATACACTAAAGAACAGTGGGTCTCTTTCTTCAGGGAAGTTTCTACCTGGGAAGGCAGTATTCACTGTTCATCACTGGAAATATTGTACATGCAATTGAAAAGCAAGGATTTTGTTGGAGTAAGAAGTAGGTTGACTTAATAAGGAAGGACAGTTTTTCGATTGTGACAGAAAGCAAGATGGAGGTGAAGCTGTCTTTGGTAACTGCTTGGTGGGAGGAGTCTTTGTAGTCTTGGATTCTGGGAGTTGTGAAACAGGTGTGATCCATTGCTTGTGTGGAACAGTAAAATTTATTAAATAGCACTTGTAATGGATGTCTGGAAAATGGAAGTGGAGACCATAGTTACCTGGTTTTTGAGCCTCCCAGGATTCCTAGAAGGCATTTCTTATATATTATTTTAAAAAATAATACAGTTACAAATCTGAACATGTGGTGAATTCCCGAGCTATTTCTGCCGGTGCCTAATTAGGGTCACCACCTATTTGCAGTAATCCTCAAGGAGTGTATGAACCATCAAGTGATACTTTCTAGGCAGAGGGGAGGAGAGGCATTTCAAAGCCTGAAACAAGAAATTAAAGGCAATGTGGAATCCATGAAGGAACAATGGCCAAAATGTTTTACTATTGCTCCTGCATATCAAGGGTAAAGTCCTTTCCTGGAGTCCTTTTTTCAAGTGATGCTCCGTTGGGCCCTGAACATAATTATTTAGACAGCCCTTAGCTCCTAGGATCTTAGATGATGCAAGAATCCTTTAAAACAGTGGTTCCCCAACCTTTTTGGCACTAGGGACCGTTTTCATGGAAGACAGTTTTTCCATGGAAGGGGGCCATGGTTTTGGGATGATTCAAGTGCATTATATTTATTGTGCACTTTATTTCTACTATTATGTTGTAAAATATAATGAAATGATTATACAACTCATCATAGGTTGGGACCCCCTGCTTTAAAACCTATTTTGCTCCACTCCTGTCTTCAGGATTATGACACCTGGGCCCATCTGCGATGGCTTTTCCTGTTTTCACGTTACTTGAATAGTTATGGCTATGAGGGGCTCGTACATCAGATTATGGTTTAACCTTCTATTTTATAGGCTGATAGTTTGTCTGGGTTGTAGCTCCCCTGCTGTGATTTTACATGTGTATTGATAATGACAACCAGTGTGCAAGAGAAGACTGCCATTCAGATCTCAGGAACCTTGTTCCGTAATATGCTGAATGTTTAAGAAAGTGCCAGGTAGCTTATTATTCACTAGTGAAACACAATTCAGAGTAGGAAAGTCCTTTGTCAAAAACTTTTAAAAGTCACTTATGTCTTTAAAAAAGAGAGAAAGGAAGCACTTTTCCATGTCCACTCTAAACTGAAAACACTTTCAGGGCTGAGCGATCTTAAAGAGCCACCCATGATGCTGCCCTGAGAATCAGAGAGTAAGGCTGCTCTTTCCAGTCAGATCTGGGGAACAACCTGCTTATCCTGCAGACCTGGTCCCTACTGGATAATCAGAGAGTCATCGTCCGTGTTAAATTGATCCCTTACATGAGTGAAGCTAAAGCACTTCCATTTCCATGCCTCTTTGCTCTCCCAGTGACCTATGCTTGACAGAGTTGTTGAGACCTGGACACGTGATTCCAGGGTCACACTTAGCGGGAGAGGAGGGAGGATGGGGTGAAGGAGATATGCTTTCTGTCAGCTTCATTTCCTCTTTGGTTCTAGGGACACTCCCACCAACCCCCATCCCCAGGCCTACCTTTTTCCTCATTGCTCTCCTGCCCACCTAACATCTCCATACACCTGGCTCCTTGAATAGAAAGGGAATATGTGTGTGGTTAGGAAGAAATTAACTTTTCCTTGTGCATTTTTTCCTGAGTTTGACTATACAAAGAATGTTACAAACTTAATTTTGGATTATAGGTGTTTGCACACCTGTAAGGTAGGGATGGGCAGGGCAGCAAAGCTAGAATAGATAAAATCTACACATTGAAAAACCAGCTTGAATAATTAAGAATTCTCGTATATATCTAAGAACAACTGATTTAAATACTTTGTAACAAGGTGGGGCATAAGTAAATAAACAAAGATAGGATAAGACCCTTGGACATGTTTTTCTTTGTGAGTCAAATTGAGAAATAAGGTTTTCTCATTGGTAGCTGTGGTGGGAACAGCCCATCCCACTATTGAGGGATGCTCTGCCTATAGATAGTGATGGGAAAATTCACACCTTAGCAGGTGAATCAGAACCAGCTTCAGCTTTGATGCTAGGCTGAGCTGGATGTAGTGCAGATATTTACTGAAAATCAGGTGGATTTTTATTTCCTGAGTTTTTAAAGATTATGTGGGAGCTTTGACAAAGGAAAAAGAATGCTTGTCCTGTGTGTGGCATGTTTGTTTCTGTGAAGTTTATTAGTGGTTAAAGCAGCATATTGGCTGTGCAGGTATTGTGCCGTGTATTATAGAAACAGCCTTGGGCTTCAGTCTGGACTTTGTTGCGTTTCAACCTTGGACAAATTGACAATTCTCTCAGGATTTCTGACTTCATTTCTCCATCTGCAAAATGGTTCTTATTGAGCCCTCAGTACTGTTCACAATTCTTAGCAGATTCAGCCCCTGCAGACTGTTGCTCTTTTTTATTTGTGTTTCCATTGGGAGCTCAGGAATGAAATCTTCAAAGAAAACCATCTGTGTGAAAGGACTTTGAGAATTGTAACATGTTATATTTGTGTGAGGTTAAAAAACACACACACAACAAACTTCCTGAGAGGGAATCTTCTGACAACATAACCAATAAGCAACAAATGAAAAAGTACTTACTGGTCCAGAATGATTGGGGAGAAACCTGCCGGGAGATGGGAGGGGTTGGTCTGCGTGACAGGATGGAGGATCCTGGGAGTTCCCTTTTTTGATTCCTCAGAGGTGTCAGGCCTTTGCTTTTCCCTGCTTTGGTTAAGAAACACATTTATATCTGTGCACTAGTTTGTCCTTTTTGTGACTGGTCTTTGTATTTGATTTCTCTTAGTGTTTCCCTTCCATTACTCACTAACAGAATCTACTTTAAGCACTCAATTGTGATTGTGCTGAACTTTTTGTTTTCTCCTTTTTCTATAGAGCTTATTCCCCTTGAAAGGCCTTTAAAATGTATGTAACATGCCAGGCACCTAAAGATTAAAATTATTTAGGTAGAAACAATGTATAATTATAAATAGATCTGTGACACTAAATACATTTTGCTAATCCTCAAAGTTCAAGTAATGATACTTTCTAGCTTTCTACAAAGCATCAGAGGTATAGGTTCTTTCTGTCTGCTCTTCCAACTCAGACTAGCTAAAAATGAGCTCTTGGTGCCTAGGAGGCTCCCCCAAGTCACTAGGAGCCTGGGTTAAGGGTGTAAGAAAAACCGCTATCTGTCCCCGCCACCCTCCACGGAGCTTTTCTGGAGCTGGAGGTTGAATTGTAAATCAGGTCTGTCTACTTCACAGATAGTCACTCAGCTCTAGTTGTGTGCCAGGCACTGTTCTGGGCCCTGAGTGTGCAACACTGAGCAGAGCATGAACTGGGACCTGTAGGGTGATGCCAAGTGAACAGCTCACCTGCTTGTCTCTGAAATCCATAGTCCTCTCTTGCCTCTACGACTGAAGGGAGATCTTAAAGCAAGATGGCAAATGAGCACAACTCTTGGATTGTATTAAGTAATTTCTTTTTCCTTTCCTCCCCCTCCCACCCTCTCCCCTTGTCTTTCTGTCTCTCTTTTTTAAGGGCAAGATTGTGATTCATACTCTAAAACAGGAGGGTGATAGTGCTGACCAGGAAGTGACAAGAAAGGCCATCTTTGGCACTGGAGTCTTCCAAATACCTGGCTTCCTTTTAGAGGGTTACAGAGAAGGAAATATCATTGAGGTCAGTCTCCTGTGCAGACACAAGACTCAATAACATTGCTTATGAAACAAAGCATTATATATAGACTAGGTCTGAAGTGAATCAGGGCCTGTGTCCACAGGGTGGATTTATGCCAGGAAATAACATCAAGGTCCATCAAAGTTGCTCTGAGGTAAATTGCTACCTCCATTACTCTTCCCTGGTCCGAAGCAGTTATTTAGTGGTGGAATGAGGCATTTTCCATGGTGGGCAGTGTAGGCACCAGGCCCAGGAGATGATTCCAGGGTCCTATAAACAAAGCATGGGTTAATCCTCCCACGACATACACCATCATTCTCCTAAAGCATGTTTGCCTGCGATGTCTTGGTTCCTAATATACAGATAGGAGCTCTATAGTGTCTGGATTTCCTTCTGTGTAGAGCCATGGGTAGGGAGAGGGGGATCTGCTTTCTATTGGCTACTTCATTTTATTCGACAAATATTTACTGTGTTTCTGCTGTTAATCAGGACCTGCTGGGGTCTTTTACTAGGGTGGAAGTGGGGGAGACAACAGATATTTTTATTTTTTGGAGGGATAAGGGACATATAATAAGTGAATGTATTTGATTCTTTTGTGCTTTCAAGTTCATAGGAATGCTTCTGTCCATGTGATGTCTGAGTCCTTTGGGTCTGGGTCTGGAGGTCAATTTTGGATCCACTAAAGAGCTAGTGAAAAGTCATTGAATCAGACCTTTTCTTATGAAAGTGCAAGTGCTCCCTGGGACATGAGTGTATCACTCTTGTATGTGAGGGCAGTACAAGTAGTCCTCACCATCTGAGTCTGTGTGGTTCCCGAATTGCTGTTGCAAGCTCAGATGCCATATTATCAGGATCTCTGTGGTTTCTGAGTTTTGGATAATAATTAGGAAGAAATAGAATGTTAAAGGACATCAGCCATATCTCAAAGTATCCAAGTTTGTTCAGTGTCTGTGTTTGGATAGTGAATATTGGCTCAGTGAGAGTTCTGGTGGCATGAGATACCCAGATGTCCCCAGTGTGCAGGAGGGACAGCAACCAATGCTCACTTGTACACAAGGCTTCTTGGAGGTGTGCATGGAGTTGGTCAGATTTTGCTGGGCAGAGGAGGGCATAGATTGTGGGGATGGTTTATGAGCAAGGCACAGAGAAGAGGCCTTGATTTGGGTTTGTGCACTGACAGCACTACAGAATTTAGGGAGGTGCTTGTGATGATACCCGAGTCTGGAAAGTTCTGGGAAGCCCATAGACACTTACGCAGTTCTCAGATTAGTGTTCTTGAGGAAGCAATGCAGTGTGGAGAGGCAGGGTGTTGCAATTCTCAGGAGAGGGAATGTGGGTGGTGCTGGGTTAATCTTGAGGATTCTGTGGAGTCGCTGAGGAGCCTCTTTTCTCCCAGGGAGTGAGACCAAGGGTTTGCCAGCATCAGGTGGGAAAGCTTAGCTGGGATTTGAGGTGACTGCAGCCTGGACCAGAAGGACTGCCTTTCAGAGCGCTGTGTGTGTGTGTATGTGTATAGAGGGTTTTTTTGCACCAATTTTTAGTTATTGCTCTAATCATGGAGCTCTTCTTGCCACCTACACTACAAATTGTCTTCAAAACTTAAATTGGATTAAAGTGAATAGTTTTCACCTGGTGTTTGTCTACATTTCAGTTGATTCAGCAAACACTGAATCAACTGTTAGTAAAATATGCTTGTGATGTCAGATTTATTGATGGAACAAGAATGATTTAACAATTGGAAAAATATTAATATTTAAATTAAAGTTGCCATGTTTACTGTCTGTTGAGTAAGAGTGTGGGTTTAGGAAGCTGACTTGGTGGGGGTGGTTTTAATTTCAGCCTTGTCATTCCTTCCTATGTGACCTTGGGCAAGTTATTTAACCTCTCTGGGCCTTATTCCTTTGTATATAACAATGAGCTTAATAATAGTACCCATTTCGTAAAGGTGTTTTTGTTTTCATTTTGTTTCTGTTTTTGTTTTTGTTTTTTGGTCTTGTTCTGTTGCCTGGGCTGCAGTGGTATCATCATAGCTCACTGCAGCCTCAAGCTCCTGGGCTCAATCCATCCTTCTGCCTCAGCTTCTTGAGTAGCTGGGACTGCAGGTGCATGCCACCATGCCCTGCTAATTTTTACATTTTTTGTAGAGACAGGGTCTTGCTATGTTGCTCAGGCTGGTCTTGAACTCCTGGCCTCCCATCTTGGCCTCCCAAAATGCTAGGATTATAAGTGTGACCTACTGTGCCTGGCTGCATAGAACTTTTCTGAGGCTTAAATGAAATAGTAATATAAAGCACATAGCCTGTCTGACACATTGTAACCACTTGATAAATGTTTATAAAGAAAGAAAAGGGAAAGAGACCAGATGACCCTCAAAGCTGCTTGACACCTAGAGCTCTCTTGTATTAAGTGAGCTTTGTATGGCAGAGGGAGCAAACTGAGTGTTGTGGGAAAACCTTGGACCCAAGATGGATCCAGTTCTGGTTCTGCCTTTGACTAGGGGGGCTCTATGCAAGCCACTTCAGCTGTCTGTATCTCAGTTTCCTAATCTGTGAAATGAGATGTGACATGATGATGAGGAAGAAGACAGTGATGACAGCTAATAGGTAATGAATGCCAGGCACTGTGCTAAGTACTTTGCATAGCTTATCTCATTGAATACTCATAAGTACCTTGTGAGAAGATATTAATAGTATCACTGTGTTACAGATGGGAAACCGGAGCTCAGAAGTTTAGTTATTTGTCCAGGGTCACCTCACTAGTAAAATTAAAATTGGTCTCATCTGATAGTTTATGATTCTATGTGTGTCTGATGTTAATAGTTTATACATTAACTGCCTTCTGTTGCATTTAATTTTCAGATCATAATTACATTTTGGCCAATGCTTTATGGGTTGTTTTAAGGAAAACACTTGAGAGTAAGTGTGGGATTTAAGGCTAAATTGTAGTTAATAAGTATTTATGGAGTGTCTAGGTATTCCTGGGGAAGTAAATAGTGGTTTTCCCCTCACCCTTATTAAATAAAATCTTATCTGAGCTGCTTTGAACTTGTGCAAAGCAAAGCTGTGTGTAAATACTGCAGTGTAGAGGCTTTTCTCAGCAGAGCTCTCAAATGAGGCCCTCAGCAGCCAAACATTTAGGTGGAAGAACAGGTACGCTTTGCAGCTGGAATCACCAGCTGGTTGCAGGCTTTTCTTAACCACACCCCTAGGTGATGCTCAGGTGTTGGGGAAAGCTGGCAACTTCCCATTTGTTAGTGCTAGGGAGCAACAGGGTTGAGGCTCTGCAAACTTGAGCCGTGAGTCTTGGGTTGGTGTTTGCTCTTTCATCTCCAACTTGCTTTCCCAAAGTCCACTTTTAGCTATAGTATGGTGTAGGCAATTTTTCCATGTTTGGGAGACTCACCCAAATATAGAATTTGGTCAGTGACTTGGCAAGGGTAGCATTTGACCCTCCTTTCCTGGCCTTGACCTATACAGGTGATCTGGCTTTTACATTTGGGGAAAAGGTGAGGTAGTGACAGACAACTTGGACAGCTGCTTTTAGATAACCTACTTTCTTTTAGGTAGTTAAAGTGCTGGTTTCAGAAGTCACATGAGTATCAACAAGTACAATAGTGTGCAGTTTTTCCTCCATGGAGGGCTTGGGAAGTAGTCACTGGCTGGATTTGTACTGAGGATTCATGTTTGCCTCCGCCTGTGAAAGTGATATGAGGAAGACATTCTCTGTGCTGTTTTATTACTTATAGCAAGAACTGTTGTGGCCATTCCAGTTCTCCGACCCCAGAGTTAGAATGTGAGTCAGCAAAATTTGAGCTAGAGTTCCGTCTAATCATCTGTGTATCTTTTAACCACTAAGATTTATATTTAGTGACTAATGATCTTGTGCTAGAAGTGCCATCTCCCACACAAGTCCCCTAAGAAAACCGACTCTAAGGGCTCTGACTTGGAAATCAATCTCCCCCCACCCTTTTTCCTGCAGAATTTGCTGTCTTGGTATCCCATGGCTTGCTTTACTGGGCCCTGGAGCCCCATCGCCCATGTAAGCAGAGCACTCAGCCATCGCTATTTCAGGTAACTTTTCCTATTAAGTTCTTAAAACTGTGTCTTTGAGTAAGCCTCCCATCAGGGCTGGGTATTACAGTGATTAGAATGGGAGTGGAAACTCGGGGATGTGGACGTGGGGTTGGGGAAGGCTAAAGGAATCAGGCTGAGCTGGGGTTTGGTCAGTTCACAGGGCGGGGGATAGGTAAGGAGGTGTTGTTGCTGTTGGAGATGGGATAGGTAATGGCATATGGTAGAAGCTGCTAGTTTCCAGTCCTCACAAGACTCTTGTAGTAAATCTGACATCCGTGGACACTATCATTCCCCTGGTGCGTTAAAACCCTCCCTTTTAAAAATGGAATATTTTAGTAATTGCAAAATTGTTACATGCTTATTACCAAAAACTTGAGCACGATAGAAATGTGACACCGTCCCCTTCTTTCATATGGTAAGCCAGGATGGTGAGCATGGGAGGCATGCCTGTTGGCAGGTATGCCTCCTGGCCTCATTCATGCTGTCATCCCACAAAGGTGTTTACTGAGCACTGCCCCTGGTGTTGGTCATAAAGAGATGAATGAGAATTGCTCCCTTCCCTGAAAGAGTGCTCACTGTTGGCCACAGGAGCAAACTTAAAAATACATAACCTAAGAAAATGTGACAATGGCCTGCCTGCACGGCGGCTCACACCTGTAATCCTAGCACTCTAGGAGGCCAAGGCAGGAGGATTGCTTAAGGTCAGCAGTTCAAGACCAGCCTGAGCAAGAGTGAGACTGCCATCTCCACAAAAAATAGAAAAAATTAGCCAGACATGGTAGCACATACTTGTAGTCCCAGCTACTCAGGAGGCTGAGGCAGGAGGGTCACTGGAGCCCAGGAATTTGAGATTGCAGTGAGCTACGATGACACCACTGCAGTCTAGCTGGGGCAACAGAGTGAGATTCTATCTCAAAAAAAAAAAAAAAGTGACGACTATAACAACAAAGGTTTGTATGGGTCTTTGGAAGGCCTTAGAGGGGAGCTGCTAATGCTGGAGGAGGAAGAGAGGAGAGTGGAGGCAGCTTTCCCAGAAGAGACGTGGGAGCAGATCCTGTCCAGGCCTTCAGGGAGGATTGAGAGGTGGGGTGTACTTGGAGAACTCCAATAGTTCTTGGCCACTGGTGCACAGTGTCGATGTGTGAGTGATAAGATGTGTGACCTCAGAAAGCAGGTAAATTGGGGCCACGTTGTTGACAGTACTGAGATTGGAAAACCGTCAAACAATTCTAAGCTGGGGAATGGCATCAGTTTTATATTCTTTTTTTAATTAATAAATTTATTTTTAAAAATTGGGATGGAGTCTTGCTATGTTGCTCTGGCTGGTCTTAAACTCCTGGGCTCAGGTGACCCTCCTGTCTCAGCCTCCTCAGTAGTTGTGATTGCAGGCATGTGTGTTTGGCCTTCAGCTTTATATTCTGAAGAGAGCTCTTTGTCAGCAGAGCAAGGTGCAGTGGGAGCCAGTTAGGACACTAATGTCACAGTCTTGGTATAGGAGAGCAACCTGCTAAATGAAGGACATTGTCAGCAGGGGTGGAGAGGAAGGACATAGGTGCTTAGGAGGTGGTATCAACAGGATTGGGCAGCCAGTGGGTGCTGGTGGAGAGAGAGGTTTATGGCTTGGGAACTGGAGTTTCTGGAGAAGCTATTATCTAGATACCAAATGCAGCAGCAGGAGGAGGTTTGCAAGGGGAGGCAATGAGGTCAGTTTAGGCCCTACTGAGTTTGCAGTAACTATAGGGCATGTTGTAGGGAGTACAGGAGAGTGCAACTGTATGGGACTAGAGTGTAGGAAAGGGATGGGGCTGGAGATGGACCATACTGGCCGGCAGCCATGGGAATGGACAAAGTTGCCCGAAGTAGGCATGTAGAATCCTCTCCTAGGATTACCCTGGAGAACACCAGCACTTATGGCCCTAGCATCAGGAAAATAGAAATCCCGTTGTAATCACCTTGCTTCATTATACCTTCTCTCCCTTTAATGGGTCGGTATTCTTTAAAAAAATTTCTGTCTAGTGGGGAAAACCATATTAAAACAAAAAATTGTTACCTTATTTCCAGTTTCTGCTACATTGTGTAAAGGGACTCCCTTAGTGAACTTAACTCTCTTGTCTTCCAGTTCCCAGCAACATATATCTAAGAAAATTTGGGAATGAATGCATTCTGGGGAAGCAGGTTTTACAGGATAGGCAGTGGGTGATGCCTGGCCCATGAGGGATTCCTTTAAGTCTTCAGAGTCCTTTTGGAAACTAAAGGCTGTAAGTTAATGCTGCTATGAAGTTTGTCGTAACAGAAAAATTGGGTTCTCTTTAAAACCCATCCAAACTGAGATCTTGACAGGACAGCAGAAGCTCTCAATTGTAAGGAAACTGTTTTTGGTACAGATACGTCTTCACAAAGTCCTTTCTGTTGAGGCTCTGGGGTTGTACTCTGCTCAGCATGTATGTGTGTGTTGCTAACATGTACTCTCACCCTAGCCTTGTCCTCTCTGAGGCCCGTGCTCCCCGATCAGGGGAGACACAGATTGCAAACTTTTTTTTTCTCTCCTGCCAGCACCACTGGGAGCCTCAGTGCAATTCAGAAGATGACGCGGGTGCGAGTGGTGGACAACAGCGCCCTGGGGAACACCCCATACCATCGCCCTCCTCGGTGCATCCACGTCTATAACAAGAGCGGGGTGGGCAAAGTGGGCGACCGGATACTGCTGGCCATCAGGGGACAGAAGAAAAAGGCGCTCATTGTGGGGCATCGCATGCCTGGCCCCCGAATGACCCCCAGGTTCGACTCCAACAATGTGGTCCTCATTGAGGACAATGGGAACCCTGTGGGGACCCGAATTAAGACACCCATCCCCACCAGCCTGCGCCGGAAGGAAGGCGAGTATTCCAAGGTGCTAGCCATTGCTCAGAACTTCGTGTGAGCAGAGCCCAGGCATCTGGTTGCAGGGGGCTCGTGAATGGAGCAGTTCTGAGAACTGCACCTTTGCTGAGGGAACTTGGGAACCACATGGCTGCCCCCTCCCTGTGTTGGGTAGCAGTAACAGTGTCTGTGAGAGAATAAACATTTTCGTGTATGTTTTCTTCCTGAGAGTTCTGGGGTGTGGTTGGGAGGTAAATGATATTGCAGCAGTTAAAAGGTGGCCAACCCACATCAGGGCATGCAAGCATGGAGTATCCTTCGTGCCGGGGTCTGGGTCCTTTTCTTGTTTGGGCCTTATGATATGAGTTTATCCAGGACTATCAGGCCCTGAAAAACTGAGGTACAAACCAAATGCCAATTTATGAATGTTCCATGGAGTCTGTCATTTTCTAACCAAAAGATTTTTGCTTTTTATTTTTCTCATCCAAAATATCCTCTTTCTATGTTAAAGGGCTTGAGACTTTAAATGGTTATAAAGATTACTGGGTTATTATGGAATAAGAGCACAGGGGCTTATTTAATCTAGTAGAACATTTCCTTTATGGAAATCCTTTCTGTACTCTGGAGTGTCTGCTGGAACGTTCCTGTGTGCCCGGTAGCAAAGCTTCCTCCCTGGACTGCTGGAGAAATGGACATGTCCTTGTATTTTGCACGTGATACAGTCTTGGGCCTGTGCAGGTGATTCAGTGAAAATTATTTTCCATTCATTTGTTGGTCTGCTTGGGAAGATTTAGAGGCTCCCTTAGTTCCTTTAGTGGAATCTCATCAACTCATTTATAAATTTATTCATTTAAAATACCTTAGCACTTATTAAATATCTCAGTGGCCTCTGAGAATCAGCATAGTGTAACGATTAAGAATACAGGCTCTGTAGCCAGACTGCCTGGGTTTGAATCCTGACTTTCTGACTTACTGCTTAATGAATGTGGGCAAATTATTTTACTTTTCCGTGGCTTGGTTTCCTCACTTGTAAAATGGGGATATAATAATCATACCTACTTGATAGGGTTGGTGTGAGGATTAAATGAGTTAGTATCTATAAAGTGCTTGAACAGTACTTGGCAATAATAAGCACTCAGCAGTATTGGCTATTTCCTGTTACCATGACTGCATGGGCCAGCACTGAGAAAACAAAGGTGAGTATAAGCAGGTGTGGCCCTTGCCCTCTTGGAGCTTATAGTGTCCCAGGGAAAACAGACATGAATCAAATAATTCTTCAAACAAATGCAAAACCCCAAGTGTAGCAAGGACCTATGATAAAGGAGAGTTTTTTTACTGGGGTTAGAGGTAACTTCCCTGAGAAAGGGTCACATCAGATGCAGTCTGAGTATAGGTATTGTGATGGAAGTCAAATACTTTATGCCTTAGCGAAAATAAGTGAATAGGCATTAGCTAAGTGGGAGAAGAGGGGGAAATGTCGTAGGCATAGGGAAGATCACATACATAGACGCTGTGCCAGGAGGGAATGGGATAAGTGCCAAGGACTGAAAGAAAAAGCTAATATGGCTGGAGCAGGGAGTAAGGAGCATGGTGTGAGATGAAGCCGAAAGGGAAGCAGGGTCTCATGAGCCCCACATTTTTCTCCTACTGAGGATACTGGGTTGGTGCTGGAGGGGAGATGTGATTAGATTTACTCTGCAGAGAATGGCTTGGGGAGGCCAGAATGGATGAGTGTGGGCTTTGCAGTAGATGATGTGGACTAGGGAGGTGGTGGAGGGAAGTGGGTGCCATTAGGTGGTACAGTCGACTTGGCTTGGTAATGGGTGAATACGGTGGCAAAGGCCAAGGATAGGTCCAAGGTTTTTGGCTTCCGCGCCTGGATGGTTGTGCTGAACACTGAGCTAGAATGCTCTAGGAGAGGCCCGAGGATGGGGAAGGAGCAGCAGTTTCGGGCAAGCTGAATGGAGGTGGCCTTGAGATATCCAAGGGTTGTCAAGTAGGCAGCTGGGTATCAATCATCTCTTAAATTGGAGTAACAGTATATTTTGAAAACATTCGTGTATATGTATGATCTTGGTGTTCCTTATAGTCCTTGGATTTTGTAGGCGTTGGTCCCATTTTTTAGATGAGCACACTGAGTTTCAGAGGTAATGTCATTTTTCAGGGTCCTACAACTAACAAAATGGTAAAGTTGGTCTCAAAGCCCGGTCCTGTGACTTCCAATTCAGGGTCTTCCTACAGTAATATTGGGTCTACCTTTTGTGGTTGATGAATTCTTCCCATCTTGACCTAGTTCATGCTAGCTGTGATCCTAGAGGCTGACGTTCTTATTTTTCTGAATTCTGGGGGCACACCTTGGAATCTGTTGCCCGCTAAACCTTGGCAAGGAGGCAGAGGCTCTTGGTTTTATATCTTGCAGTGGAGGAGTGTGCTGCTCCCCAGGGCTCCTCTGACTAAGCTTGATTCATGGTACTCTGGGTTCTTTAGGAGTTAATACCCCTCTCCATCTGGCCCTCAGGAAGGGCTTAGAACCTGAGGCTGACATGCTCTGCTGCAGTGGTTCGATGTGGGTAAGGAGGAGGAATCACACCAAAACCCAGGCCTGCTTTGTCAGTGGTGAGAATTTCCAGCTGCAGCAGCTGGTACTCAGCAGGCTGTTAGTTTCCCTGCTTTTTGTGCTGCTTCCCAAAGGCTGTGGGAGGAAGAGACCCCTCGCCCAGGGCAAAGGAAAGGTGGAATTGTTATTCTCAGCCTGGTCCTCCGTGCTCAGGGGCTGGACCTTGCTCTGACCAAAGCAGCTTGACCCGAGCTGCCCTCAGGCTTCCTCAGTCACTTGCTTTCTGGGGTCGGGCTTACTTCTTCCTCTGCCCTTAGTCAGCAGGAAGCATTTTCTTCCTTTCACGTGCTTGCAGGGTGCTGGCTGCTCTGCTGCATCCCCTCACCCGCCTTCCTGCTGTTGAGGTTCACGAAAATCATTCAAGTGACTCTCCTCTCTGTCCTTGCTGTCCCCTCCTCTGGTCTTCTGTGGACTTAAACCCTCCTCCCAAGGTGTTCTGTGTTGACCGCCGAAGGCTGTGGTTTCAACAAAGCCGGGTGGCCAGGGCCTGTGACGCAGGCCCTCACAGCACAGCCCAGAATAGCCTCAGCTCTGCTGCCTTTCCAGCTGCCCTATCACTTTGCAAGCTGGGATCTAATTTGCTGTCCACCCTCTCCACCCCAGTCTCTCAGCCAGTACCGCTTTCTTTGCCCATGAAATATTTATAATCACAGATTATGTTTCCCTATGAGTATAAACTTGCTTTTGTTTTTTTCCCTTCTGTGCCCTTAAGAAGCTGCCCCTGACAGGTCAAAGTGCCTCATCACTCTGGGTTCATGGACTTCATCACAGTTTCTATAACTGAAGTGTCCAGTTCCTCCCATGGTTTGACTCCTTATGCTAGACCACTGCCGAAGAAATGTGAGAGAAACAGCTCTAGGTCAGCGGTTGTGGTTGGGAGTCCTCGGTTCCAGTTGGGACCCTGCTGCTTTGTGGCTTTGGGCAAGCCACAACCTTGTGGGGAGCTGGAGCTTACTGCATGAGGGCTTGGTGCTCAGGAGATCCGGCTAGCAGGTGTGCCTCCTGAGGACCAGCCACCTTGGAGGGCATGCCTTGGCTACAGATGGAGACTTGGCCGAAGTGTGTGCAGAGGCCATCCTGCCACCATCCACCCTTCTGAAGCTAGCCATCTCTGGCAGAGGTGTGCCAGCCACTTCCTGTGTAACAGGTGGTTTCCTCCTGAAATTCTTAAGCCCAGCCTTTAATGAGGGCAGCAGCCACTATCAGGCAGAATTCACCTGAGGTGTGCTTCCTCCTGTGTCAGAGCGAGGAGGAGAGCCCCTCCTTCAGCAGGGAGCCGGGGCAAGGTCCCACCGTGCGGGCAGGAGCCCTGCAGCTTCTACCCTGATCTCCCCTGTGCACGGCCTCCTCGTCCTTGCTCAGTCCCCTCATGGCCACTCTTGGCCTCTTCATGTTCCTTCATGTTCTTGACAGAAATTGCATGATACTGGGATCAATTGCTTAACTGAAATTCAAATCTGTACCAGAAGCTGCCTTTCTTTTCTTCCTCTAGTTTTGTAATTCAATCTTTCAAAAAAAGGTTGTGGGACTTTGTTTTATTCTTTCCCACCTGGAGGATGGTTATGGATCACAATTCAGTTCTTCTTGGCATTTTGGACACTTACTGAATTATTTAGCCAAATATTAGTAATTTTCCAAATTATTTGGGCTTCCTGAGTTTAAAGCAGTGATGAGTTTGCTTCTCAACTTTCAGCATCAAGCCACTGGTTCCCAGCCAGATTCGAGAACAGTGATAACCTGTTGTAATTTGCTTGATATTATGACAAGATATCTCTTAAGACATAGCACAGGTTTTTTTTGTGTGTGTTTTTTTTTTTGAGACAGAGTCTCACTGTGTTGCCCTGGCTAGAGTGCCGTGGCGTCAGCCTAGCTCACAGCAACCTCAAACTCCTGGGCTCAAGCCATCCTCCTGCCTCAGCCTCCTGAGTAGCTGGGACTACAGGCATGCACCACCATGCCTGGCTAATTTTTTCTATTTTCAGTTGTTTGGCTAATTTCTTTCTATTTATAGTAGAGACGGGGTCTCGCTCCTGCTCAGGCTGGTCTCGAACTCCTGAGCTCAAGCAATCCTCCTGCCTCGGCCTCCCAGAGTGCTAGGATTACAGGTGTGAGCCACCGCGCCCAGCCATAGCACAGGTATTTTTAAAATGAAAATTAAACATTTTATTTTGAGAATTTCACAGGAACTCTTGAATAATTGTGATACTGTTCTCTTGGATATTATGAAACTTTGATTGGCAATTGATTTGAAGCCATATGTTTACATTCCAAATAGAGGCGGCTCTTGGTCAGTCAGGACTGATGATCCAGCGTGTGATCAGAGCCACCCTCTCTGCTCCCCACTATGGGCTCCTTGATGACTTGCACCAGCTCGGAAGGGGCTGCCTGGCACAGGAAGAGGAGGGAAAGAGAGACCTCTTCTCCCAGGGGCTGGCCTTCTCAGGGTTGCTGCACCTGGCCTCCGGTGAATTTCCCGGCAGGTGGTGGGCAGTGCTGCCCCATCCCCATAAGCTAACCCAGTGCCCTTCCTGGCTGGCCACAGCTGATGACCGCAAGGAGGCAGGCACGCACAGGCTGGAGGGGAGCTCTCATTTGTCCTTGTGTCTCACTGACACCGTGTCAGCCAGTTGCATCGACTCATCGGCGTGCTGATAAACAAGAATGAAACCCTTGCTTGGAATGAGATTTTAGGGTTATCTGTGGATTTTGTTTCTCCAGGTCGGGCCCCCATAATTGAGAATAGTTATTTTTTTTTTTTTTGAGACAGAGTCTCACTCTTTTTGCCCGGGCTAGAGTGAGTGCCGTGACGTCAGCCTAGCTCACAGCAACCTCAAACTCCTGGGCTGAAGCAATCCTACTGCCTCAGCCTCCCGAGTAGCTGGGACTACAGGCATGCGCCACCATGCCCGGCTAATTTTTTCTATATATTTTTAGTCGTCCAGATAATTTCTTTCTATTTTTTTAGTAGAGACCGGATCTCGCTCTTGCTCAGGCTGGTCTCGAACTCCTGAGCTCAAACAATCCACCTGCCTTGGCCTCCCAGAGTGCTAGGATTACAGGCTTGAGCCACTGCGCCCGGCCTGAAAAGTTATTAACATGTAGTTCTCTGTGTATTTTGAGCAGGCTTTGCTACAAATCTCTTGGCCCATAGGCTTCCCTTTGTACTTCATTCAGTTGCTTTTCGTTAGGTAATTGCTCACTGGGCGTCCATGTGTATATATTTTTACTGTCTTGTTAGCTACAAAAATTGATTTTTGTCTTACCCATTCCCTTTATAAGATCATGTATTTGTTTTCAAAAAGTCTGATGCCGAAGTACTTAGGGGTGAAGAGTCTTGATGTCTGCACAAAAATTGCCAATTGATGAATCTCAATGAGGGGTATTCTTTCAACCTCTTTAAGGTTTGGCATTTTCAAAATAGTGTTAGGGATAAAAGAAATAAAAAAGAATTATTATTTAAATTCTGATGATAAAACCAAAGCTGTGTTTGAAATGTGTTTTCGCCAGCCATTCTCCGAGGTGGCCCTGAGCTGTGGCATTCTGAGTGGTCAGACGGCAGGAGCACTCACTGCTGACCACCTCCGGCTTCTGGCTCTGCCTCTCTCATCTCCCCTCCCCTCTCCCATGGCCTGGGCTCCAGTTGTATTCTTCCCTTCTTCCAGTTTAGGAACGTGGTTGTATTATTTCTTTTAACTTTGTATTCCCAACAGCTGGCACATACTAGTTATGCAGTGAGTGTTAAGTTAATAAATTACTTCTGTTCAAGCTTGTGGTGAGGTTTTAAAGGGAAGAAGAACTTTGTGCTCCTAAGTAACTGCTGTTAGCCAGGTGTGTACTTTGAGTTTTCCTTTTGACGTAGGAGGGTCAGGAAGGTATAGGGTGCCTTTCTCTAAAGGCAAGGCTTTGTTGGGGTTAACCCACCTGTGGCTTGAGAACAGTTTATTTCAAAACAAAGCTGAAGTGAATTCCCACCCTTGTGGTTTGGACTCTTTGTTATGACCATGTAGACTTGGGGACTGAGGAGCTCCCTGAATTTCTCACATGAAAGTAACAGATTTGGTACAAGAACTTGGGTTTTCTTTTTTTTTTTTCTTTCTTTTTTTTTTGAGACAGTCTCACTCTGTTGCCTGGGCTAGAGTGCCGTGGCATCAGCCTAGCTCACAACAACCTCAAACTACTGGACTCAAGCGATCCTCCTGCCTCAGCCTCCCGAGTAGCTGGGACTACAGGCATGCGCCACCATGCCCAGCTAATTTTTTCTATGTATTTTTTAATTGTCCAGCTAATTTCTTTCTATTTTTTTTAGTAGAGACGGAGTCTCGCTCTTGCTCAGGCTGGTCTGGAACTCCTGAGCTCAAGTGATCCTCCCACCTCAGCCTCCCAGGGTGCTAGGATTACAGGCGTGAGCCACTGCGCCCGGCCAGAACCCGGCCAGGTTTTCTGATTCCCAGTCTGGCTCTTTTCATTGCATCTGACAGCATCACGGAACATTTTCTTTAACCACTGAGTTTAAAAATCTGATGAACTTTCTGAAAAATACTTTTGGATGGGGCTGTACCTATCCAGCCTGCAGGGGCAGGAAGTGGTGTTGCTTGTGAAGAGTTGGGAGAATCTCAGCTGCCCTGAGGAGTGTGACTTCCTGAGGGACGGTGACTGGGTGGTTTTGGTGTGCAGTGGTGGTGAGTGAGAGGGAGCCAGGATGCTTGTGGTGCTGTGGTCTGAAACCTCGAGTCTGAGCCCTGTGTTCCCCCTGGGTCCGAGAGCTTCAGAGCCTACTGTGCTGCCTTTTCTTCCTTCTCCTGAGTAGGTGCTTCCTCAGTGGGAATGGGTGATTTCTGAACACCGCTCCTGGCAGACCTCTGCCTCTGTAGAGCACTTTCCACTTTGCGGAGTGCTTTCACCGTTGTTGAAGTCTCTTCCAGCTGAACTTCAGTGACTCCAGGCCCCAGTGACAACTCTGAGTGGTAGGTAGGGCTGGTGTCCCTGTTTTAAAGATAGAAAACTAAGTAAGTGTTAGAATTGGGCCCAGTGGTTTTTTTCTTCCTTTGTGGGGCCTGTCCTGTGCCAACAGTACAGAGGATAGTTTCAAGGTGGCATCTGAGGCACCTCTACGGAGTTCCAGAGGGAGAATTACTTCACGCCGGGGCAAATGTCTGTTGGATGGACAGAGAGGTAAGAGAGATTTACACAACTCCCTCCTTGGCTCAAGGTCATTGGGTTTAAATGATGTCCTTGGAAGCAATCAGCAGTACTCTGGCCTGGGCAGGGGACAGAAAGAAAAGGAGTAAGAGTAGAGAAGAAAGGGGAAGAGAGCATGTGATGGAAAGTGACAGTGTGTCACCATAAATTGGCTGCAGTGTTCTCAGTGCCCAGGCTGCTGGTTGCTTCTCATTGACAAAGTTTCTCCACTTTCTTACACCTGTTTCCCCACCCTCTTGACCCAGAAGATTGTAAAATATGCACATTTACTGATGGACTAAAGTTGAATTTTTTACTCTTCACGTTTAGGAGGGGGAAAAAGCTGTGCAAGAGATAAGACAGAGGTTCTCAGCTTTGGCAATGTCTGGAGACATTGCTGGTTGCCACGGCTAGTAGGCAGAGCCCAGGAACGCTGCTGGTCCTGCTGCCATGCACAGGACCACCCCCCAGCAAAGAGTCATCTGGCCTCAAGTGTTGATAGCGCCAAGGGTGAGAACCCTGGGGTACGACTAGGTGGGACCTGTTGTGTGTAAAGAGGACAGAACATCTGAAAGTTACAGTGAACCAATAGTTCATAAATTACAGTGTAGAATTATAGGATGAAGCCACACTGAAATCCATGAGATTCGGTACTTGACTGCTGTTTCTCTGCCCATGGCCATGATTTGAGCCTTAAAGCTGAAGCAGGGGAGAGAGAATTTAGAAAGGCTGTAGCTTACTGAAGAGTTGAGAAATAGGCCAACAGAGTCAAGGCTGTCAGAGGATTGGGGCCATCTGGCCTACAGAGTGAGATGGGGGCACTTGTGAGTGTGTGTACAAGTGCCCTGGGCTAGGGATTGGGGCCGAGGCTTTAGCGTGGACTCAGCCGCTGGCTCGCATGCTGGGTCACCTTGGCTGGTTGCTTTTCTCAGAGCTTTGGTTTCTGCCCCAGCCCTCACTTCCTAGCACTGTCTTAGCCATTGCACCAGCAACCTTCCTACCTTACAAATCTTAGAACTTTGGAGTCACTATTGGGTTTACCCTGCTTTTCCCTTTTCATTTTTGGTTTTCATAAAGTGCTGCCCATTCTCCTATAATAGAAGTGGTGCTCTTCTTCCTTCTGGAACTTTGCAGACCTGCTCCTCCATCCCAGGGCTCCAGCACACTGAGACTCCAGTCTCACACACTGCCGAGTGACCGTGACAATCCAGCTGCCCACCGGAGGCAGCTCGTGGAGGTGGAAGCCACGTGTCTTTCATCCTGGGTCTGTAGCACATGGTAGTAGGAGCAGAGAAGAGAAACCAGTTTACTGAAGGCTTACGTTGTACCAATTTTGTGCCAGGCACTTTACGTATTCTCTTCCAAGTAGTTTTCACGATGACATGCGGTCATTGTGCCTGATTTATGAGTGAGAAAACGCAGGCTGAGAGGAGTTGGGGGACTTGTTGTCAAGTGGCAGGCTGAGATGTGAAGTCAGGATCACCTGACCTCATAGCTCCCTGTCTTTCTGCTGCACTGACCTGTGGTAAAAGTATTTCTTGGTAATGTGCCCTCCCTCAGCTATTAAAATAGTTTTCCGGAAGCATCCGTTAGATGACCGCTGCGGATATTTGCAGTTGATTCCAGTTGCCTCTTAGGTCACCTCCTTCAGCTCCTCAGCTCACGCTGAGGGCAGTGAGTGCTTCCTGCTAGAGGCTGGCTCCTGGCCTTGTTTAACAGCACTGTTTCCTGTCACTCCACAACTTGGCCATCTACTCTGGCAAGGAAATGGGCCTCTGTCTTCCGTTCTCTGCACTTGGCTGACAGGGACTTGCTGGGGCAGGTGCCCCGTCTCGGCTCACCATGGAGCTCTTAGCACCTGGTACCAAGTGAGTTCTCAGTGTTTGCTGAATGAGTTACCATATGCAGAGTGTGAGTCTTTCTCTTTCCCCATGAAAGGCTACAATTCTGCTTCTCCGGACTGAATTCCTCATCTGAACACCCAAACGAAGGAAGTCCTTTGTAGGCTGGTTAAACAGCTCTGCTCTCCTGGTCCCGTCAGCGTGGAGGTGGGGTTTTGTCCCACACAGAGACCTCAATTTGCTCATTGTTTCTCCAACCCTGTCCATGCTGTTGCTGCCTTTGCACCCAGCATAAGCCATGCCGAGCCCACTGGTGTGCCTTTGCACATCTTTGCTTGGAATGTCCTTTCCTCCCTGGAGCGGTGTCAGTCATCCTGTGGAGCCCTGCTCAGACATCTCATCGGCGAAGTTCTGTTCAGCTGACGTTTATTGAGCCCCAGTCTGGACAGCTTAGTTTGCCCCTCGGGATCCCTCTTGCCCTTTTCCATCCTGCTCTGTGCCCTGGGAGGCTGACCTGTGTGGACTGCATCAGTGGGCTCCCATGCCCATGTTTGTCCCTCCACTCCCTGTTTTCTCCCGGCAGAGCTGGCCACAGCCCTCAGTCGTAGGTCACGGCTCCCTCCGGCAACTCTCCACACTCTCCAGGGGCCTTGGCCTCAGAGCACTGCAGTACCCACTGTGCTGGCCCATACCTTCGTAAATTATCCCAATTTGAGTGGCCCCCTGTTGCCTGGTTGGACCCTGCCTGATGCAGACATTTACTGTGTGTGCCCAGATGGGCAAAATATGGTTCCTGCACTGGAGAAGTTCCTGGGAAAGTGACAGACTCATAAGCACTTTCATTCCACCACGGTGTCAGGAACCTGAATGCCATGACAGCCACTAACCTGGGAATGTCAGACTTCCCGAGGAGATGCCCAGAACATGGAAGATCAGTCAAGTGACGGACTGAAGTGGGAAGGCCCTTTCACCCCAGCCAAAGCCAGAGGTGTGATGCCAAGTGGGATATACTGGGACCTGCCAGCAGTTTGGGGTTCCTGGAGAGTGGCAGTGAGGCTGGGGAGGGAGGGAGGGGCCAGGCTGGGCCAGGGAAGGCTGTGCGTATTGCACCCAAGGCTGGACTTTAACCTTGTCACTGCCCTGCTTTAAAGAGCCAACGGCTTCTCATCCCAGATGTGCATTTATCAAGAGCTCCTGGCTGCTGTGCAGAGAACCCCTCTAGTGGGGTGATGTGGGGGGCCAGGCAGGAGGCAGGGAATTCAGTAAGTTCAAAAGATGAAAAGAGTACAATGGCAGGGCAAGGCAGGGATGGAGAATGGGAGTCAAGAAAGGTTTGGGGGAAAATAGGTATTCAGCAGGTTGAGGTAGCTTGGCATGGAGAAGTGTTATGCTGGGAAATGGCAGGGAGTCCAGAAATTCAAGCTAGCATAACCAAATTATTTAGGGACAGGTTATTGAGGGGTGAACTTCATAGTGAAGGGGATTGTGGGGGGCGAGCATGGGCAAGCTGCAGGCTGTGCCTGAGGAGGGGGCTGGGTCAGCTCAGTTGGGGACTGGTGGAGGCCTGGGCTGAGGGAGGGTGGTGCCCACAGGCCACTCTGGGCTCTGTGTGGTAGGGCTGTGGGCTTGCTCCCCTTCTGCTGCCCTGCGCTGATCCTGCTCCTCAGGCCTGCCCTGTGCTCAGGAGCTGCCCCTCTGAGCCGTGGCCTTGAAATGGCCTTGAAATGATGTGCATCCAGGCCTCCCTGCACTTTTGAGTCTTAAACCTACTGGGCCACCCAATTGTTAAACTTCCCAAAAGGTGGAGTGGGCAGGGTCTGGTGAATGTTTGGGGGTAGAAAGAAGTGAGGCTCTTTATGGAGTCCAGGATCCCAGGAGGGCAGAGAAGGAGGGGAAGGGAGTTCTCATCTGCTGGTTGAGCTGCAAGTGTCTTGGAGACAGTGGGGGTACACTAAACATAAGGTGGGGGGAAGAGCAGATGGAGAGAGATTTCAGAGGCATCAGGACATACACGGTACTTCAAATCCTGAGGTCACCCAAGGAGAGGGGACTGAGGGAGGAGCAGTAAGCCAAGGGCAGAGGCAACAAAGACAGACATTTGAGGCTGGTGGAAGAGGAGGGAGCTGGGCAGGAGATCGAGAGGAATGGTCAGAGAGGGGTGAGGAGGATGGGGAAGTAGAGTCCTGGAAGCCAAGGAAGTGATGTTCCAGGAGGAAGGGGTCAACCTCGACCTCATCAATGAAGCGAGGGCTGCAGAGGGACAGAAGTGACCACAGGCAGTCACTGCTGGAGCAGTGGGGTCAGGGGCAGTCTGTGACAGGTTTAGAAGGGAGTGGGGGAAGTGCGGACAACTTCAAGAAGCTGGGTGAAGGGAAGAAGAGGAGTGGGCCGTGTAGCTAGAGGGCAACATACAGATGTTTTAGGATGGGAGTGCGTCCTAAGCAACTTGTAGTAGTTGGTTCTTGTTGCTGTGAGGGGGTCCTTGGTAAGAAGGTGTTAGCATAGTAAGTACTAAGAGGTCAGTATTACCAGCAAGAGGGGACCCACTAGTATGGCCTGTGTTTCACTCCGAGGCCGGGAAAGCGGACAAAGCTGCCTGAGGGAGCGCGAGGCCCCAGGTGGGGCTGGGCAGAGACCCCAGGAGAGACGGAGTCTGGGGGCTCGCCTGACTTAGACTGAAGGATTATTTGATGGGAAAGTAAACAGTCATTTGATGCTGTCCTTGGTCTCTATTCCTGACCATCTAATGGAGGCTTTGTGCCCTTTCAGATACGGTGGCTGTGGCCAAGAGCTTACAGCAATAGTGATCACATTCAGTGAACACTCCCTACCTGCCCAGCCCCGCCCTAAGCATTTTATGTGCCTGATACCGTCTTAGCTTCCCGTGGCCTCATGAGGTAGGTTCTGCGGGCATCACTGGGTTTTGCCCTTTGCTACAGAGGCAGGAACTGAAGCTCAGAGAGGTGGGGTAACTTGTCTAAGGTCCCAGGGCTAGGAAATGGGGAGGCTGGCTGCGCAGCCCCTCCACAATGCCACCGCAGCGTGGTCGGTTGTCGTCGTTCGTTGGTGGAGGCAGGGGGCATTGGAAGGAGAAACTGGAGGTGAGGAGGCGATTGTGACTGATGGAAGGAGACCCCGGTGTCGGGGAGGCAGGGGAACCTGAGCACCTCATTCCCTGCGCCTCGTGGGCGGACTGGGAGCGCAGAGGTAAGCTTGTGTGTCCGTGGGGTGCGGCCTGGGGAAAGAGAGGCTGTCTGCTGGGTTGTGAGGGGAGGGTGGGATGGGTAAGGTGGGGACCAGCTGCTAAGAGGGAGGGTTGGGTTGTCGGGTGCACTGCGGGTAGGCACTGGGTCCCCCCATGATTCTCCACCCCCAGAGGAGAGTTCTGTCCAGCAGGAGGCTTGGTGGCCATGTGGGGGTGAGGGAGGAGAAAAGGTGGCTAGAGACACCCTAGGGTCTGCATCTGCAGGGCAGGGGACATGCCCTCTCTCTCTAAAGGGTTTGCTGCCCAGGACAGGATCAACTCTGCCCTTCCTACTCTTTCTGGGTCTTGAACACACTTTGCTCCCAGGTGCCACATACAGGGTTGAACTTATTGAGGTACATGTCTGACTCCAGAGAACATGTCATGTCTGACTTTGGCAGAGGGCAGGGAACATGTCTTTTTGTATCTCCAGTGCTTAGAACAATGCTGGCACCTGAAAATATGGTTTGAACCCAATTGTCTTGTTTTCGTCTTCTATGCGTTTAAGGACAGGAGCAGTGCTTGGCACAGAGTAGGTGATCGACTGTTTGTTCCATCAGCCTGGAAACTCCTCAAGGGGAAGGGCTGGGGCTGCTGCCTCTCTGGAAACCCTGTCTCCCCTTTGGTTCCTGCCTCTCCCAACCCATGTGAACACACACACGCACAGTCTCATACACTCACAATCACACACATATATGAACACACAACACACACTTAACTGCACACTTGCATGCACACACTACTTCAGTCGGAGCCACTCCTGCAGAGCCTCTCCAGGCCCAGGGCCCGTCCTGTGGCCTCCCAGCGGCACCGCTCTTATGACCCAGAGAGCCTGGGTGAGGACTCCGCTTGCAGCGTAGTTGCTTTTAATTTGTCCGTAATAGATTTAGGCTCAGAGTTCAAAGGGATTGCAGACTCTGGGTGAGGCTTGGTCCCTGCCCTTGAGAAGGTCCCCGTTGCTTAAAGTGCTTGACCAGAAGTAAAGAAAGCCCAGGGTATGAACACATGGTGGTACCTATTACATGTGCTAGACGCTTGACACACGGGATTTCATTTACTCTTCAGAACGAGCCTATGAAGCAGATATTACTCATCTTGTTTTGTACCGTGGAAACCAGGGCTTAGTTGTTAATTAGTTGCCCAAAGTTGCACAGTGAGGGATAGAGCCAGGATTTGGGCCTGGATCTGACTCCAGAGGTCCTTTCTTTTAGCACCTGATGGAATCTTTGTTGGTAAAACAAGGGAGAGAAGAGTCTTTATGCTGTCCAGCTTGTCCTTTTGAGCACATGATACAGTGTCACCCAGAGCATAAAGGTACGAAAGTTAATATAGGGCAGTGCTTCTTAGCTTTTATGGGCCCTCAAAAGCCTGAAACCTGGTAAGGGTTGTGGACCCTCACCACAGAATAGTTCATGCATGCAGAGGCACACATAGGTTACTTCGGGAACAGTTTCAGGGATTTGCAGCCCCCTCCAAGCCTCCAGTGGCTCCCAGGTTGAGAACTTCTGTGAGAGGTATTTGTTAGCAGATACAGAGCACACAGCACAGTGCACAGAGGGGTCTGTACGTGTATCTTCGCTTCAGCCCGTTTTTAACAGGATTGGAAACTATCTGAATAGCCATCGCTGGGGGACTGAGTGAATAAGCAAGGCCGTGAGTGCCATGGAATACCACACAACAGTTCCAGGAAAGGATGGCGTAGGTATAAGTAGGTGTAGCTCTCAAGACATATTGTCGAGTGGGAAAAAGCATGTTAAGAGTAATAAATACACATCATTTATGTAAAATGAAATAAAAGTACTCAACAATATTACTTTGTAATATGATGTAGAAATTTTTGTAAATGCACACAAAAAACACTGGAATGATACCCGAGACACTGCTGATAGTGGGGTTTCCTCTGGGGTGGGTAGAAGGCCCTGGTCAAAATTGAGACAGCCCTATCTACATAGTGCTTTAATTTTTTAAATAAGGAGAATGTTTCACTGTATTATTTGTGTACTTGAAACCAATTAGAAATGCAGCACATGCACTGTGGTGGGGGGAGTAATGAGGGAAAAAGGAAGGGGTTCTGAAGGAGGTGGTGTGGGGTGGGAGAAAACTTTCACATCAGACAGGCCTGTATTCCAGTTCTGCCCTTGACAGTTGCCTGCCAGCAACCTTGGGTAAGTCACCTTAACTCTCTGAGTCTCAGCCTTCTCATTTGAGAAATGGGGGTGATGATGTCTGCCTTCCAGGGCTCTTGTGCGGATATGGAGTAGGATAAAAAACTCCTACCACTAGTAGGTGCTCAATGCATCATAGCCATTATTGTTATTTCAAATTTCAGCCAAAAAATTTGAGCTCTCAACAGGTGACATTTGGGTTAAGGGCTTTGGGACTGTATCTGGTTTCAATCAGAGATAACTTCCTGGAGGAGGAGGAGTTTGAGCTCCTTGAGTATGTATGGGAAGCAGGGCAACAGTGAGTTGGAGAGCAGGCCGTGTGCAGAGGCCAGGGATGGATTATGCCTGTGTGCCTCTTTTTAGTAATATTACTCATTTCCACATTATAGATGAGGAGATTTGGAGAGTCTAAGTAACATGCCCATGGACACATAGCTAGGAAGTGCAGAGCTGATGACAGCAATGGGGGGCGGAGGGTGAGGGGGTGAGAAGAGAACTTGGGAAAATGCAGAAAACTGGGATAGTTTTGTGGGAGAGGGAAGGGAGAAAAAGAATCGCCTTTGTAACGGAAAGGCTCCTGACAAGGATATGCAGGATGCAATGGGCCGGCCCTTGGCGCGTGTTCAATAAATGTGGGAAGAGCAGGATTAGGGGAGACCTTAAGGTCTTAGTGTTTACAAGATGCTCTTGACAGAGGCTGCTGGCCAGTGCCCTCCATCTCCCCTAGGAGCCCAAGCAGAAAGGATTTGGGCCTCCCCAACCCAGGAAGGGGTGCTAGGCTGAGCAGTCCCAGGAGGCCGGGGAGTCTTCCCTATGAACCCTCCAAGAACTAGGTGAGTTGAGTGCTGGCTGGTTGGTGGTACCATGTCAGATGAAGTCACTGCATACCCTGTAGCCCAGCAATCCCACTCCCTAGGTTTTCAGGCAGAGTATAAGGGATCATGTCAAGGACAATCATGGCAGGGCTGTTAGAGGGTGTTGGAGGGAACCTGGGTGCCTGTTACCCTCAGAGTGGGTGGGTAAATGTGGAGGGTGCCCACCAGGAACTAAATGTGCCCATAGCAACATGGATGAAGTTTAAACATACGGTGCTGGGTGAAAAAAGTAACAAATATATACTGTACTAAGTATGTAACTGAAAAATACATGTAGTTGTTTTGCAAGAACACATATAATTGGTTGGCTATGGGTTGGCATGAGGAATGGGGACAAAAATGAGATAAATGCAAAGGGTGTGTGGTGAAATCCGGTTCTGCAGGAGTGGAGTGGAGGCTGAGTGGTCAACCTATATTTCTGTGCACATTGTGCCATCTAGTGGGCATTCAGATGCCCAAGTCCTGGAGCTGACATGAGACCTTGACACCAGGACATCCTGGTCAGGGGCTGCCTGGCTGGGCCCCTGGAGCAGGGGTGAGGTGTGAGAGCTGGCTGGGGTCGGATAGGGGCCAGGCACGGTCCGCTGTAGGCCTGGACATTGGGGCTGGCAGCCATCTCTGGTGCAGGGGTTGGGGAGGGTTCAGGTAGGCTCACCTGCTTCCCCAGAGGGGCCATCTGACATCAGGGCCAGCTCCTCACCACCTGCTATGGCAGGCACAGGCAGACAGGTGGTTCCTGAGGAGGGAGGGGCTGAGGCTCAGATGCCAAATTCTCACGTGCAGCCCTCCCTCCTAGCAGGAGCATCTGGCAGGATCATCACAAAAGCAAAGAGGAGAGAAGAGAGAGGAAGTAGAGACTCTCTCTGAGTCTAGAGAGATCAATGAATAACTTAAGACACAGCACCCAGGAGAGCATATAAGCACAGGCTGGTCACAGTGGCTCATGCCTGTAATCCCAGCACTTTGGGAGGCCAAGGCAGGAGGATCACTTGAACCCAGGAGTTCAAGACCAGCCTGGGCAACATAGACAGACCCCGTCTCTACAAAAAATAAAAAAATTAGCTGGTTGTGCTAGTGCATACCTGTAGTCCCAGTTCCTTGGTAGGCTGAGGTGGGAGGATCTCTTGAGCCCAGGAATTCGAGGTTATAGTGAGCTATGATTGTGCTACTTCACTCTAGCCTGGGCAACAGAGGAAGACCCTGTCGCAAAAAAAAAAAAACGTGAG
>NW_012140302.1:494597-495389 GCF_000956105.1 Propithecus coquereli
GATCCGCCCGCCTCGGCCTCCTAGAGTGCTAGGATTACAGGCGTGAGCCACCACGCCTGGCCAGAGAGTTGCTTCTTTTTATCTCCGATTTACAGATTAGGAAACGGAAGCCCAGAAAGACACAGTGATTTGCCTGAGGTCCCACAGCCAGCGGTGGAGTCAGATCACGCAGATCTGTGTGAACTCAAGGTCAGAGCTTTTATTTTTTCAGCAGGCCAAGGCACAAAAATTTTTAAAAACAACTCGAAGCCCATGTCCTTGTCAGCATAGCACCTGGCAGTCTTGCTTTTGATTCGTTCTGTTCATCTGTGGCTGACTCCGGGTTGGCAGCTCCCAGCCCCTCAGAGGGGAGGGTCAGGAACTCGTGTGGTCCAGGCTCTGCCCTTAACTTGTTTTTTGTTTTTTTACTTAAAAAATCTGTAGTGAAATACACATAAAATTTGCTATTTTAAAGTGTAGGATTCAGCAGTATTTAGGACGTTCAAAATGTCGTCTGGCCCTCACCACTGTCCGGTCCCAGTGCCCGTTAGCAGTCACTGCCCGTTCCCCTCCTCCCAGCCCCTGAAAACCACCGACCTGCACTCTGTCTCTGTGAATCTGCCTGTTCTGGACATTTCATATAAATGGAATTACACAACGTGTGGCCTTTTGTGTCTGGCTTTTTTTTATTCAGCATAATGTTCTCCAGGTTCATCCACGTTGTAGCATCTATCGGTACTTCATTGCTTTTTATGGCTGAATAATAGTCCATTGTATGGATATACCACATTTTGTTTATCCATTCATCAGTTG
>NW_012140302.1:495439-498824 GCF_000956105.1 Propithecus coquereli
AAGTCCCTCATACCTCAGTTTCCCCTCCTCAGAACACAACAGTACCCCATCTTGTAGGGATGAAGTGAGTGAAAATAATGCACCTAAAATATGGCCCCTTTCAGAGTGAGGGCTGTGTAAACGTTGGCTGCTCTTAGTGTCTGTCACCCAACCCCTGTGAAGCTGACACTCTGCCCTTTATGCTTCCTGAGAGAATGGGGGCGGGGGCTCTGGGGGAGGAGGATGGGCCTGGGGGCTGTGGGGTATGAACGGAAAGCCCTGGGGATCACTAGCAGCAGGGCCTCCGGCTATTGGCTAGGAATAGACTGTAGCCACGGGCCCAGGCCAGGCCTGGGGGACAGGAGTGGGGTGAAGCAGAGTGGGATCTGGGGCTGGAAACACCTCATTCTTGGGGTCTGCAGAAATGCTTTTCTACCTACCGCCTGAGCCCCTGTGTTCTCCCAAATACCCGCAGCCAGGTTGTAGAGGTTGTCTGTGATCAGGATAAATAAGTCCCTGCCCAGCGGGGAGCTAGTAGTCGAGGTTACCTTTAGAGTTTGAGGGGCCCTTCCCTGCCCTGCCTCCCTCTGCAGCCTCTGTCCCCTCATTTATTTCAGCTGCCCCTTCCCCCATCCCTAGCCTCTCCAGGCTCCTGCACCAGGGTCATCTTTACAAAGCACAGAACACCTCAGACTGTTCAAGAAACTTCCTTGGCTCCCCACTGCCTAGAGAGTCAATGTAGACATCCTTGGTAGGCGTTCAGAGTCCCTGCCAAGGATCTGGCCCAGCCTGCCTTCCCACACCCACCTCCACTCCTTTTGCTCTCGGTAACTATATTGCCTCTCAGCTCCCAGACAGGCCATGTGTTCACAGCCCTGGCCTTTGCTCAAGCTATTCTCCTCCTTTTGGACACTCTTTCTTCCTGCTCTTCCAAAATCCTTCTCTTCCTTAAAGGCCCAGTTTGGTTGTTAGCTCCTCCACAAAGACTTCCCTGAAAAATTGGCCACCCTCAGTCTCCTGTCATTAACTGCTTGTCATTAATTACTTCCGAGTTACCACATTTTGGCACAACTGGCCCCTGTTCAATGGGTAGAGGAAAGAAAACATGTGAGCTTTATCATCAGACTGTATGGCGGAATCTCAGCTTGGCTACTTGCCATCTGTGTGACATTGAGCAAGTTAGTTAACCTCTCTGAGCCTTGGTTTTCCCATCTACTAAATGGGGATAAAGCTCTTATCACACAACCCAAATTCCTCACCACAGCCTGTAAGGCCTTGCCTGACCTGCCCCCCTCCTCTCTCCTGTTGCTCACTGTGCTCCAGCCACATCAGCTTCCTGCTCTTCCTTGAACAAGCCGAGTCTTTTCTTGCCTCCCAGTTTTTGTACCTGCTGTCCTCTACTTGGGACACTCTTCCTTCTCATCCTGTCTTCCACCTCATGTCCAGTGCCACCTCCTCAGAGGCCCCCACAACTACCCTCCCTAAATCCCCATCCCTGTTCTGCTTCATCTCACTTTCTGTCTATTTCCTTCTAGGGCTTATTTCAATCTGTAATTTTCCTACTTTTTGGTTTTGTTGTCAGCTCCACGAGGATGTGGCTCTTCTCTCTGGGATAATGGGAAATGAATACTAACACTTGATAAGTGTTAGTACTGACCTCTCCTCATCCTCTGGGTCACACCTGCTTATCTTCGAGCCCCTTCAGGGCAGAGGGTTATATCTCATTCATTTTTGCATTCTTGGCACTGAGCACTGTGGGTGGTCTTTGGTCTGTATTTGCTGCCTGCCTGCCTGTCTGTCCATGTCTTCCCCCTCCTTTTCCCTTCACCGCTCCTGGTGGTCTCCTGATGGTTTCTAAAGAATGTCGCAGGTCGCATGTGGGAGTGCCCCCGGGGGCTGGCCCCATGTCTCTTTTTTTTTTTTTGAAATAGGGTCTCACTCTGTTGCCCAGTCCGGGGTACAGTGGCATTATCATAGCTCACTACAACCTTGGAACTCCTGGCCTCAAGTGATCCTCCTGCCTCAGCCTCCCAAAGTGCTGGGATTATAGGCATGAGCCACCTCGCCTGACCCCCAAGACAGCATTTTAAATGGGGAGTTTGGGGTATGTTCCTGGCCAGTAGTATTAGAGGCCTTGGTCATGCCCTTAGGCTCACCCTGGGCGGTAGGACAATACCTAGAGTGGTTTGGTCAAACCTGAGAGACCTGGAGAGGGCCAGGAGGGGGCAGTGATGCCTGTGGGTCCCTCTTGAGGGAGCTTGGGCTGTGAATTGCCCAGGCTGAGTGCGGCCCACACAGTGTAATTCAGCCTCTTTTGGTTCGAGGAAGATTTCTCTCTGAACACAAACTGTCCCTTTCTGAGCTGATCCAGAAATCTGATAAATGGGTGACTATGATGGCTCCATGTTACCCACCTCCCCTGGCACCAGGACACAGGGACCAGTCTGTTGGTATGCAGAGGCCAGCTCTCAAGGCTGTGGTACCCAGCCTGAAATCAGTGATGCTGGGGAAGAGGGAGGGCTGGAGCCCTCTGCTACTGTGGGAGAGGCAGGGAGAGGCTGGAGAGAGTGGCCCTGGCAGGGTGGACCCCAGGGCCCTTGTCCTCCTCGTGCCGGTCAAGCAAGTGAGGCAGGATTCACTCCCTGCCGGAAGGGGGAGACGAGCTGGGGGATGCAGAGCTGTGTTCCTCAGATTTGAGGATTTAGCAATAAAATTTCAAAAAGTCATTTTGAAAACTGATATTAGGGTTGCTGCCATCTTATTTTGTCAAGTACGGACATAAGTTTAATTAAAAATTAATTTCCTGTTATTACATCCTAAAAAACAGACATTTTAATAACAAAATAGAAAAAAGAATATTCCTTCCCTGGAAAGGTCAATCAGCATTCTCTCACTGACGTTTCGAGCTGGAGAACATGGTTAGAAACTAGCTCTTGGGAACTGTGGGGTTAGGAGTTCGGATGTGTGTGTGTCTGAGTGTGTGCGTGTGCCTGTGTGGGAAACAGTGTTGAAGCAGGCGGCTGCATAAACCGTGTGGCCAGAGGGAAAGGGGTGCGCCCCTTCCCAGATAGTTCCTGCACAAGTCCAGGAATTCTTCAGTTACCTGTATCACTTAGGCTTCCTGCGGATTCACTAGTTTTCTCTTTGAAAGTGCGAACACCCCATGGGAAGGGAACCTGGACAAGTGCTGCTGTGTGTGTGCGGCCTCCCAGGATGGTGTTTGTACTGGTGAAATCTGGTTGGGATAAATGCCAAGGGCATGCACGGGGACAGTAGGAGAGGGAGGAAGGAAACCAACCCTCGCCGAGCCCTTGCCGTGCGTCCAGTACTATGCTCAGGGCTTTTCCGTAACTCGTTTAATTTTCCCAGCAACATGGAGAGTTGCTTCTTTTTTTTTTTTTTTTTT